>NW_027461729.1:300000-600000 GCF_050947455.1 Rhinoderma darwinii
TGTTTGCCATTGTTTTTGTCTTTCGGATGGGATCTCCCCTTTTAATCCCATTATTTCAACACCTGTTGGACAATGCATTTGTACAGTCATGTGTGATAATGAGCTAATTTATTAAATGCAATTAATTAATACATTGCCACCTCTTGTTTTGTGTCGTCTGTGTTTCTGTGTTTCCGGCATTTCACATTGGAACAGCTCATTCACCTTCCTTGTCTTCTCTCCGCCCTCCCTCCTAGGTAGGTTAAAGAGCTGCACCTGAGCCAGCCACTGATTGATGCAGCACCATAGTCAAATAGTGGAGTGGAGTAGGGGAACAGCAAACAGCCATTAAAGCAGCCAGCCCGCCCGCCCGCCCGTCACAATGGACCTACCTGTGTACACTAGATGGATGTGATGGAATGTACTGTGGTCCCTACATTTCAAGAAGAAGTAAGAATTGCAGTTGCAACAAACCCTTGCTTGCCTACAAAGAGAGCAGCAATTTGGATTTGTTACTATGTTACCTGGAAGAATAACAAACTGTGCAAGGATGGAGGTTGTAGGAGCAAGGAGAACAAGTTGTCTGTAAAGTTGGTGGATGCCTATTTTCCATTTTGCAGTCCCTTGTCTCCCTCTTGTGGCCTCCTGGAGGCAACTAGCTGTGCAAAAAAAAGACAGCCTGGGGGCCGGCTGTTGCAGTGTTGCCCTCTCAGGCAACACTGAGTGACTGACTGAGCCACACCGTCTTATATAAAGTTCAGACGGAACTTTGCACGTGTCATAGTGGAGACCTCAGGAGCCAGAGCCAGCTTTCTGACATCATAATGGGGCCTCAGAGATAAAAGCCTGGGCCCAGGCAGTGTTGGTCAGTGCTGCTCAGCAGGCAGCACTGGACTGGATTAAAGCTGATACAAGGTGTGAAAGGAGAAGGGGTGGCAGTGGGCATGCACTTACTGCTGCTGCTGCTGCTGCTGCTGCCAGTGTTTGCACGGCAGGAGGGCATTTGGGCGTTGCCAGGAAGGCGTTTTTATGTCGATTCCTCCTCTTTCAGCACTGCATTGTGGTGCAAGCAAAAGAAGCAAAACGCGCGGCACGTTCGGGTTATCGCTTCTCGGCCTTTTGGCTAAGATCAAGTGTAGTATCTGTTCTTATCAGTTTAATATCTGATACGTCCCCTATCTGGGGACCATATATTAAATGGATTTTTAGAACAGGGAGATGGAAATAGAGCTTGCTCTGTCCACTCCACGCATTGACCTGGTATTGCAGTATTTCCAGGACGGGTGCACCCTTTCCTTATGTGTTTACTAAAATCAGATTCCAAAAGTGCTTTTTGTGTTTGCCATTGTTTTTGTCTTTCGGATGGGATCTCCCCTTTTAATCCCATTATTTCAACACCTGTTGGACAATGCATTTGTACAGTCATGTGTGATAATGAGCTAATTTATTAAATGCAATTAATTAACACATTGCCACCTCTTGTTTTGTGTCGTCTGTGTTTCTGTGTTTCCGGCATTTCACATTGGAACAGCTCATTCACCTTCCTTGTCTTCTCTCCGCCCTCCCTCCTAGGTAGGTTAAAGAGCTGCACCTGAGCCAGCCACTGATTGATGCAGCACCATTGTCAAATAGTGGAGTGGAGTAGGGGAACAGCAAACAGCCATTAAAGCAGCCAGCCCGCCCGCCCGCCCGTCACAATGGACCTACCTGTGTACACTAGATGGATGTGATGGAATGTACTGTGGTCCCTACATTTCAAGAAGAAGTAAGAATTGCAGTTGCAACAAACCCTTGCTTGCCTACAAAGAGAGCAGCAATTTGGATTTGTTACTATGTTACCTGGAAGAATAACAAACTGTGCAAGGATGGAGGTTGTAGGAGCAAGGAGAACAAGTTGTCTGTAAAGTTGGTGGATGCCTATTTTCCATTTTGCAGTCCCTTGTCTCCCTCTTGTGGCCTCCTGGAGGCAACTAGCTGTGCAAAAAAAAGACAGCCTGGGGGCCGGCTGTTGCAGTGTTGCCCTCTCAGGCAACACTGAGTGACTGACTGAGCCGCACCGTCTTATATAAAGTTCAGACGGAACTTTGCACGTGTCATAGTGGAGACCTCAGGAGCCAGAGCCAGCTTTCTGACATCATAATGGGGCCTCAGAGATAAAAGCCTGGGCCCAGGCAGTGTTGGTCAGTGCTGCTCAGCAAGCAGCACTGGACTGGATTAAAGCTGATACAAGGTGTGAAAGGAGAAGGGGTGGCAGTGGGCATGCACTTACTGCTGCTGCTGCTGCTGCTGCCAGTGTTTGCACGGCAGGAGGGCATTTGGGCGTTGCCAGGAAGGCGTTTTTATGTCGATTCCTCCTCTTTCAGCACTGCATTGTGGTGCAAGCAAAAGAAGCAAATCCTGTCTTGCTTCCTCTCCGGCCTTTATTCACCTCCCGCTTAGTAGCTGTGAGTGTGTGTGAGCCTGCAGGGCCCCATGGAATTGCCTAGGAGTAGGCTGAATCGCTGCAAGGGGTGAACAGCAGTATTGGGCAGGCTCGGTCAACGCGCGGCCCGTTCGGGTTATCGCTTCTCGGCCTTCTGGCTGAGATCAAGTGTAGTTCTGATTACTTGTAGTCAGTGCTGCCTGGTCTTGGTTAGGAGGTGCTCAGGTACCCTCTCTCTCGGCCTCGGGGGATCGTCCAGGTTCGCCTGGACTTCACCCCCGTGCTGCTATTTGGGAGAGAGGCTTAGTCCTGAGCAACGAGTTGCGATCCACATACCCCCGTGTAGGCTTCGGCCGAAAAGGGGAGGCTGCGTAGACGTTACGTCACCAACGGGTGGCGTGACTATTCCAAAAAAATAAAAGATTCACTATGGATGAAAATCCAGGTGACATACCGGCGTATGCCCGGATTAAGAATACCGTGCGAGTTATTCTTTCGGAGGAGAAGGCGACGACTTGTGGCTTGAAATTCGTGGTGGAGACCGTGCTTGTTGGCATTTTCAATGTCCAAAAGAGGGAGATTTTGGCAGTGCAGGACTACCCAAGAAGAAGAACCTATGACATCACATTTATACAGAATGGAGTATTCCAAGATCTGCTGGCGGCATATGCAGTAAAAAAGGACCCGAGACTGGACGGAGTGGATTTTTATGAGCATGTTTTGGACATCACAAAAATGATTGTTATTAAGATGTACTGCCCATTTGCTGACGTAAAAGATGTGATGTCCTTTTTATCCCCCTATTTTAAAACGGTAAAGTGTATTGGCAAAGTCATGAATGAGGTTGGGGTCTGGACCTCTAAATGGAGATTCTTAGTGACATGCTACAGAGATGCCAATTTTACAGGAGGGATAATGCTGCCGCCAGCACGTTTTAAATTAGGAGATATGGCAGGAGATTTTTACTTTTCAGGGATGCCTCCATTCTGTAGGAAATGCCAAAAGTACGGTCACACCAATGAGTCCTGCGAGAGCACCTGTAGGAACTGTGGCAGCTCTGAGCACGAGGCCAAAACTTGCCCTCTGGGGAAAAGGTGTCGATATTGCAGCCGAGTTGGTCACCTTTTTGCATTTTGTCCCCACAGATCGGAACAACCCGAGGTCCGGCCGAGGCGTCCCGAGCAGCCAGCAGGCCAGATCGTACCCCCAGAAGGAGAGGAACCCCAAGGAGAAGGCCAGGATGAGATGGATACCTCTAGCAGACCCCCCCAAACAGGTGACCCAAAAGAGCAAAGACGGAACAAGCGTCGATCCAGTGATCAGCGGACGAAAAAGCCCCCCCAGGAAACTGGGGAGACAGGTAGTTCGGATGAAGCTGATCCTACTGGTCCGCAAGAGATGCTGGGTCAGCCTGTACCTGAGGCAGAGGACCCGGGCGGAGCGGCAGCGAACCACAAGCGACGTAGGGCGTACTCGGAGGTGGCAGCGGGGGTGCCGATGGAAGTACCTGCATTGGCGAAGGCAGGGAAACCACTGGACGTGCCCCCGAAAGTGACAACTAAAGGTCCACCCCCTTCTAGCCAGTTGGGGGATACACGGACAGCTGCCTCCGAGGTGACGGAGGTCCCAGAGACGTCAGGGAGCGCAATTCCTGCCCCTATCGAAGGGGAGGTCGCTGCCAAAAAAGCTCCAGCAGATGAAATGTTGCCCGTGGAGTCCATATGGGATCCATTTATGATTAGTGCCTCAGGTATGGCGGGGGGTCAGCTAAGTGATGGCAGTTCCTCTCCTACCTTCTCCATATTTTCCGTGGACTCCAAAATTGAAGGCTATGAGAGTGCAAGTGGGGTCTCTGGCGACGCGGAGGACTGCTGAGGCCACCTCGGGTAAGATTATAAAGACTGTCTCTCTCCCTTTTCCTCATGGCTGAGTTATGTGGTCTTTCCTTAAATGTAAGAAGCGTGCATTCTAAGACAAGAAGAGCTGCCCTGTTTGATTACCTCTCTATTCTTACCGCGTCAGTTTTTTTCCTACAGGAATGCTGCATCCCACATCGCATGGACTATAAAAAATATGAAAGAGATTGGAGACTCGGACCTTCGGTGTGGTCCGGGTCTAACGAATCTAAAGCCGCAGGTGTCGCCATTTTATTTAAAGGGAACGTTTTAATTGACAGTTTTTATGAAATTTTACCAGGCAGAATTTTAATGGTCAAAGCTTTTATAGACGGTATTAAATGGCAGTTTTTAAACTTTTATGGTTCTCCTGAGAGAAATGAAAGAGCTAGAATGCTAGAGATTTTACCCCTTTTTATTAATGATTCAGAACCACTTGTTTTAGCGGGTGATTTTAATTGTATTTTAAAGGGGGAACGCCGGTTCTCTAATTCAGTAAGCAGGAACTACGACAAGACCTCGTCAATTTTAAAAGATATTGTTACTGATTTTAAACTCACCGATGTTTTTAAAAAATGTAACAGGGATTTATGTGAAGAGGCCGGCGTTACCTGGAGCAACGTGACCTGCAGCTCCAGGATTGATTTTATCTTCTGCTCTTATCAAATACTGCCTTTTAAATGTGATATTAACCCAAACGTCTTTTCTGACCATAAGTTATTGTATTTTAAAGTGAAATGTAATAACCAAAGAAGAACTCCGAAAAAAGCCTGGAAATTAAACGTATCCCTTTTAGAAGATCCGCAAATTTTAGCTGATTTTATTACCTTTTACAAAGGCTGCAGACGGGTAAGACATCCCAATATGCCCATCGTCACCTGGTGGGAAAAAATGAAAGTTAAAATAAGAGATTTTTTTATTAAGATTGGGATGAGAAAAGCAAAAGAGAAATGCAAATTTTATGCAAATTTAAATACCCGTCTGCAGACCCAATATAAATTCAGAGAACAGGGTATGCTGGTGGACAAGGAGATCATTGAGATTAAAAAAGAGATCTCCCAGTGCCTGGAGCAGAGGGGAAAGGAAATAATCTTTCGCTGTAAGGTAAAACATCTTGAGGAGAACGAGACCTGCTCCAGGTATTTTTTTAAGAAAATCAATGATAAGCATACCCTGTTGGATAATATTGAAGGTGAAACAAATACCCAAAATATTTTAAAAAAGGTACATGGGTTTTATGCGGATCTTTTTAATGTTAAAAACATTGACAATGCTTTTATGAATGACTCATTGAAGGAGGTTGAT
Organism: Rhinoderma darwinii; assembly: GCF_050947455.1. Classification (NCBI taxonomy): domain Eukaryota; kingdom Metazoa; phylum Chordata; class Amphibia; order Anura; family Rhinodermatidae; genus Rhinoderma; species Rhinoderma darwinii. The sequence continues at coordinate 305,602 of NW_027461729.1, forward strand.
GCTGTTTTAGATCCTGTCTCCCAAAACTTTTTATTACAGGAGATTTCAGAACAAGAAATTTTAGAAACTACCAAGAGTTTTAAAACAGGTAAAGTCCCTGGTCCTGATGGTATACCCATAGAGTTTTATGTTCTATTTTACGGTGTTTTAAAGGAAGATCTCCACTCTCTTTTTACACAAGTTTTTAGAACAAAAGCCCTCCCGGGGTCCTGGAAGAAAGGTGAGGTGTCCCTGCTGTACAAAAAGGGGGACAAAACCGACATTAAAAACTGGAGACCAATTACACTGCTAAATTGCGACTACAAGATAATGGCTAAAATTTGTGCAAATAGACTAAAAGCAGTCGTAAACAAAATAATTCACTCCAACCAGGTCTGTGGGATACCCGGGAGGAGCATATGGGATAACCTGAACCTTTTAAAAGATGTTATTAATGACACAAAGGAGAGGAAAGGCAAAATGGCAGTTTTAACAATCGACTTTGAGAAAGCCTTTGACAGAGTGTCACACTTTTATCTTTTTAAGGTTTTAGAGAAAATGGGTATACCGGAAGGTTTTATACAGTCTCTGAAGGCCTTTTATGACAACTGCACTAGCAAGATTTTAGTCAAAGGTTTTAAAACACAGGATGTCCTTTTAAATTCCGGAGTGAAGCAGGGGTGTCCCTTGTCCCCACTACTTTTTATTTGTGCAATTGAGCCTCTACTGTGCACCTTGAGGAAAAGCAAACAGATACGTGGAGTCCCCCTGCCGGGCGGGGGGGGACTAGAGGCAAAGGTAGTGGGGTACATGGATGATGTCGCGGTACTGTGTAGGGACACCCTATCACTACAAACAACTTTAAGACAGATCTATAAGTTTTGTTGCTCCTCCGGTTTTAAAGTCAATTTTAATAAAAGTAACATTTTAAACATTGGCAATATGATTTTACAGGACATTCCAGTCCCTGTGTCAGAGACTGTGCAGATTTTAGGGGTCTCCTTCAATGAGTTAAACAATGGTTTTAACAGTTGGGACTTGGTGGCACAAAAAGTTAATAAAAAGATTTGTATGTGGAATTTGAGAAAGCTGACCATGGAGGGAAAAGTTTTAATTACCAAAATGGTGATTTTACCGATTTTATTATATTTGAGTATGGTTTTCCCTCCCCCTGATATTTTATTAAAAAAAATAAATAAAGCTTGTTTTACATTTTTATGGAACTCCAAAATGGAAAAACTCAGGAGAGAGAAGGTGATGATGCCAAAACTAATGGGTGGTAAGGATTTCCCTGACATAAAGACCTTTCTTTTAATCAAATTTTTTACTGCATGTCTTAACGCTGCTTTTAAGGATCACTACTGGTCATATTTTATCCGTTTTAACACCGGGTATTTTATGAGGAGGAACGGATGGTTCTCCACGGTTTTAAGCTCCCCGTATGCTTTTAACCTCCCTGACCAGTACAAGATTTTAGAGAAAATTGTGAACCTTTTTAACTTGAAAGGCAAGAGAATTGAAGACGTGCAAAATAGTAAAAGTGTTTTAAAAAAGATAAAAGAAAATGTTTTAGTAGCCCCCATTAGTAATTTTAGTGAACAAAAGTGCAAACAAATATGGAGAATGGTAAATATTAATTATCTTTTTAATCCTCAGAAAGATCTGGCCTGGAGTTGTGCCCACGAGTGTCTTCCATGCCGGGCATTCCAGCATCGAAGGGGACTGACCAACTCGGCTGCGTGTCCAAGGGGAGGTTGCAGAGATGATGAGACAGTCTACCACCTTTTCTGGCAGTGCTACTACGCGCAATTGGTGTGGTCAAAAATCCTCCCCTTGGCACAGAAGATTACAGGACTACAGAGATTTACTAGCGATGGCGTTTTTTATGGATGTCTGGAATGCCCAACACAGACCCGAAAAATGATGGCATGGAAGATCACTAACTGCGTCAAAGCAGCTCTGTGGGCGGCCAGAAACATTCTTTTATTTAAACATGACGTTTTAACTGTGGATGATGTTTTAGCCATTTGTTTAAGTGAGATGCACAAGTATTTTCTTTTAGATAAAAAACTCTCTCCTGTTTTATGTAGAAAATGGTTTTTTAGTGAATGGAGTTCCATAATTTGATGCCACCAAGTGCCCTTTTATAAGTTATGTGATTTTATCTGATAACTTGTATTTATTATTATACCATTGCTGTAAAACCTGTGTATTTATTGATTTATTGTAAAAATGTAAAAACGTGTAAATAATTTTTTTTGTCAAAAATTTTAAATAAACGGTTACCTCCTTTGTTGGGGTAGTCAACTCAAAAAAAAAATCTGTTCTTATCAGTTTAATATCTGATACGTCCCCTATCTGGGGACCATATATTAAATGGATTTTTAGAACAGGGAGATGGAAATAGAGCTTGCTCTGTCCACTCCACGCATTGACCTGGTATTGCAGTATTTCCAGGACCGGTGCACCCTTTCCTTATGTGTTTACTAAAATCAGATTCCAAAAGTGCTTTTTGTGTTTGCCATTGTTTTTGTCTTTCGGATGGGATCTCCCCTTTTAATCCCATTATTTCAACACCTGTTGGACAATGCATTTGTACAGTCATGTGTGATAATGAGCTAATTTATTAAATGCAATTAATTAATACATTGCCACCTCTTGTTTTGTGTCGTCTGTGTTTCTGTGTTTCCGGCATTTCACATTGGAACAGCTCATTCACCTTCCTTGTCTTCTCTCCGCCCTCCCTCCTAGGTAGGTTAAAGAGCTGCACCTGAGCCAGCCACTGATTGATGCAGCACCATAGTCAAATAGTGGAGTGGAGTAGGGGAACAGCAAACAGCCATTAAAGCAGCCAGCCCGCCCGCCCGCCCGTCACAATGGACCTACCTGTGTACACTAGATGGATGTGATGGAATGTACTGTGGTCCCTACATTTCAAGAAGAAGTAAGAATTGCAGTTGCAACAAACCCTTGCTTGCCTACAAAGAGAGCAGCAATTTGGATTTGTTACTATGTTACCTGGAAGAATAACAAACTGTGCAAGGATGGAGGTTGTAGGAGCAAGGAGAACAAGTTGTCTGTAAAGTTGGTGGATGCCTATTTTCCATTTTGCAGTCCCTTGTCTCCCTCTTGTGGCCTCCTGGAGGCAACTAGCTGTGCAAAAAAAAGACAGCCTGGGGGCCGGCTGTTGCAGTGTTGCCCTCTCAGGCAACACTGAGTGACTGACTGAGCCGCACCGTCTTATATAAAGTTCAGACGGAACTTTGCACGTGTCATAGTGGAGACCTCAGGAGCCAGAGCCAGCTTTCTGACATCATAATGGGGCCTCAGAGATAAAAGCCTGGGCCCAGGCAGTGTTGGTCAGTGCTGCTCAGCAGGCAGCACTGGACTGGATTAAAGCTGATACAAGGTGTGAAAGGAGAAGGGGTGGCAGTGGGCATGCACTTACTGCTGCTGCTGCTGCTGCTGCTGCTGCCAGTGTTTGCACGGCAGGAGGGCATTTGGGCGTTGCCAGGAAGGCGTTTTTATGTCGATTCCTCCTCTTTCAGCACTGCATTGTGGTGCAAGCAAAAGAAGCAAATCCTGTCTTGCTTCCTCTCCGGCCTTTATTCACCTCCCGCTTAGTAGCTGTGAGTGTGTGTGAGCCTGCAGGGCCCCATGGAATTGCCTAGGAGTAGGCTGAATCGCTGCAAGGGGTGAACAGCAGTATTGGGCAGGCTCGGTCAACGCGCGGCCCGTTCGGGTTATCGCTTCTCGGCCTTTTGGCTAAGACCAAGTGTATTTATACAGGAGGTTTTTAGTCAGAAGGTGCTCAGGTACCCTCTCTCTCGGCCTCGGGGGATCGTCCAGGTTCGCCTGGACTTCACCCCCGTGCTGCTATTTGGGAGAGAGGCTTAGTCCTGAGCAACGAGTTGCGATCCCCCCCCAGCCCTTTGGTGTGTCTCCTGGAACCCAAAGGGCGCAGCGCAAGCTGTGCGGTACCGACCTGGCCACGCAAATGGCAGGCGGACCTGATGCGGTGCCGGTATACGCCCGGTTGCGGAATACTGCAAGATTTATCTTGGCAGAGGGTGGAGGCGGTCCTCGTGGTCTCAAGTTCCTTGTCCACGATATTTTGGAAAAGCGGTTGGCGGTCCACAAGAACGAGATTTTGGCGATCCAGGACTACCCAAGGCGTGGAGTGTACGACGTGACTTTTATGGGAGAAGGAATCCTCCGTGATGCCATGGGAAAAGCTGAGAGGCAACAAGGTGAACTCATGGCCTTGGGAGTCCAGGTAATTGAACACGCTTTTGAAGTAACCAAACTCGTAGTGATTAAAATGTATTCCCCATACGTGAAAGATCAGGAAGTGGCGGCGTTTCTTGCTGCATACTTTAAGAACGTTAAGCTGCTGGGGAGAGTTATGAACGAGTGCGGTGTGTGGACCGTCAAATGGAAATTTATTGTTACGCTAATAAAGGACCCCTCCACCCAAGAAACGAAGCTACCACCTGCTCGTTTTAAACTTGGGAATGTGAATGGCGACCTCTATTTCTCAGGAATGCCAAACTTCTGCAGGGCCTGCGGTACCTATGGACATACCAGTTTTAACTGCGATGTCACCTGCAGGAACTGTGGAAGTAAACAACACACAATGAGAGAATGTACAAAAGAGAAAAAATGCAATTTTTGTCAAAAAACTGGTCATCTTTATTATGCTTGTCCACATAGGTACCGAGGCGAAGAAGATGAGCAACCCGAGGTGCCCCCACGTGCTCCACCAGCAGAGCAGTCCCGTCCTCAAGGAGGAGAACAAGCTGTTGCGGCGAAAGAGCAGAGAGGTACCTGGGCTTCAAGAGTACGGCTAGCCGAAGCCAAAACAGGTGCCTCTCAGCCAGCGACCTCAGGGGATAAAAATGAGCCCAGCGCCAAGGAAAAACGGCAGGCCAAGAGGAAGGCAGAAAAGGAGCAGGCCATCGATGAACCTGTGGCATCCCAGACGGCTGGTTGCTCAGGCGGTGCCGGGCCTGCTCCTAATCCTGGGTCTCTAGAGACCGACTCGGAAGGAGAAGACTGGGTACAGGTGGGTCCCCGTAAAAAGGGGAAGCAAGAACGTGCCAGTAGGAGGGAGACAGGGGAGGAGCAGATGGATACGTCCGTGCGGAAAGATGTGGCTCCTCCTGGGACCCCCTCCTCGCCTGCACTGGTGAGGAGGACGGGCACTGCTCCCTCCGTATTATCGGACACCCCGCCATGCGCACAACCTCCCCCTCTAGACCGGCCTTCACGGGCCCAGGGGGGAGAGGCGGGGCCCTTGGGGGACCCACCAGACATGGACCCAGTCGGTCAACCGAGAGAGACCCAGGTGAGGCTGTGCGAGTCTGGGCTCCCCGTGTACGAGGTGAGTGTTGCTGGCTCAGCTCTCAGCGACAGTAGTTCTTCTCCTGCCTCGTCCCTCTTTTCAGTTGAGTCGGATGAGGGCGGGGCCATGAGTTCAAGTGAGGTTTCGGGTATTGCTGGTGGAGGAGCAATCTGATTTTAAGTACGCCTATTATTTATTATTTTAAAATCAGAATTTTGCTTTAACTCTCCACGATGTCTGAGCTCATGGGAATCTCCCTCAACGTGAGGGGCGCCAAGTCAAAAGTGAGAAGGGTTGCTCTCTTCAATTTTTTATCTTGCCTGGCAGCCTCTGTATTTTTCCTGCAGGAGTGCGGCATTCCCCATACAATGAGATATGAAAATTACAAAAAGGATTGGAAGTATGGTCCATCCGTCTGGTCTGGATCCAACGAGTCCAGATCAGCAGGGGTCGCCATTCTTTTTAAGGGAAACGTTTTAATTGATTTTATTCAAGAAATCTTACCAGGACGTATTTTAATGGTTAAAGCTTTTATTGATGGTGTAAAGTGGCAGTTTTTAAATTTTTACGGATCACCAGAAAAGAACGAAAGAGCGAGGATGCTGGAGATTTTACCGCTTTTTATCAACACATCTGAGCCTTTTATCCTCGCAGGTGATTTTAATTGTATCCTGAGAGGAGAACGCCGGCTTACCAACAGTACGAGTAGGAACTATGACAAGACCTCTGGACTGCTCAAGGATATCGTGACTGATTTTAAATTAAAAGACATATACAAAGAATGTAACAGGAGCAGTCCAGAGGAAGCCGGCGTTACCTGGAGCAACGCCACCTGTAGCTCCAGGATTGATTTTATCTTTTGTTCTGAAAATTTACTGCCTTTTAATTGTGAAGTTTTAACCAATGTGTTTTCAGATCACAGGCTTTTATCTTTTAAAGTAAAGCATGATCTTAATAATATTGTATGTAAAAAGTCCTGGAAGATGAATGTTTCCCTTTTAGACGATCCACAGGTTTTAGCAGATTTTATTGAATTTTACCAAGAAAGCAGGCGGGTAAGAGACACACGTACTCCCATCAGTGCATGGTGGGAGAAAATGAAAAAGAAAATAAAAGATTTTTTTATTAAGAAAAGCGTGGCGAAAGCCAAAGAGAAATACGCTTTTTTTAAAATTCTCAATACCCGTCTGCAGACCCTGTACAAAATGCAAGATCATGACATAGACGTTAAAGATGACATCACCAATTTGAAAAAGGAGATAGCCAAGTGCCTGGAGCAGAAAGGTAAAGAGATTATATTCCGTTCAAAAATACAACATGTGGAGGAGAACGAGACCTGCTCCAGGTACTTTTTTAAGAAAATAAATAACAAAAAGGCAATTATCAAAAATATAGAAGGGGTGTCAGATGTACAGGGTCTTTTAAGTAAAGTTCATGAGTTTTACACTGACCTTTTTAATGTTAAGACTGTGGATCATAATTTTATGCGTGACTCACTGAAGGAGATTACTACTGTTTTAGACCCTGTCTCCCAGAATTTTTTATTACAGGAGCTGACGGAGCAGGAGGTTTTAGAAACTGTTAAGAGTTTTAAAACAGGGAAAGTTCCCGGACCGGACGGTATACCCAGTGAGTTTTATGTAAAATTTTATGACATTTTAAAAGAGGATCTTTTTAACCTTTTTTCTGATGTTTTTAATTCCAAGATGCTGCCTAAGTCCTGGCGGAAGGGTGAGGTCTCCCTGCTGTATAAGACGGGTGACATCGCAGTTTTAAAGAATTGGAGACCAATAACCCTTCTAAATAGCGACTATAAAATTATGGCTAAAATATGTGCAAATAGATTAAAAGCCATAATACCCCACATTATACACTCTGACCAGGTGTGTGGGGTGCCAGGCCGCAGCATCTGGGATAATTTAAACCTAATAAAAGACGTGATTGAGGACACGAGGTCTAGAAAAGTTAAATTAGCCATTTTATCTATAGACTTTGAGAAGGCGTTCGACCGTGTCTCTCATTTTTATCTTTTTAAGGTTTTAGAACGTATGGGTATACCTGAAGGATTTTTATTATCTATTAAAGCCTTTTACAGAGAATGCACCAGCAAAATTTTAGTGAATGGTTTTAAGACACAGGACGTATTTTTAAACTCTGGGGTGAAGCAGGGGTGTCCCTTGTCCCCACTGCTTTTTATATGTGCATTGGAGCCTCTGTTATGCGCAATTCGCCGCGATAAGTGTATCCGTGGAGTCCCCCTGCCCGGGGGAGGCGGCGTAGAGGCCAAAGCAGTGGGGTACATGGATGATGTGGCGGTTTTATGTAGGGACGCCCTGTCGCTTCAGAGAACCCTTAGGCAAATCGAGTTTTATTGCTGTGCTTCCGGTTTTAAAGTAAACTTCAGCAAGAGTCATATTTTAAACATAGGAAGCATGGCTCTTAGAGATATACCGGTTCCTGTGTCTGATAATATTAAAATTTTAGGTGTCTCCTTCAGTGGGTACGACAATGGTTTTATCAGTTGGGACATGGTGGCGCAGAAGGTAAATCAAAAAATATGCATGTGGAACATGAGGAAGCTTACCATGGAGGGAAAAATTTTAATAATTAAAATGATAATTTTACCTTTGCTTTTATACTTAAGCATGGTTTTCCCTCCTCCCACGGTTTTATTAAGAAAAATTACTAAAGCTTGTTTTACCTTCTTTTGGAGTTCCAGAATGGAGAAACTTAAACGTGAGACGGTAATGAAAATCAAACCAAAGGGTGGCAAAGACTTTCCAGATTTTAATAGGTTTCTTTTAATCAAGTACTTTTGTTTCTGTCTTAATTCTCTTTTTAAACAACATCATTGGTCTTATTTTCTACGTTTTAATACTGGGTTTTTTATGCGAAGGATGGGGTGGTTTGAAATTGTTTTAACCTCACCTTATGCTTTTAATCTACCAGCAAATTACGTGATTTTAGAGAAAATAGTGGCCTTGTTTAATTTTAAAGGGAAAAATTTTAATGACATGATAAACAGTAAGAAACTTATAAAAGACATAAGAGGAAATGAAGTCGTCACTAATATTGAAAATTTTAATAATGAACGCTGTGCTTTTATCTTCAAAATGGTTAATGTGTTTTATCTTTTTAATACACAGATGGACCTGGCCTGGAGCTGCGTTCATCAATGTCTTCCATGCCGGGCATTCCAATTCAGGAGAGGATTCGCGAGGTCTGCCATCTGTCCGAGGGAAGGCTGCCAGGCTGAGGAGACCGTGCGTCATATTTTTTGGACTTGCGATTTTACTAAACATATTTGGATAAAGATATTCCCTCTAATGAAGAAGATGGCAGACCTAAAGGACTTGACTTACGAAATGATTTTATATGGACTCTTTGGATGCCCAACCGCGAACCAAAAGACTATTGCATGGAAGACGATGAACTGCGTAAAAGAAGCTCTGTGGAAGGCCAGGAACATCCTGATTTTTAAGCACGATGTTTTATCTGTTGACAATGTTTTAGGTCTTTGTTTTAGCGAGATGTACATTTATTATTTATTAGATAAAAAAAGAAATGCCACCCTTTCAAATAAATGGTTTGTAAAAGAATGGAACTCCAATATATAAGAATTTGCCACCATGTCCCCTTTTTATGTGTTTTTATGTAAATTGATTTTATTACTGTAATTCATTGTAAAAAGCTGTAATTCATTGTAAATATTTTTTGAATTTTAAGTAATAAATCATTGACACCCCCGCGAGGGGGTAGCCAACTTAAAAAAAATCTGTTCTTATCAGTTTAATATCTGATACGTCCCCTATCTGGGGACCATATATTAAATGGATTTTTAGAACAGGGAGATGGAAATAGAGCTTGCTCTGTCCACTCCACGCATTGACCTGGTATTGCAGTATTTCCAGGACCGGTGCACCCTTTCCTTATGTGTTTACTAAAATCAGATTCCAAAAGTGCTTTTTGTGTTTGCCATTGTTTTTGTCTTTCGGATGGGATCTCCCCTTTTAATCCCATTATTTCAACACCTGTTGGACAATGAATTTGTACAGTCATGTGTGATAATGAGCTAATTTATTAAATGCAATTAATTAATACATTGCCACCTCTTGTTTTGTGTCGTCTGTGTTTCTGTGTTTCCGGCATTTCACATTGGAACAGCTCATTCACCTTCCTTGTCTTCTCTCCGCCCTCCCTCCTAGGTAGGTTAAAGAGCTGCACCTGAGCCAGCCACTGATTGATGCAGCACCATAGTCAAATAGTGGAGTGGAGTAGGGGAACAGCAAACAGCCATTAAAGCAGCCAGCCCGCCCGCCCGCCCGCCCGTCACAATGGACCTACCTGTGTACACTAGATGGATGTGATGGAATGTACTGTGGTCCCTACATTTCAAGAAGAAGTAAGAATTGCAGTTGCAACAAACCCTTGCTTGCCTAAAAAGAGAGCAGCAATTTGGATTTGTTACTATGTTACCTGGAAGAATAACAAACTGTGCAAGGATGGAGGTTGTAGGAGCAAGGAGAACAAGTTGTCTGTAAAGTTGGTGGATGCCTATTTTCCATTTTGCAGTCCCTTGTCTCCCTCTTGTGGCCTCCTGGAGGCAACTAGCTGTGCAAAAAAAAGACAGCCTGGGGGCCGGCTGTTGCAGTGTTGCCCTCTCAGGCAACACTGAGTGACTGACTGAGCCGCACCGTCTTATATAAAGTTCAGACGGAACTTTGCACGTGTCATAGTGGAGACCTCAGGAGCCAGAGCCAGCTTTCTGACATCATAATGGGGCCTCAGAGATAAAAGCCTGGGCCCAGGCAGTGTTGGTCAGTGCTGCTCAGCAGGCAGCACTGGACTGGATTAAAGCTGATACAAGGTGTGAAAGGAGAAGGGGTGGCAGTGGGCATGCACTTACTGCTGCTGCTGCTGCTGCTGCTGCCAGTGTTTGCACGGCAGGAGGGCATTTGGGCGTTGCCAGGAAGGCGTTTTTATGTCGATTCCTCCTCTTTCAGCACTGCATTGTGGTGCAAGCAAAAGAAGCAAATCCTGTCTTGCTTCCTCTCCGGCCTTTATTCACCTCCCGCTTAGTAGCTGTGAGTGTGTGTGAGCCTGCAGGGCCCCATGGAATTGCCTAGGAGTAGGCTGAATCGCTGCAAGGGGTGAACAGCAGTATTGGGCAGGCTCGGTCAACGCGCGGCCCGTTCGGGTTATCGCTTCTCGGCCTTTTGGCTAAGACCAAGTGTATTTATACAGGAGGTTTTTGGTCAGAAGGTGCTCAGGTACCCTCTCTCTCGGCCTCGGGGGATCGTCCAGGTTCGCCTGGACTTCACCCCCGTGCTGCTATTTGGGAGAGAGGCTTAGTCCTGAGCAACGAGTTGCGATCCCCCCCCCAGCCCTTTGGTGTGTCTCCTTAAAGCCAAAGGGCGCAGCGCAAGCTGTGCGGTACCGACCTGGCCACGCAAATGGCAGGCGGACCTGATGCGGTGCCGGTATACGCCCGGTTGAAGAATACTGCAAGATTTATCTTGGCAGAGGGTGGAGGCGGTCCTCGTGGTCTCAAGTTCCTTGTCCACGATATTTTGGAAAAGCGGTTGGCGGTCCACAAGAACGAGATTTTGGCGATCCAGGACTACCCAAGGCGTGGAGTGTACGATGTGACCTTTATGGGAGAAGGAATCCTCCGTGATGCCATGGGAAAAGCTGAGAGGCAACAAGGTGAACTCATGGCCTTGGGAGTCCAGGTAATTGAACACGCTTTTGAAGTAACCAAACTCGTAGTGATTAAAATGTATTCCCCATACGTGAAAGATCAGGAAGTGGCTGCGTTTCTTGCTGCATACTTTAAGAACGTTAAGCTGCTGGGGAGAGTTATGAACGAGTGCGGTGTGTGGACCGTCAAATGGAAATTTATTGTTACGCTAATAAAGGACCCCTCCACCCAAGAAACGAAGCTACCACCTGCTCGTTTTAAACTTGGGAATGTGAATGGCGACCTCTATTTCTCAGGAATGCCAAACTTCTGCAGGGCCTGCGGTACCTATGGACATACCAGTTTTAACTGCGATGTCACCTGCAGGAACTGTGGAAGTAAACAACACACAATGAGAGAATGTACAGAAGAGAAAAAATGCAATTTTTGTCAAAAAACTGGTCATCTTTATTATGCTTGTCCACATAGGTACCGAGGCGAAGAAGATGAGCAACCCGAGGTGCCCCCACGTGCTCCACCAGCAGAGCAGTCCCGTCCTCAAGGAGGAGAACAAGCTGTTGCGGCGAAAGAGCAGAGAGGTACCTGGGCTTCAAGAGTACGGCTAGCCGAAGCCAAAACAGGTGCCTCTCAGCCAGCGACCTCAGGGGATAAAAATGAGCCCAGCGCCAAGGAAAAACGGCAGGCCAAGAGGAAGGCAGAAAAGGAGCAGGCCATCGATGAACCTGTGGCATCCCAGACGGCTGGTTGCTCAGGCGGTGCCGGGCCTGCTCCTAATCCTGGGTCTCTAGAGACCGACTCGGAAGGAGAAAACTGGGTACAGGTGGGTCCCCGTAAAAAGGGGAAGCAAGAGCGTGCCAGTAGGAGGGAGACAGGGGAGGAGCAGATGGATACGTCCGTGCGGAAAGATGTGGCTCCTCCTGGGACCCCCTCCTCGCCTGGACTGGTGAGGAGGACGGGCACTGCTCCCTCCGTATTATCGGACACCCCGCCATGCGCACAACCTCCCCCTCTAGACCGGCCTTCACGGGCCCAGGGGGGAGAGGCGGGGCCCTTGGGGGACCCACCAGACGTGGACCCAGTCGGTCAACCGAGAGAGACCCAGGTGAGGCTGTGCGAGTCTGGGCTCCCCGTGTACGAGGTGAGTGTTGCTGGCTCAGCTCTCAGCGACAGTAGTTCTTCTCCTGCCTCGTCCCTCTTTTCAGTTGAGTCGGATGAGGGCGGGGCCATGAGTTCAAGTGAGGTTTCGGGTATTGCTGGTGGAGGAGAAATCTGATTTTAAGTACGCCTATTATTTATTATTTTAAAATCAGAATTTTGCTTTTACTCTCCACGATGTCTGAGCTCATGGGAATCTCCCTCAACGTGAGGGGCGCCAAGTCAAAAGTGAGAAGGGTTGCTCTCTTCAATTTTTTATCTTGCCTGGCAGCCTCTGTATTTTTCCTGCAGGAGTGCGGCATTCCCCATACAATGAGATATGAAAATTACAAAAAGGATTGGAAGTATGGTCCATCCGTCTGGTCTGGATCCAACGAGTCCAGATCAGCAGGGGTCGCCATTCTTTTTAAGGGAAACGTTTTAATTGATTTTATTCAAGAAATCTTACCAGGACGTATTTTAATGGTTAAAGCTTTTATTGATGGTGTAAAGTGGCAGTTTTTAAATTTTTACGGATCACCAGAAAAGAACGAAAGAGCGAGGATGCTGGAGATTTTACCGCTTTTTATCAACACATCTGAGCCTTTTATCCTCGCAGGTGATTTTAATTGTATCCTGAGAGGAGAACGCCGGCTTACCAACAGTACGAGTAGGAACTATGACAAGACCTCTGGACTGCTCAAGGATATCGTGACTGATTTTAAATTAAAAGACATATACAAAGAATGTAACAGGAGCAGTCCAGAGGAAGCCGGCGTTACCTGGAGCAACGTCACCTGTAGCTCCAGGATTGATTTTATCTTTTGTTCTGAAAATTTACTGCCTTTTAATTGTGAAGTTTTAACCAATGTGTTTTCAGATCACAGGCTTTTATCTTTTAAAGTAAAGCATGATCTTAATAATATTGTATGTAAAAAGTCCTGGAAGATGAATGTTTCCCTTTTAGACGATCCACAGGTTTTAGCAGATTTTATTGAATTTTACCAAGGAAGCAGGCGGGTAAGAGACACACGTACTCCCATCAGTGCATGGTGGGAGAAAATGAAAAAGAAAATTAAAGATTTTTTTATTAAGAAAAGCGTGGCGAAAGCCAAGGAGAAATACGCTTTTTTTAAAATTCTCAATACCCGTCTGCAGACCCTGTACAAAATGCAAGATCATGACATAGACGTTAAAGATGACATCACCAATTTGAAAAAGGAGATAGCCCAGTGCCTGGAGCAGAAAGGTAAAGAGATTATATTCCGTTCAAAAATACAACATGTGGAGGAGAACGAGACCTGCTCCAGGTACTTTTTTAAGAAAATAAATAGCAAAAAGGCAATTATCAAAAATATAGAAGGGGTGTCAGATGTACAGGGTCTTTTAAGTAAAGTTCATGAGTTTTACACTGACCTTTTTAATGTTAAGACTGTGGATCATAATTTTATGCGTGACTCACTGAAGGAGATTACCACTGTTTTAGACCCTGTCTCCCAGAATTTTTTATTACAGGAGCTGACGGAGCAGGAGGTTTTAGAAACTGTTAAGAGTTTTAAAACAGGGAAAGTTCCCGGACCGGACGGTATACCCAGTGAGTTTTATGTAAAATTTTATGACATTTTAAAAGAGGATCTTTTTAACCTTTTTTCTGATGTTTTTAATTCCAAGATGCTGCCTAAGTCCTGGCGGAAGGGTGAGGTCTCCCTGCTGTATAAGACGGGTGACATCGCAGTTTTAAAGAATTGGAGACCAATAACCCTTCTAAATAGCGACTATAAAATTATGGCTAAAATATGTGCAAATAGATTAAAAGCCATAATACCCCACATTATACACTCTGACCAGGTGTGTGGGGTGCCAGGCCGCAGCATCTGGGATAATCTTAACCTGATAAAAGACGTGATTGAGGACACGAGGTCTAGAAAAGGTAAATTAGCCATTTTATCTATAGACTTTGAGAAGGCGTTCGACCGTGTCTCTCATTTTTATCTTTTTAAGGTTTTAGAACGTATGGGTATACCTGAAGGATTTTTATTATCTATTAAAGCCTTTTACAGAGAATGCACCAGCAAAATTTTAGTGAATGGTTTTAAGACACAGGACATATTTTTAAACTCTGGGGTGAAGCAGGGGTGTCCCTTGTCCCCACTGCTTTTTATATGTGCATTGGAGCCTCTGTTATGCGCAATTCGCCGCGATAAGTGTATCCGTGGAGTCCCCCTGCCCGGGGGAGGCGGCGTAGAGGCCAAAGCAGTGGGGTACATGGATGATGTGGCGGTTTTATGTAGGGACGCCCTGTCGCTTCAGAGAACCCTTAGGCAAATCGAGTTTTATTGCTGTGCTTCCGGTTTTAAGGTAAACTTCAGCAAGAGTCATATTTTAAACATAGGAAGCATGGCTCTTAGAGATATACCGGTTCCTGTGTCTGATAATATTAAAATTTTAGGTGTCTCCTTCAGTGAGTACGACAATGGTTTTATCAGTTGGGACATGGTGGCGCAGAAGGTAAACCAAAAAATCTGCATGTGGAACATGAGGAAGCTTACCATGGAGGGAAAAATTTTAATAATTAAAATGATAATTTTACCTTTGCTTTTATACTTAAGCATGGTTTTCCCTCCTCCCACGGTTTTATTAAGAAAAATTACTAAAGCTTGTTTTACCTTCTTTTGGAGTTCCAGAATGGAGAAACTTAAACGTGAGACGGTAATGAAAATCAAACCAAAGGGTGGCAAAGACTTTCCAGATTTTAATAGGTTTCTTTTAATCAAGTACTTTTGTTTCTGTCTTAATTCTCTTTTTAAACAACATCATTGGTCTTATTTTCTACGTTTTAATACTGGGTTTTTTATGCGAAGGATGGGGTGGTTTGAAATTGTTTTAACCTCACCTTATGCTTTTAATCTACCAGCAAATTACGTGATTTTAGAGAAAATAGTGGCCTTGTTTAATTTTAAAGGGAAAAATTTTAATGACATGAAAAACAGTAAGAAACTTATAAAAGACATAAGAGGAAATGAAGTCGTCACTAATATTGAAAATTTTAATAATGAACGCTGTGCTTTTATCTTCAAAATGGTTAATGTGTTTTATCTTTTTAATACACAGATGGACCTGGCCTGGAGCTGCGTTCATCAATGTCTTCCATGCCGGGCATTCCAATTCAGGAGAGGATTCGCGAGGTCTGCCATCTGTCCGAGGGAAGGCTGCCAGGCTGAGGAGACCGTGCGTCATATTTTTTGGACTTGCGATTTTACAAAACAAATTTGGATAAAGATATTCCCTCTAATGAAGAAGATGGCAGACCTAAAGGACTTGAGTTATGAAATGATTTTATATGGACTCTTTGGATGCCCAACCGCGAACCAAAAGACTATTGCATGGAAGACGATGAACTGCGTAAAAGAAGCTCTGTGGAAGGCCAGGAACATCCTGATTTTTAAGCACGATGTTTTATCTGTTGACGATGTTTTAGGTCTTTGTTTTAGCGAGATGTACATTTATTATTTATTAGATAAAAAAAGAAATGCCACCCTTTCAAATAAATGGTTTGTAAAAGAATGGAACTCCAATATATAAGAATTTGCCACCATGTCCCCTTTTATGTGTTTTTATGTAAATTGATTTTATTACTGTAATTCATTGTAAAAAGCTGTAATTTATTGTAAATGTTTTTTGAATTTTAAGTAATAAATCATTGACACCCCCGCGAGGGGGTAGCCAACTGAAAAAAAAATCTGTTCTTATCAGTTTAATATCTGATACGTCCCCTATCTGGGGACCATATATTAAATGGATTTTTAGAACAGGGAGATGGAAATAGAGCTTGCTCTGTCCACTCCACGCATTGACCTGGTATTGCAGTATTTCCAGGACCGGTGCACCCTTTCCTTATGTGTTTACTAAAATCAGATTCCAAAAGTGCTTTTTGTGTTTGCCATTGTTTTTGTCTTTCGGATGGGATCTCCCCTTTTAATCCCATTATTTCAACACCTGTTGGACAATGCATTTGTACAGTCATGTGTGATAATGAGCTAATTTATTAAATGCAATTAATTAATACATTGCCACCTCTTGTTTTGTGTCGTCTGTGTTTCTGTGTTTCCGGCATTTCACATTGGAACAGCTCATTCACCTTCCTTGTCTTCTCTCCGCCCTCCCTCCTAGGTAGGTTAAAGAGCTGCACCTGAGCCAGCCACTGATTGATGCAGCACCATAGTCAAATAGTGGAGTGGAGTAGGGGAACAGCAAACAGCCATTAAAGCAGCCAGCCCGCCCGCCCGCCCGTCACAATGGACCTACCTGTGTACACTAGATGGATGTGATGGAATGTACTGTGGTCCCTACATTTCAAGAAGAAGTAAGAATTGCAGTTGCAACAAACCCTTGCTTGCCTACAAAGAGAGCAGCAATTTGGATTTGTTACTATGTTACCTGGAAGAATAACAAACTGTGCAAGGATGGAGGTTGTAGGAGCAAGGAGAACAAGTTGTCTGTAAAGTTGGTGGATGCCTATTTTCCATTTTGCAGTCCCTTGTCTCCCTCTTGTGGCCTCCTGGAGGCAACTAGCTGTGCAAAAAAAAGACAGCCTGGGGGCCGGCTGTTGCAGTGTTGCCCTCTCAGGCAACACTGAGTGACTGACTGAGCCGCACCGTCTTATATAAAGTTCAGACGGAACTTTGCACGTGTCATAGTGGAGACCTCAGGAGCCAGAGCCAGCTTTCTGACATCATAATGGGGCCTCAGAGATAAAAGCCTGGGCCCAGGCAGTGTTGGTCAGTGCTGCTCAGCAGGCAGCACTGGACTGGATTAAAGCTGATACAAGGTGTGAAAGGAGAAGGGGTGGCAGTGGGCATGCACTTACTGCTGCTGCTGCTGCTGCTGCCAGTGTTTGCACGGCAGGAGGGCATTTGGGCGTTGCCAGGAAGGCGTTTTTATGTCGATTCCTCCTCTTTCAGCACTGCATTGTGGTGCAAGCAAAAGAAGCAAATCCTGTCTTGCTTCCTCTCCGGCCTTTATTCACCTCCCGCTTAGTAGCTGTGAGTGTGTGTGAGCCTGCAGGGCCCCATGGAATTGCCTAGGAGTAGGCTGAATCGCTGCAAGGGGTGAACAGCAGTATTGGGCAGGCTCGGTCAACGCGCGGCCCGTTCGGGTTATCGCTTCTCGGCCTTTTGGCTAAGACCAAGTGTATTTATACAGGAGGTTTTTGGTCAGAAGGTGCTCAGGTACCCTCTCTCTCGGCCTCGGGGGATCGTCCAGGTTCGCCTGGACTTCACCCCCGTGCTGCTATTTGGGAGAGAGGCTTAGTCCTGAGCAACGAGTTGCGATCCCCCCCAGCCCCTTGGTCTCCGTAAGACAAGGGGCGCAGCGAAAGCTGTGCGGTTCGACCTGGCCACGCTAATGGCAGGCGAACCCGATGCGGTGCCGGTGTACGCCCGGCTTAAGAATTCTGCACGATTTATCGTGGCAGAGGGTGGAGGCGGTCCCCGTGGTATTAAATTTTTAGTCCACGCCATTTTGGAAGATCTGCTGGCGGTCCACAAGAACGAGCTCTTGGCTATCCAGGACTACCCGAAGCGAGGAATCTACGATGTCACCTTCATGGGAGAAGGAATACTCCGTGATGCTATGGACCGAGCTGAGAGGAAACAAGGTGAACTCGTAGCAGCGGGAGTCAAGGTAGTAGAGCATGAATTTGAAATAACCAAACTCGTGGTGATTAAAATGTATTCCCCATATGTGAGAGATATGGAAGTGGCAGCATTTCTAGCTGCCTACTTCAAAAATGTCAAACTCCTGGGGAAAGTGATGAACGAGTGTGGAGTGTGGACCGCCAAATGGAAGTTTTTAGTTACGCTGATTAAGGACCCCTCCACCCAAGAAACGAGATTACCACCGGCTCGTTTTAAAATTGGAAATGTGAATGGCGACCTCTACTTCTCAGGGATGCCAAACTTCTGCAGGGCTTGCGGTACCTATGGACATACCAGTTTTAACTGCGATGTCACCTGCAGAAACTGTGGAAGCAAAGAGCACAATATAAGGGAGTGCACAGAAGAAAAAAAATGCAACTTTTGTCAAAAAACTGGTCACTTGTATTTTTCTTGTCCTCATAGGTACCGAAGCGGAGAAGAAGAGCAACCCGGGGTGCCCCCACGTGCTCCACCAGTGGACCAGCCCCGCCCTCAGGGAGAGGAACAAGCCAGTGCTGCAAAGGAGCAGCGGGGTACCTGGGCTTCAAGAGTACGGTCTGTTGGAGCCAAAGCAGGTACCTCACAGCCAACAGCCTCAGAGGAGAGAAGGGAGTCCAGTGCGAAAGAAAAACGCCAAGCCAAACGTAAGGCTGAGAAGGGGCAGGCCAGTGAGATAACTGAGGCATCCCAGAGTGCTGGTTGCTCAGTGGATGCCGGGCCTGCTCCCAATCCTGGGTCTCTAGATACGGAGTCTGAAGAGGAAGGTTGGCTGAAAGTGGGTCCCCGTAAAAAGGGTAAACAGGAGCGTGCCGGTAGGGGGGTGACAGGGGAGGAGCAAATGGATACGTCCGTAAAGCAAAGTGAGGCTCCTCCTAGGACCACCCCCTCGTCGTTACTGGTGAGGAGGGTGGGCGCTGTTCCCCCCGAGCCAACCGACACCCCGCCATGTGCGCAACCTCCCCCTCTAGAACGGCCTGCACGGCCTGCACGGCCTCAGGGGGGAGCGGCGGGGCCCTTGGGGGACCCACCCGATACAGACCTATATGGTCAGCCGTTAGAGACCCAGGTAAGGCTGTGTGAATCTGGGCTCCCTGTATACGAGATGAGGGCTGTTGGCTCGACGCTCACTGAAGGTAGTTCCTCTCCTGAGTCATCCCCTTTCTCGCAAGAGTCAGACGAGGGCGGGGAGTTGAGTTCAAGCGAGATTTCTGGTATTGCTGGTGGAGGCCAAGTCTGATTTTAAGTAACACGATTATTTATTTTTTTAAAATCAAGACTAACACAATCAAATCTCCACGATGTCTGAAATAAAGGGGATCTCCCTCAACGTGAGGGGCGCCAAGTCCAAAGTCAGAAGGGTTGCTCTCTTCAGTTTTTTATCTGGCCTGGCAGCCTCTGTTTTTTTCCTGCAGGAGTGCGGCATTCCCCATGCAATGAAGTACCATAAATACAAAGAGGATTGGAAGTATGGTCCATCAGTCTGGTCTGGATCTAACGAGTCCAGATCAGCAGGGGTCGCCATTCTTTTTAAGGGAAACGTTTTTATTGATTTTATCCAAGAGATTCTTCCAGGACGTATTTTATTGGTTAAAGCTTTTATTGACGGCGTAAAATGGCAGTTTTTACATTTTTACGGCTCACCTGACAAAAATGAGAGAGCAGAGATGCTAGAAATGTTACCTCTTTTTATTAATACAACTGAGCCTTTTATCCTCGCAGGTGATTTTAACTGTATCCTGAGGGGGGAACGCCGGCTTACCAGTGCTACAAGTAGGAATTACGATAAGACCTCTGGACTGCTCAAAGATATTGTAAATGATTTTAAATTAACTGATGTGTACAAAGAATGTAATAGGAGCAGCCCAGAGGAAGCCGGCGTTACCTGGAGCAACGCCACCTGTAGCTCCAGGATAGATTTTATTTTTTGTAATGAGAATGTACTGCCTTTTAATTGTGAAGTTTTAACTAATGTTTTTTCAGATCACAAGCTTTTATCATTTTATGTAAAGCGTGATTTTAATAAACCGGTGTGTAAGAAGTCCTGGAAGTTAAATGTTTCCCTTTTAGATGATCCACAGGTTTTTACTGATTTTATTGAATTTTACCAAAAATGCAGGCGGGGGAGAGACATGCGTACTCCCATCAGTGCATGGTGGGAGAAAATGAAAAAAAGAATAAAGGAATTTTTTATTAAAAAGAGCGTGGCGAAAGCCAGAGAAAAACATGCTTTTTTTAAAATTCTCAGCACCCGTCTGCAGACCCTGTACAAGATGAGAGATAATGAAATTGACGTTAAAACTGACATCACTAATTTAAAAAAAGAAATAGCCCAGTGCCTGGAGCAGAAAGGCAAAGAAATCATTTTCCGTTCCAAAATTCAGCATGTGGAGGAGAATGAGACCTGCTCCAGGTACTTTTTTAAAAAAATTAACAATAAAAAGGCTATTATTAAAAATATTGAAGGTGTGTCAGATGTACAGGGTATTTTAAGTAAAGTTCATGAGTTTTATGCTGACCTTTTTAGTGTTAAAACTGTGGATCATAATTTTATGCGTGACTCACTGAAGGAGATTACTACTGTTTTAGACCCTGTTTCCCAGAATTTTTTATTACAGGAGCTGACGGAGCAGGAGGTTTTAGAAACGGTAAAGAGTTTTAAAGCCGGAAAAGTTCCCGGACCGGACGGTATACCCAGTGAGTTTTATGTCAAATTTTATGACACTTTAAAAGAGGATCTTTTTAGCCTTTTTTATGAAGTTTTTAATTCCAAGATGCTGCCTAAGTCCTGGCGGAAGGGTGAGGTCTCCCTGCTACATAAGAAAGGTGACATCGCAGTTTTGAAGAACTGGAGACCAATAACCCTTCTGAATAGCGACTATAAAATAATGGCAAAAGTGTGCGCAAATAGATTAAAAGCCATAATACCCCACATTGTACACTCTAACCAGGTGTGTGGGGTGCCAGGCCGCAGCATCTGGGATAATCTTAACCTGATAAAAGACGTAATTGAGGACACGAGGTCTAGAAGAGGTAAATTAGCCATTTTATCTATAGACTTCGAGAAGGCGTTCGACCGTGTCTCTCATTTTTATCTTTTTAAGGTTTTAGAGCGTATGGGTATACCTGAAGGATTTTTATTATCACTTAAAGCCTTTTATAAAGATTGCACAAGCAAAATTTTAGTGAATGGTTTTAAGACACAGGACGTGATTTTAAACTCAGGGGTGAAGCAGGGGTGTCCCTTGTCCCCACTGCTTTTTATTTGCGCATTAGAGCCTCTACTGTGTACAATTCGCCGCGATAAGTTAATACGTGGAGTCCCCCTGCCCGGGGGTGGCGGCGTAGAGGCTAAAGCAGTGGGGTACATGGACGATGTAGCGGTTTTTTGCAGGGACACCCTGTCGCTTCAGAGAACCCTCAGACAAATTGAGTTTTATTGCTGTGCTTCCGGTTTTAAGGTGAACTTCGACAAAAGTAATATTTTAAATATAGGAAGCATGGCTTTTAGAGACATACCCGTCCCTGTGTCAGATAATATTACAATTTTAGGTGTCTCCTTCAGTGAGTGCGATAATGGTTTTATCAGTTGGGACATGGTGGCGCAGAAGGTAAATCAAAAAATATGTATGTGGAACATGAGAAAACTTACCATGGAGGGAAAAGTTTTAATTATTAAAATGGTCATTTTACCCCTGCTTTTATATCTAAGTATGGTTTTCCCTCCCCCCACGGTTTTATTGCAAAAAATTACTAAAGCATGTTTTACCTTCTTTTGGAGTTCCAGAATGGAGAAACTAAAAAGAGAGATTGTGATGAAATCCAAACCGAAGGGTGGCAAAGATTTTCCGAATTTTAACAGGTTTCTTTTAATCAAGTTCTTCAGTTTCTGTTTTAATTCCCTTTTTAAAGAACATTATTGGTCCTATTTTTTACGTTTTAATACAGGGTTTTTAATGCGAAGGTTTGGGTGGTTCAACATTGTTTTATCCTCACCTTACGCTTTTAAACTCTCAATAAACTATGTGATTTTAGAAAAGATAGTGACCTTATTCAACCTGAAGGGAAAAAATGTAAATGAGCTGAAAAATAGTAAAAAGTTAATTAAAGATCTAAGAGAAAGTGAGACGGTCAGCAGGATTGAGAATTTTAATGAGGAACGAAGTGCTTTTATCTTCAAAATTATTAATGTGTTTTATCTTTTTAATACACAGATGGACCTGGCCTGGAGCTGCATTCATCAATGTCTTCCATGCCGGGCATTCCAATACAGAAGGAGGTTCGCGAGGTCTGCCGTCTGCCCGAGGGAAGGCTGCCAGGCCGAGGAAACGGTTCGACACATTTTTTGGACGTGTGATTTTGCGAAGGAATTTTGGAAAAAAATATTCCCTCTTTTGGCAAAGATGGCAGACCTGAAAGACTTGAATTATGAAGATATTTTATATGGACTATTTGGATGCCCAACCGCGAGCCAAAAGATAATAGCGTGGAAGACGATGAATTGCGCCAAAGAAGCTCTATGGAAGGCCAGGAACATCCTGATTTTTAAGCACGATGTTTTATCTACTGATGATGTTTTAGGTCTTTGTTTTAGCGAAATGTACATTTATTATTTATTAGACAAAAAAAGAAATGCCACCCTTCCAAATAAATGGTTTGTGAAAGAATGGAACTCCAACATATAAAGATTTGCCACCATGTCCCTTTTATGTAATGTAATGCAATGAAATATTGATTTTATTGTTATTCATTTGTACAAAAGTTGGTTTTATTGTAAACTGTATTTTTTTATGAAATAAATCATTGACACCCCTGAAAAGGGGTAGCCAACTTAAAAAAAAAATCTGTTCTTATCAGTTTAATATCTGATACGTCCCCTATCTGGGGACCATATATTAAATGGATTTTTAGAACAGGGAGATGGAAATAGAGCTTGCTCTGTCCACTCCACGCATTGACCTGGTATTGCAGTATTTCCAGGACCGGTGCACCCTTTCCTTATGTGTTTACTAAAATCAGATTCCAAAAGTGCTTTTTGTGTTTGCCATTGTTTTTGTCTTTCGGATGGGATCTCCCCTTTTAATCCCATTATTTCAACACCTGTTGGACAATGCATTTGTACAGTCATGTGTGATAATGAGCTAATTTATTAAATGCAATTAATTAATACATTGCCACCTCTTGTTTTGTGTCGTCTGTGTTTCTGTGTTTCCGGCATTTCACATTGGAACAGCTCATTCACCTTCCTTGTCTTCTCTCCGCCCTCCCTCCTAGGTAGGTTAAAGAGCTGCACCTGAGCCAGCCACTGATTGATGCAGCACCATAGTCAAATAGTGGAGTGGAGTAGGGGAACAGCAAACAGCCATTAAAGCAGCCAGCCCGCCCGCCCGCCCGTCACAATGGACCTACCTGTGTACACTAGATGGATGTGATGGAATGTACTGTGGTCCCTACATTTCAAGAAGAAGTAAGAATTGCAGTTGCAACAAACCCTTGCTTGCCTACAAAGAGAGCAGCAATTTGGATTTGTTACTATGTTACCTGGAAGAATAACAAACTGTGCAAGGATGGAGGTTGTAGGAGCAAGGAGAACAAGTTGTCTGTAAAGTTGGTGGATGCCTATTTTCTCCATTTTGCAGTCCCTTGTCTCCCTCTTGTGGCCTCCTGGAGGCAACTAGCTGTGCAAAAAAAAGACAGCCTGGGGGCCGGCTGTTGCAGTGTTGCCCTCTCAGGCAACACTGAGTGACTGACTGAGCCGCACCGTCTTATATAAAGTTCAGACGGAACTTTGCACGTGTCATAGTGGAGACCTCAGGAGCCAGAGCCAGCTTTCTGACATCATAATGGGGCCTCAGAGATAAAAGCCTGGGCCCAGGCAGTGTTGGTCAGTGCTGCTCAGCAGGCAGCACTGGACTGGATTAAAGCTGATACAAGGTGTGAAAGGAGAAGGGGTGGCAGTGGGCATGCACTTACTGCTGCTGCTGCTGCTGCTGCTGCCAGTGTTTGCACGGCAGGAGGGCATTTGGGCGTTGCCAGGAAGGCGTTTTTATGTCGATTCCTCCTCTTTCAGCACTGCATTGTGGTGCAAGCAAAAGAAGCAAATCCTGTCTTGCTTCCTCTCCGGCCTTTATTCACCTCCCGCTTAGTAGCTGTGAGTGTGTGTGAGCCTGCAGGGCCCCATGGAATTGCCTAGGAGTAGGCTGAATCGCTGCAAGGGGTGAACAGCAGTATTGGGCAGGCTCGGTCAACGCGCGGCCCGTTCGGGTTATCGCTTCTCGGCCTTCTGGCTGAGATCAAGTGTAGTTCTGATTACTTGTAGTCAGTGCTGCCTGGTCTTGGTTAGGAGGTGCTCAGGTACCCTCTCTCTCGGCCTCGGGGGATCGTCCAGGTTCGCCTGGACTTCACCCCCGTGCTGCTATTTGGGAGAGAGGCTTAGTCCTGAGCAACGGGTTGCGATCCACATACCCCCGTGTAGGCTTCGGCCGAAAAGGGGAGTTGCGTAGACGTTGCGTTACCGACGGGTGGCGCAACTACCTTCCCACAAATCACCATGGATACGGATCCAGGTGATATACCGGCGTATGCCCGGATTAAAAATACCATCAGAATTATCCTATCGGAGGATAAAGCGACGACCTGCGGCTTGAAGTTCGTGGTGGAGACCGTGCTTGTTGACATTTTCAACATCCAGAAGAGAGAGATTTTGGCGGTACAGGATTATCCGAGGAGAAGAACTTACGACATCACATTTGTACAGAATGGAGTATTCCGAGATCTGCTGGCGGCATATTTGGTAAAAACTGACCCGAGACTGGACGGTGTTAATTTTTATGAGCATGTGTTGGACATCACTAAAATGATTGTAATTAAGATGTACTGCCCTTTCGCCGATGTAAAAGATGTGATGTCCTTCTTATCCCCCTATTTTAAAACCATAAAATGTATTGGCAAAGTGATGAATGAGGTCGGAGTATGGACCTCCAAGTGGAGATTCCTAGTCACTTGTTTTAAAGATGCCAGTTTTACAGGAGGGATAATGTTGCCGCCAGCACGTTTTAAATTAGGAGATATGGCAGGAGACTTTTATTTTTCAGGAATGCCTCCATTCTGTAGAAAATGTCAAAAGTACGGTCACACCAATGAGTTATGCGATAGCACCTGTAGGAACTGCGGCAGCTCTGAGCACGAGGCCAAAACTTGCCCTCTGGGGAAAAGGTGTCGATTTTGCAGCCGAGTTGGTCATCTTTTTGCTACTTGTCCCCACAGATTACAAGAGTCGGAACAACCCGAGGCCCGGCCGAGGCGTCCAAAGCAGCCAGCAGGCCAGACCACGGCCCCACAAGGAGAGGAACCCCAAGGAGATGTGAATGATGAGATGGATACCTCCAGCAGACCCCCCCAAACAGGTGACCCCAAAGAGCAGAGGCGGCAGAAGCGAAGAGCCAGTGATCAGCGGACGAAAAAGCCCCCTCAGGAAACTGAGGAGATGGGTAGTTCGGATGAAGCTGATCCGCCTGGACCGCAAGAGATGCTGGGTCTGCCTGTACCTGAGGCAGAGGACCCGGGCGGAGCGGGCGGAGCTGCAGCGCGAACGAAAAGGCGTAGGGCATACTCGGAGGTGGCAGCGGGGGTGCCGATGGAAGTACCTGCCAAGGCAAGGGCAGGGAAACCAGTTGATTTGCCCCCGAAAGCACCAGCTGAAGTTCCCCCCCCTTCTAGCCAGTTGGGGGAAGCAGGAACAGCTGCCTCCGAGGTGAGGGAAGTCCCTGAAACGTCAGGATGCGGGATTCCTGCCCCTATAGATGGGGAGGACGCTGCTCAAAATGCTCCAGAATACGAGATTATGCCCGTAGGGTCCATATGGGACCCCTTTACAATAAGTGCCTCAGGTATGGCGGGGGGTCAGCTGAGTGATGGGAGTTCCTCTCCTACCTTCTCCATATTTTCGGTAGACTCAAAAGCAGAAGGATATGAGAGTCCCAGTGGGGTTTCTGGCGACGCTGAGGACTGCTAAGGCCACCTCGGGTAAGATTATAAAGACTGTCTCTCCCTTTTCCTCATGGCTGAGTTATCTGGTCTTTCTTTGAACGTGAGAAGCGTGCATTCACAAACGAGAAGAGCTGCCCTTTTTAATTATCTATCTGCTTTTACCGCCACTGTTTTTTTCCTACAGGAATGCTGCATCCCACATCGCATGAACTATAAAAAATACAAGGAAGACTGGAGACTCGGACCTTCAGTGTGGTCCGGGTCTAACGAATCTAGAGCCGCAGGTGTCGCTATTTTATTCAAAGGGAACGTTTTAATTGACAGTTTTTATGAAATTTTACCAGGCAGACTTTTAATGGTTAAAGCTTTTATAAACGGTATTAGATGGCAGTTTTTAAATTTCTATGGGTCTACGGACAAAAACGAAAGAGCTAGAATGCTAGGAATTTTACCCCTTTTTATTAACGATTCAGAGCCACTAGTTTTAGCAGGTGATTTTAATTGTATTTTAAAGGGGGAACGCCGGTTCTCTAACTCAGTAAGTAGAAACTACGATAAAACCTCTACATTATTAAAAAATATTGTGGCCGATTTTAGACTTACTGATGTTTTTAAAAAATGCAATAGTGGCTTATCTGAAGAGGCCGGCGTCACCTGGAGCAGCGTGAATTGTAGCTCCAGGATCGATTTTATATTCTGCTCTTATCAAGTACTGCCTTTTAAATGTGATATAAATTCTAATGTGTTTTCAGATCATAAATTATTGTATTTTAAAGTTAATAATCACAAAAATACCGGTAAAAAGACCTGGAAAATGAACGTTTCCCTTTTAGAAGATCCGCAAATTTTATCTGATTTTATCACCTTTTATAAAGGCTGCAGACGGGTAAGACATCCTAACATGCCCATAGTCTCTTGGTGGGAGAAGATGAAAATAAAAATTAGAGACTATTTTATTAAAATTGGGAGGATGAAAGCAAGAGAAAAACATGAATTTTATGCTAATTTGAATACCCGTCTGCAGACCCAATACAAATTCAGAGAACAGGGTATGCAGGTGGAGAAGGAGATTATGGAAATTAGGAAGGAGATCTCCCAGTGCCTGGAGCAGAGAGGTAAGGAAATTGTCTTCCGTTCCAAAATAAAACACCTCGAGGAAAATGAGACCTGCTCCAGGTACTTTTTTAAGAAAATCAACGATAAGCATACCCTGTTAGAAAATATTGATGGTGAGACAGACACACAGAATATTTTAAAAAAGGTGCATGGTTTTTATGCGGATCTTTTTAATATTAAAAATATTAATATTGATTTTATGAATGACTCATTGAAGGAGGTTGACACTGTTTTAGATCCTGTTTCACAAGATTTTTTATTGCAGGAGATCTCAGAACAGGAGATTTTAGATACCATCAAAAGTTTTAAAACAGGTAAAGTCCCTGGTCCTGATGGTATACCCATAGAGTTTTATGTCACATTTTACGGTGTTTTAAAGGAGGATCTCTACTCCCTTTTTACACAAGTTTTTAGATCAAAATCCCTCCCGGGGTCCTGGAAGAAAGGCGAAGTGTCCCTAATACATAAAAAGGGGGACAAAACTGATATAAAAAACTGGAGGCCTATCACTTTGCTGAATTGCGATTATAAAATCATGGCGAAAATAAGCGCAAACAGATTGAAAGCAGTGATAGGCCAAATTATACATTCAAACCAGGTGTGCGGGATACCCGGGAGGAGAATATGGGACAACTTGAACCTTTTAAAGGATGTGATCAATGACACAAAAGAGAGAAAAGGAAAATTGGCGATTTTATCCATTGACTTTGAAAAAGCCTTTGATAGAGTGTCACATTTTTATCTTTTTAAGGTTTTAGAAAAGATGGGTATACCAGAAGGTTTTATACAGTCTCTGAAGGCCTTTTATGAGAATTGCACGAGCAAGATTTTAGTAAAGGGTTTTAAGACACAGGATGTCCTTTTAAACTCCGGAGTGAAGCAGGGGTGTCCCTTGTCCCCACTACTTTTTATATGTGCGATCGAGCCTCTACTCTGCAGACTAAGAAAAGACAAGCAGATATGCGGAGTCCCCCTGCCGGGCGGGGGGGGACTAGAGGCGAAAGTAGTGGGGTACATGGATGATGTGGCGGTACTATGTAGGGACACCCTATCACTACAGAAGTCCTTTAGACAAATTTATCAATTTTGTTGCTCCTCCGGTTTTAAAGTCAATTTTAATAAAAGTAATATTTTAAATATTGGCAATATGATTTTACAGGACATTCCAGTCCCTGTGTCGGAGTCTGTACAGATTTTAGGTGTCTCCTTCAATGAGTTAAACAATGGTTTTATCAGTTGGGACTTGGTGGCACAAAAGGTAAATAAGAAAATTTGCATGTGGAATGTAAGGAAATTAACAATGGAGGGAAAAGTTTTAATTACCAAAATGGTGATTTTACCGATTTTATTGTATTTAAGCATGGTATTCCCTCCCCCTGATATTTTACTAAAAAAGATTAATAAAGCATGTTTTACGTTTTTATGGAACTCCAAAATGGAAAAGCTCAGGAGAGAGAAGGTGATTTTACCAAAGCTAATGGGTGGTAAGGATTTTCCAGATATTAAGGCCTTTCTCTTAATCAAGTTTTTTACCTCATGTCTTAACGCTGTTTTTAAGGATCACTACTGGTCATATTTTATTCGTTTTTACACTGGATTTTTTATGAGACGGAATAAATGGTTTTCCACAGTTTTAAGCTCGCCATATGCTTTTAACCTTCCTGACCAGTACAAGATTTTAGAAAAAATTGTGAACCTTTTTAACCTGAAAGGAAAAGTTTTAGCAGACGTGAAAAATGATAAATATATTTTAAAAACTATTAAAGAGAATGTTTTAGTTGCCCCTATTAGACATTTTAGCGAAAACAAATGTAAGAACATCTGGAGCATGGTCAATGCTAATTTTATTTTTAATTCACAGAAAGATCTGGCCTGGAGCTGCGCCCACGAGTGTCTTCCATGCCGGGCATTCCAGCATCGGAGGGGACTGACCAACTCGGCTGCGTGTCCAAGGGGAGGATGTCATGACGATGAGACAGTCTATCATCTTTTCTGGAACTGTTTTTTTACACAACAAGTTTGGACAAAAATCCTCCCCTTAATGAAGAAGATAACTGGACTAAAGAGACTCACAAGTGACGGCGTTTTTTATGGATGTCTGGAATGCCCAACAAGGACGCAGAAAATGATGGCATGGAAGATCACTAACTGCGTTAAATCAGCTCTGTGGGCGGCCAGAAATATTTTATTACTGAAACATGAAGTCTTATCTGTGAATGATGTTTTAGGAATTTGTTTTAGCGAAATGCATAAATATTATCTTTTAGACAGGAAACTCTCTCCTGTTTTATGTAGGAAATGGTTTTTAAGTGAATGGAGTTCCATAATTTGATGCCACCAAGTGCCCTTTTAAAAATTGTTTGGGTTTTATCTGACAATTTGTATTTTTGTATGAACTATTGTAAAATTTGTGTCATCTTATTGTAAAAAGTATTTATTTATTGTAAAACGTTGAAATAATTTTTAAATAAAACGATTACCTCCTTTGTTGGGGTAGTCAACTTATCTGATTACTTGTAGTCAGTGCTGCCTGGTCTTGGTTAGGAGGTGCTCAGGTACCCTCTCTCTCGGCCTCGGGGGATCGTCCAGGTTCGCCTGGACTTCACCCCCGTGCTGCTATTTGGGAGAGAGGCTTAGTCCTGAGCAACGAGTTGCGATCCACATACCCCCGTGTAGGCTTCGGCCGAAAAGGGGAAGGCTGCGTAGACGTTACGTCACCAACGGGTGGCGTGACTATTCCAAAAAAATAAAAGATTCACTATGGATGAAAATCCAGGTGACATACCGGCGTATGCCCGGATTAAGAATACTGTGCGAGTTATTCTTTCGGAGGAGAAGGCGACGACTTGTGGCTTGAAATTCGTGGTGGAGACCGTGCTTGTTGGCATTTTCAATGTCCAAAAGAGGGAGATTTTGGCAGTGCAGGACTACCCAAGAAGAAGAACCTATGATATCACATTTATACAGAATGGAGTATTCCAAGATCTGCTGGCGGCATATGCAGTAAAAAAGGACCCGAGACTGGACGGAGTGGATTTTTACGAGCATGTTTTGGACATCACAAAAATGATTGTTATTAAAATGTACTGCCCATTTGCTGACGTAAAAGATGTGATGTCCTTTTTATCCCCCTATTTTAAAACAGTTAAGTGTATTGGCAAAGTGATGAATGAGGTTGGGGTCTGGACCTCTAAATGGAGATTTCTAGTGACATGCTACAGAGATGCCAATTTTACAGGAGGGATAATGCTGCCGCCAGCACGTTTTAAATTAGGAGATATGGCAGGAGACTTTTATTTTTCAGGGATGCCTCCATTCTGTAGGAAATGCCAAAAGTACGGTCACACCAATGAGTCCTGCGAGAGCACCTGTAGGAACTGTGGCAGCTCTGAGCACGAGGCCAAAACTTGCCCTCTGGGGAAAAGGTGTCGATATTGCAGCCGAGTTGGTCACCTTTTTGCATTTTGTCCCCACAGATCGGAACAACCCGAGGTCCGGCCGAGGCGTCCCGAGCAGCCAGCAGGCCAGATCGTACCCCCAGAAGGAGAGGAACCCCAAGGAGAAGGCCAGGACGAGATGGATACCTCTAGCAGACCCCCCCAAACAGGTGACCCAAAAGAGCAGAGACGGAACAAGCGTCGATCCAGTGATCAGCGGACGAAAAAGCCCCCCCAGGAAACTGGGGAGACGGGTAGTTCGGATGAAGCTGATCCTACTGGTCCGCAAGAGATGCTGGGTCAGCCTGTACCTGAGGCAGAGGACCCGGGCGGAGCGGCAGCGACACACAAGCGACGTAGGGCGTACTCGGAGGTGGCAGCGGGGGTGCCGATGGAAGTACCTGCATTGGCGAAGGCAGGGAAACCACTGGACGTGCCCCCGAAAGTGACAACTAAAGGTCCACCCCCTTCTAACCAGTTGGGGGATACACGGACAGCTGCCTCCGAGGTGACGGAGGTCCCAGAGACGTCAGGGAGCGCAATTCCTGCCCCTATCGAAGGGGAGGTCGCTGCCAAAAAAGCTCCTGCAGACGAAATATTGCCCGTGGAGTCCGTATGGGATCCATTCATGATCAGTGCCTCAGGTTTGGCAGGGGGTCAGCTAAGTGATGGGAGTTCCTCTCCTACCTTCTCCATTTTTTCCGTGGACTCCAGAATCGAAGGCTATGAGAGTCCCAGTGGGGTCTCTGGCGATGCGGAGGACTGCTGAGGCCACCTCGGGTAAGATTATAAAGACTGTCTCTCTCCCTTTTCCTCATGGCTGAGTTATGTGGTCTTTCCTTAAATGTAAGAAGCGTGCATTCTAAGACAAGAAGAGCTGCCCTGTTTGATTACCTCTCTATTCTTACCGCGTCAGTTTTTTTCCTACAGGAATGCTGCATCCCACATCGCATGGACTATAAAAAATATGAAAGAGATTGGAGACTCGGACCTTCGGTGTGGTCCGGGTCTAACGAATCTAAAGCCGCAGGTGTCGCCATTTTATTTAAAGGGAACGTTTTAATTGACAGTTTTTATGAAATTTTACCAGGCAGAATTTTAATGGTCAAAGCTTTTATAGACGGTATTAAATGGCAGTTTTTAAACTTTTATGGTTCTCCTGAGAGAAATGAAAGAGCTAGAATGCTAGAGATTTTACCCCTTTTTATTAATGATTCAGAACCACTTGTTTTAGCGGGTGATTTTAATTGTATTTTAAAGGGGGAACGCCGGTTCTCTAATTCAGTAAGCAGGAACTATGACAAGACCTCGTCAATTTTAAAAGATATTGTTACTGATTTTAAACTCACCGATGTTTTTAAAAAATGTAACAGGGATTTATGTGAAGAGGCCGGCGTTACCTGGAGCAACGTGACCTGCAGCTCCAGGATAGATTTTATCTTCTGCTCTTATCAAATACTGCCTTTTAAATGTGATATTAACTCAAACGTCTTTTCTGACCATAAGTTATTGTATTTTAAAGTGAAATGTGATAACCAAAGAAGAACTCCGAAAAAAGCCTGGAAATTAAACGTATCCCTTTTAGAAGATCCGCAAATTTTAGCTGATTTTATTACCTTTTACAAAGGCTGCAGACGGGTAAGACATCCCAATATGCCCATCGTCACCTGGTGGGAAAAAATGAAAGTTAAAATAAGAGATTTTTTTATTAAGATTGGGATGAGAAAAGCAAAAGAGAAATGCAAATTTTATGCAAATTTAAATACCCGTCTGCAGACCCAATATAAATTCAGAGAACAGGGTATGCTGGTGGACAAGGAGATCATTGAGATTAAAAAAGAGATCTCCCAGTGCCTGGAGCAGAGGGGAAAAGAAATAATATTTCGCTGTAAGGTAAAACATCTTGAGGAGAACGAGACCTGCTCCAGGTACTTTTTTAAGAAAATCAATGATAAGCATACCCTGTTGGATAATATTGAAGGTGAAACAAATACCCAAAATATTTTAAAAAAGGTACATGGGTTTTATGCGGATCTTTTTAATGTTAAAAACATTGACAATGCTTTTATGAATGACTCATTGAAGGAGGTTGATGCTGTTTTAGATCCTGTCTCCCAAAACTTTTTATTACAGGAGATTTCAGAACAAGAAATTTTAGAAACTACCAAGAGTTTTAAAACAGGTAAAGTCCCTGGTCCTGATGGTATACCCATAGAGTTTTATGTTCTATTTTACGGTGTTTTAAAGGAAGATCTCCACTCTCTTTTTACACAAGTTTTTAGAACAAAAGCCCTCCCGGGGTCCTGGAAGAAAGGTGAGGTGTCCCTGCTGTACAAAAAGGGGGACAAAACCGACATTAAAAACTGGAGACCAATTACACTGCTAAATTGCGACTACAAGATAATGGCTAAGATTTGTGCAAATAGACTAAAAGCAGTCGTAAACAAAATAATTCACTCCAACCAGGTCTGTGGGATACCCGGGAGGAGCATATGGGATAACCTGAACCTTTTAAAAGATGTTATTAATGACACAAAGGAGAGGAAAGGCAAAATGGCAGTTTTAACAATCGACTTTGAGAAAGCCTTTGACAGAGTGTCACACTTTTATCTTTTTAAGGTTTTAGAGAAAATGGGTATACCGGAAGGTTTTATACAGTCTCTGAAGGCCTTTTATGACAACTGCACTAGCAAGATTTTAGTCAAAGGTTTTAAAACACAGGATGTCCTTTTAAATTCCGGAGTGAAGCAGGGGTGTCCCTTGTCCCCACTACTTTTTATTTGTGCAATTGAGCCTCTACTGTGCACCTTGAGGAAAAGCAAACAGATACGTGGAGTCCCCCTGCCGGGCGGGGGGGGACTAGAGGCAAAGGTAGTGGGGTACATGGATGATGTCGCGGTACTGTGTAGGGACACCCTATCACTACAAACAACTTTAAGACAGATCTATAAGTTTTGTTGCTCCTCCGGTTTTAAAGTCAATTTTAATAAAAGTAACATTTTAAACATTGGCAATATGATTTTACAGGACATTCCAGTCCCTGTGTCAGAGACTGTGCAGATTTTAGGGGTCTCCTTCAATGAGTTAAACAATGGTTTTAACAGTTGGGACTTGGTGGCACAAAAAGTTAATAAAAAGATTTGTATGTGGAATTTGAGAAAGCTGACCATGGAGGGAAAAGTTTTAATTACCAAAATGGTGATTTTACCGATTTTATTATATTTGAGTATGGTTTTCCCTCCCCCTGATATTTTATTAAAAAAAATAAATAAAGCTTGTTTTACATTTTTATGGAACTCCAAAATGGAAAAACTCAGGAGAGAGAAGGTGATGATGCCAAAACTAATGGGTGGTAAGGATTTCCCTGACATAAAGACCTTTCTTTTAATCAAATTTTTTACTGCATGTCTTAACGCTGCTTTTAAGGATCACTACTGGTCATATTTTATCCGTTTTAACACCGGGTATTTTATGAGGAGGAACGGATGGTTCTCCACGGTTTTAAGCTCCCCGTATGCTTTTAACCTCCCTGACCAGTACAAGATTTTAGAGAAAATTGTGAACCTTTTTAACTTGAAAGGCAAGAAAATTGAAGATGTGCAAAATAGTAAAAGTGTTTTAAAAAAGATAAAAGAAAATGTTTTAGTAGCCCCCATTAGTAATTTTAGTGAACAAAAGTGCAAACAAATATGGAGAATGGTAAATATTAATTATCTTTTTAATCCTCAGAAAGATCTGGCCTGGAGTTGTGCCCACGAGTGTCTTCCATGCCGGGCATTCCAGCATCGAAGGGGACTGACCAACTCGGCTGCGTGTCCAAGGGGAGGTTGCAGAGATGATGAGACAGTCTACCACCTTTTCTGGCAGTGCTACTACGCGCAATTGGTGTGGTCAAGAATCCTCCCCTTGGCACAGAAGATTACAGGACTACAGAGATTTACTAGCGATGGCGTTTTTTATGGATGTCTGGAATGCCCAACACAGACCCGAAAAATGATGGCATGGAAGATCACTAACTGCGTCAAAGCAGCTCTGTGGGCGGCCAGAAACATCCTTTTATTTAAACATGACGTTTTAACTGTGGATGATGTTTTAGCCATTTGTTTAAGTGAGATGCACAAGTATTTTCTTTTAGATAAAAAACTCTCTCCTGTTTTATGTAGAAAATGGTTTTTTAGTGAATGGAGTTCCATAATTTGATGCCACCAAGTGCCCTTTTATAAGTTATGTGATTTTATCTGATAACTTGTATTTATTATTATACCATTGTTGTAAACCCTGTGTATTTATTGATTTATTGTAAAAATGTAAAAACTTGTAAATCCTTTCTTTGTCGAAAATTTTAAATAAACGGTTACCTCCTTTGTTGGGGTAGTCAACTCAAAAAAAAATCTGTTCTTATCAGTTTAATATCTGATACGTCCCCTATCTGGGGACCATATATTAAATGGATTTTTAGAACAGGGAGATGGAAATAGAGCTTGCTCTGTCCACTCCACGCATTGACCTGGTATTGCAGTATTTCCAGGACCGGTGCACCCTTTCCTTATGTGTTTACTAAAATCAGATTCCAAAAGTGCTTTTTGTGTTTGCCATTGTTTTTGTCTTTCGGATGGGATCTCCCCTTTTAATCCCATTATTTCAACACCTGTTGGACAATGCATTTGTACAGTCATGTGTGATAATGAGCTAATTTATTAAATGCAATTAATTAATACATTGCCACCTCTTGTTTTGTGTCGTCTGTGTTTCTGTGTTTCCGGCATTTCACATTGGAACAGCTCATTCACCTTCCTTGTCTTCTCTCCGCCCTCCCTCCTAGGTAGGTTAAAGAGCTGCACCTGAGCCAGCCACTGATTGATGCAGCACCATAGTCAAATAGTGGAGTGGAGTAGGGGAACAGCAAACAGCCATTAAAGCAGCCAGCCCGCCCGCCCGCCCGTCACAATGGACCTACCTGTGTACACTAGATGGATGTGATGGAATGTACTGTGGTCCCTACATTTCAAGAAGAAGTAAGAATTGCAGTTGCAACAAACCCTTGCTTGCCTACAAAGAGAGCAGCAATTTGGATTTGTTACTATGTTACCTGGAAGAATAACAAACTGTGCAAGGATGGAGGTTGTAGGAGCAAGGAGAACAAGTTGTCTGTAAAGTTGGTGGATGCCTATTTTCCATTTTGCAGTCCCTTGTCTCCCTCTTGTGGCCTCCTGGAGGCAACTAGCTGTGCAAAAAAAAGACAGCCTGGGGGCCGGCTGTTGCAGTGTTGCCCTCTCAGGCAACACTGAGTGACTGACTGAGCCGCACCGTCTTATATAAAGTTCAGACGGAACTTTGCACGTGTCATAGTGGAGACCTCAGGAGCCAGAGCCAGCTTTCTGACATCATAATGGGGCCTCAGAGATAAAAGCCTGGGCCCAGGCAGTGTTGGTCAGTGCTGCTCAGCAGGCAGCACTGGACTGGATTAAAGCTGATACAAGGTGTGAAAGGAGAAGGGGTGGCAGTGGGCATGCACTTACTGCTGCTGCTGCTGCTGCCAGTGTTTGCACGGCAGGAGGGCATTTGGGCGTTGCCAGGAAGGCGTTTTTATGTCGATTCCTCCTCTTTCAGCACTGCATTGTGGTGCAAGCAAAAGAAGCAAATCCTGTCTTGCTTCCTCTCCGGCCTTTATTCACCTCCCGCTTAGTAGCTGTGAGTGTGTGTGAGCCTGCAGGGCCCCATGGAATTGCCTAGGAGTAGGCTGAATCGCTGCAAGGGGTGAACAGCAGTATTGGGCAGGCTCGGTCAACGCGCGGCCCGTTCGGGTTATCGCTTCTCGGCCTTCTGGCTGAGATCAAGTGTAGTTCTGATTACTTGTAGTCAGTGCTGCCTGGTCTTGGTTAGGAGGTGCTCAGGTACCCTCTCTCTCGGCCTCGGGGGATCGTCCAGGTTCGCCTGGACTTCACCCCCGTGCTGCTATTTGGGAGAGAGGCTTAGTCCTGAGCAACGAGTTGCGATCCACATACCCCCGTGTAGGCTTCGGCCGAAAAGGGGAGGCTGCGTAGACGTTACGTCACCAACGGGTGGCGTGACTATTCCAAAAAAATAAAAGATTCACTATGGATGAAAATCCAGGTGACATACCGGCGTATGCCCGGATTAAGAATACCGTGCGAGTTATTCTTTCGGAGGAGAAGGCGACGACTTGTGGCTTGAAATTCGTGGTGGAGACCGTGCTTGTTGGCATTTTCAATGTCCAAAAGAGGGAGATTTTGGCAGTGCAGGACTACCCAAGAAGAAGAACCTATGACATCACATTTATACAGAATGGAGTATTCCAAGATCTGCTGGCGGCATATGCAGTAAAAAAGGACCCGAGACTGGACGGAGTGGATTTTTATGAGCATGTTTTGGACATCACAAAAATGATTGTTATTAAGATGTACTGCCCATTTGCTGACGTAAAAGATGTGATGTCCTTTTTATCCCCCTATTTTAAAACGGTAAAGTGTATTGGCAAAGTCATGAATGAGGTTGGGGTCTGGACCTCTAAATGGAGATTCTTAGTGACATGCTACAGAGATGCCAATTTTACAGGAGGGATAATGCTGCCGCCAGCACGTTTTAAATTAGGAGATATGGCAGGAGATTTTTACTTTTCAGGGATGCCTCCATTCTGTAGGAAATGCCAAAAGTACGGTCACACCAATGAGTCCTGCGAGAGCACCTGTAGGAACTGTGGCAGCTCTGAGCACGAGGCCAAAACTTGCCCTCTGGGGAAAAGGTGTCGATATTGCAGCCGAGTTGGTCACCTTTTTGCATTTTGTCCCCACAGATCGGAACAACCCGAGGTCCGGCCGAGGCGTCCCGAGCAGCCAGCAGGCCAGATCGTACCCCCAGAAGGAGAGGAACCCCAAGGAGAAGGCCAGGATGAGATGGATACCTCTAGCAGACCCCCCCAAACAGGTGACCCAAAAGAGCAAAGACGGAACAAGCGTCGATCCAGTGATCAGCGGACGAAAAAGCCCCCCCAGGAAACTGGGGAGACAGGTAGTTCGGATGAAGCTGATCCTACTGGTCCGCAAGAGATGCTGGGTCAGCCTGTACCTGAGGCAGAGGACCCGGGCGGAGCGGCAGCGAACCACAAGCGACGTAGGGCGTACTCGGAGGTGGCAGCGGGGGTGCCGATGGAAGTACCTGCATTGGCGAAGGCAGGGAAACCACTGGACGTGCCCCCGAAAGTGACAACTAAAGGTCCACCCCCTTCTAGCCAGTTGGGGGATACACGGACAGCTGCCTCCGAGGTGACGGAGGTCCCAGAGACGTCAGGGAGCGCAATTCCTGCCCCTATCGAAGGGGAGGTCGCTGCCAAAAAAGCTCCAGCAGATGAAATGTTGCCCGTGGAGTCCATATGGGATCCATTTATGATTAGTGCCTCAGGTATGGCGGGGGGTCAGCTAAGTGATGGCAGTTCCTCTCCTACCTTCTCCATATTTTCCGTGGACTCCAAAATTGAAGGCTATGAGAGTGCAAGTGGGGTCTCTGGCGACGCGGAGGACTGCTGAGGCCACCTCGGGTAAGATTATAAAGACTGTCTCTCTCCCTTTTCCTCATGGCTGAGTTATGTGGTCTTTCCTTAAATGTAAGAAGCGTGCATTCTAAGACAAGAAGAGCTGCCCTGTTTGATTACCTCTCTATTCTTACCGCGTCAGTTTTTTTCCTACAGGAATGCTGCATCCCACATCGCATGGACTATAAAAAATATGAAAGAGATTGGAGACTCGGACCTTCGGTGTGGTCCGGGTCTAACGAATCTAAAGCCGCAGGTGTCGCCATTTTATTTAAAGGGAACGTTTTAATTGACAGTTTTTATGAAATTTTACCAGGCAGAATTTTAATGGTCAAAGCTTTTATAGACGGTATTAAATGGCAGTTTTTAAACTTTTATGGTTCTCCTGAGAGAAATGAAAGAGCTAGAATGCTAGAGATTTTACCCCTTTTTATTAATGATTCAGAACCACTTGTTTTAGCGGGTGATTTTAATTGTATTTTAAAGGGGGAACGCCGGTTCTCTAATTCAGTAAGCAGGAACTACGACAAGACCTCGTCAATTTTAAAAGATATTGTTACTGATTTTAAACTCACCGATGTTTTTAAAAAATGTAACAGGGATTTATGTGAAGAGGCCGGCGTTACCTGGAGCAACGTGACCTGCAGCTCCAGGATTGATTTTATCTTCTGCTCTTATCAAATACTGCCTTTTAAATGTGATATTAACCCAAACGTCTTTTCTGACCATAAGTTATTGTATTTTAAAGTGAAATGTGATAACGAAAGAAGAACTCCGAAAAAAGCCTGGAAATTAAACGTATCCCTTTTAGAAGATCCGCAAATTTTAGCTGATTTTATTACCTTTTACAAAGGCTGCAGACGGGTAAGACATCCCAATATGCCCATCGTCACCTGGTGGGAAAAAATGAAAGTTAAAATAAGAGATTTTTTTATTAAGATTGGGATGAGAAAAGCAAAAGAGAAATGCAAATTTTATGCAAATTTAAATACCCGTCTGCAGACCCAATATAAATTCAGAGAACAGGGTATGCTGGTGGACAAGGAGATCATTGAGATTAAAAAAGAGATCTCCCAGTGCCTGGAGCAGAGGGGAAAGGAAATAATCTTTCGCTGTAAGGTAAAACATCTTGAGGAGAACGAGACCTGCTCCAGGTATTTTTTTAAGAAAATCAATGATAAGCATACCCTGTTGGATAATATTGAAGGTGAAACAAATACCCAAAATATTTTAAAAAAGGTACATGGGTTTTATGCGGATCTTTTTAATGTTAAAAACATTGACAATGCTTTTATGAATGACTCATTGAAGGAGGTTGATGCTGTTTTAGATCCTGTCTCCCAAAACTTTTTATTACAGGAGATTTCAGAACAAGAAATTTTAGAAACTACCAAGAGTTTTAAAACAGGTAAAGTCCCTGGTCCTGATGGTATACCCATAGAGTTTTATGTTCTATTTTACGGTGTTTTAAAGGAAGATCTCCACTCTCTTTTTACACAAGTTTTTAGAACAAAAGCCCTCCCGGGGTCCTGGAAGAAAGGGGAGGTGTCCCTGCTGTACAAAAAGGGGGACAAAACCGACATTAAAAACTGGAGACCAATTACACTGCTAAATTGCGACTACAAGATAATGGCTAAAATTTGTGCAAATAGACTAAAAGCAGTCGTAAACAAAATAATTCACTCCAACCAGGTCTGTGGGATACCCGGGAGGAGCATATGGGATAACCTGAACCTTTTAAAAGATGTTATTAATGACACAAAGGAGAGGAAAGGCAAAATGGCAGTTTTAACAATCGACTTTGAGAAAGCCTTTGACAGAGTGTCACACTTTTATCTTTTTAAGGTTTTAGAGAAAATGGGTATACCGGAAGGTTTTATACAGTCTCTGAAGGCCTTTTATGACAACTGCACTAGCAAGATTTTAGTCAAAGGTTTTAAAACACAGGATGTCCTTTTAAATTCCGGAGTGAAGCAGGGGTGTCCCTTGTCCCCACTACTTTTTATTTGTGCAATTGAGCCTCTACTGTGCACCTTGAGGAAAAGCAAACAGATACGTGGAGTCCCCCTGCCGGGCGGGGGGGGACTAGAGGCAAAGGTAGTGGGGTACATGGATGATGTCGCGGTACTGTGTAGGGACACCCTATCACTACAAACAACTTTAAGACAGATCTATAAGTTTTGTTGCTCCTCTGGTTTTAAAGTCAATTTTAATAAAAGTAACATTTTAAACATTGGCAATATGATTTTACAGGACATTCCAGTCCCTGTGTCAGAGACTGTGCAGATTTTAGGGGTCTCCTTCAATGAGTTAAACAATGGTTTTAACAGTTGGGACTTGGTGGCACAAAAAGTTAATAAAAAGATTTGTATGTGGAATTTGAGAAAGCTGACCATGGAGGGAAAAGTTTTAATTACCAAAATGGTGATTTTACCGATTTTATTATATTTGAGTATGGTTTTCCCTCCCCCTGATATTCTATTAAAAAAAATAAATAAAGCTTGTTTTACATTTTTATGGAACTCCAAAATGGAAAAACTCAGGAGAGAGAAGGTGATGATGCCAAAACTAATGGGTGGTAAGGATTTCCCTGACATAAAGACCTTTCTTTTAATCAAATTTTTTACTGCATGTCTCAACGCTGCTTTTAAGGATCACTACTGGTCATATTTTATCCGTTTTAACACCGGGTATTTTATGAGGAGGAACGGATGGTTCTCCACGGTTTTAAGCTCCCCGTATGCTTTTAACCTCCCTGACCAGTACAAGATTTTAGAGAAAATTGTGAACCTTTTTAACTTGAAAGGCAAGAGAATTGAAGACGTGCAAAATAGTAAAAGTGTTTTAAAAAAGATAAAAGAAAATGTTTTAGTAGCCCCCATTAGTAATTTTAGTGAACAAAAGTGCAAACAAATATGGAGAATGGTAAATATTAATTATCTTTTTAATCCTCAGAAAGATCTGGCCTGGAGTTGTGCCCACGAGTGTCTTCCATGCCGGGCATTCCAGCATCGAAGGGGACTGACCAACTCGGCTGCGTGTCCAAGGGGAGGTTGCAGAGATGATGAGACAGTCTACCACCTTTTCTGGCAGTGCTACTACGCGCAATTGGTGTGGTCAAGAATCCTCCCCTTGGCACAGAAGATTACAGGACTACAGAGATTTACTAGCGATGGCGTTTTTTATGGATGTCTGGAATGCCCAACACAGACCCGAAAAATGATGGCATGGAAGATCACTAACTGCGTCAAAGCAGCTCTGTGGGCGGCCAGAAACATTCTTTTATTTAAACATGACGTTTTAACTGTGGATGATGTTTTAGCCATTTGCTTAAGTGAGATGCACAAGTATTTTCTTTTAGATAAAAAACTCTCTCCTGTTTTATGTAGAAAATGGTTTTTTAGTGAATGGAGTTCCATAATTTGATGCCACCAAGTGCCCTTTTATAAGTTATGTGATTTTATCTGATAACTTGTATTTATTATTATACCATTGCTGTAAAACCTGTGTATTTATTGATTTATTGTAAAAATGTAAAAACGTGTAAATAATTTTTTTTGTCAAAAATTTTAAATAAACGGTTACCTCCTTTGTTGGGGTAGTCAACTCAAAAAATCTGTTCTTATCAGTTTAATATCTGATACGTCCCCTATCTGGGGACCATATATTAAATGGATTTTTAGAACAGGGAGATGGAAATAGAGCTTGCTCTGTCCACTCCACGCATTGACCTGGTATTGCAGTATTTCCAGGACCGGTGCACCCTTTCCTTATGTGTTTACTAAAATCAGATTCCAAAAGTGCTTTTTGTGTTTGCCATTGTTTTTGTCTTTCGGATGGGATCTCCCCTTTTAATCCCATTATTTCAACACCTGTTGGACAATGCATTTGTACAGTCATGTGTGATAATGAGCTAATTTATTAAATGCAATTAATTAATACATTGCCACCTCTTGTTTTGTGTCGTCTGTGTTTCTGTGTTTCCGGCCTTTCACATTGGAACAGCTCATTCACCTTCCTTGTCTTCTCTCCGCCCTCCCTCCTAGGTAGGTTAAAGAGCTGCACCTGAGCCAGCCACTGATTGATGCAGCACCATAGTCAAATAGTGGAGTGGAGTAGGGGAACAGCAAACAGCCATTAAAGCAGCCAGCCCGCCCGCCCGCCCGTCACAATGGACCTACCTGTGTACACTAGATGGATGTGATGGAATGTACTGTGGTCCCTACATTTCAAGAAGAAGTAAGAATTGCAGTTGCAACAAACCCTTGCTTGCCTACAAAGAGAGCAGCAATTTGGATTTGTTACTATGTTACCTGGAAGAATAACAAACTGTGCAAGGATGGAGGTTGTAGGAGCAAGGAGAACAAGTTGTCTGTAAAGTTGGTGGATGCCTATTTTCCATTTTGCAGTCCCTTGTCTCCCTCTTGTGGCCTCCTGGAGGCAACTAGCTGTGCAAAAAAAAGACAGCCTGGGGGCCGGCTGTTGCAGTGTTGCCCTCTCAGGCAACACTGAGTGACTGACTGAGCCGCACCGTCTTATATAAAGTTCAGACGGAACTTTGCACGTGTCATAGTGGAGACCTCAGGAGCCAGAGCCAGCTTTCTGACATCATAATGGGGCCTCAGAGATAAAAGCCTGGGCCCAGGCAGTGTTGGTCAGTGCTGCTCAGCAGGCAGCACTGGACTGGATTAAAGCTGATACAAGGTGTGAAAGGAGAAGGGGTGGCAGTGGGCATGCACTTACTGCTGCTGCTGCTGCTGCTGCTGCTGCCAGTGTTTGCACGGCAGGAGGGCATTTGGGCGTTGCCAGGAAGGCGTTTTTATGTCGATTCCTCCTCTTTCAGCACTGCATTGTGGTGCAAGCAAAAAGAAGCAAATCCTGTCTTCCTTCCTCTCCGGCCTTTATTCACCTCCCGCTTAGTAGCTGTGAGTGTGTGTGAGCCTGCAGGGCCCCATGGAATTGCCTAGGAGTAGGCTGAATCGCTGCAAGGGGTGAACAGCAGTATTGGGCAGGCTCGGTCAACGCGCGGCCCGTTCGGGTTATCGCTTCTCGGCCTTCTGGCTGAGATCAAGTGTAGTTCTGATTACTTGTAGTCAGTGCTGCCTGGTCTTGGTTAGGAGGTGCTCAGGTACCCTCTCTCTCGGCCTCGGGGGATCGTCCAGGTTCGCCTGGACTTCACCCCCGTGCTGCTATTTGGGAGAGAGGCTTAGTCCTGAGCAACGAGTTGCGATCCACATACCCCCGTGTAGGCTTCGGCCGAAAAGGGGAAGGCTGCGTAGACGTTACGTCACCAACGGGTGGCGTGACTATTCCAAAAAAATAAAAGATTCACTATGGATGAAAATCCAGGTGACATACCGGCGTATGCCCGGATTAAGAATACTGTGCGAGTTATTCTTTCGGAGGAGAAGGCGACGACTTGTGGCTTGAAATTCGTGGTGGAGACCGTGCTTGTTGGCATTTTCAATGTCCAAAAGAGGGAGATTTTGGCAGTGCAGGACTACCCAAGAAGAAGAACCTATGATATCACATTTATACAGAATGGAGTATTCCAAGATCTGCTGGCGGCATATGCAGTAAAAAAGGACCCGAGACTGGACGGAGTGGATTTTTACGAGCATGTTTTGGACATCACAAAAATGATTGTTATTAAAATGTACTGCCCATTTGCTGACGTAAAAGATGTGATGTCCTTTTTATCCCCCTATTTTAAAACAGTTAAGTGTATTGGCAAAGTGATGAATGAGGTTGGGGTCTGGACCTCTAAATGGAGATTTCTAGTGACATGCTACAGAGATGCCAATTTTACAGGAGGGATAATGCTGCCGCCAGCACGTTTTAAATTAGGAGATATGGCAGGAGACTTTTATTTTTCAGGGATGCCTCCATTCTGTAGGAAATGCCAAAAGTACGGTCACACCAATGAGTCCTGCGAGAGCACCTGTAGGAACTGTGGCAGCTCTGAGCACGAGGCCAAAACTTGCCCTCTGGGGAAAAGGTGTCGATATTGCAGCCGAGTTGGTCACCTTTTTGCATTTTGTCCCCACAGATCGGAACAACCCGAGGTCCGGCCGAGGCGTCCCGAGCAGCCAGCAGGCCAGATCGTACCCCCAGAAGGAGAGGAACCCCAAGGAGAAGGCCAGGACGAGATGGATACCTCTAGCAGACCCCCCCAAACAGGTGACCCAAAAGAGCAGAGACGGAACAAGCGTCGATCCAGTGATCAGCGGACGAAAAAGCCCCCCCAGGAAACTGGGGAGACGGGTAGTTCGGATGAAGCTGATCCTACTGGTCCGCAAGAGATGCTGGGTCAGCCTGTACCTGAGGCAGAGGACCCGGGCGGAGCGGCAGCGACACACAAGCGACGTAGGGCGTACTCGGAGGTGGCAGCGGGGGTGCCGATGGAAGTACCTGCATTGGCGAAGGCAGGGAAACCACTGGACGTGCCCCCGAAAGTGACAACTAAAGGTCCACCCCCTTCTAACCAGTTGGGGGATACACGGACAGCTGCCTCCGAGGTGACGGAGGTCCCAGAGACGTCAGGGAGCGCAATTCCTGCCCCTATCGAAGGGGAGGTCGCTGCCAAAAAAGCTCCTGCAGACGAAATATTGCCCGTGGAGTCCGTATG
This sequence comes from Rhinoderma darwinii, assembly GCF_050947455.1. Lineage (NCBI taxonomy): Eukaryota > Metazoa > Chordata > Amphibia > Anura > Rhinodermatidae > Rhinoderma > Rhinoderma darwinii. The sequence goes on from NW_027461729.1 coordinate 350,172, forward strand.
GGATCCATTCATGATCAGTGCCTCAGGTTTGGCAGGGGGTCAGCTAAGTGATGGGAGTTCCTCTCCTACCTTCTCCATTTTTTCCGTGGACTCCAGAATCGAAGGCTATGAGAGTCCCAGTGGGGTCTCTGGCGATGCGGAGGACTGCTGAGGCCACCTCGGGTAAGATTATAAAGACTGTCTCTCTCCCTTTTCCTCATGGCTGAGTTATGTGGTCTTTCCTTAAATGTAAGAAGCGTGCATTCTAAGACAAGAAGAGCTGCCCTGTTTGATTACCTCTCTATTCTTACCGCGTCAGTTTTTTTCCTACAGGAATGCTGCATCCCACATCGCATGGACTATAAAAAATATGAAAGAGATTGGAGACTCGGACCTTCGGTGTGGTCCGGGTCTAACGAATCTAAAGCCGCAGGTGTCGCCATTTTATTTAAAGGGAACGTTTTAATTGACAGTTTTTATGAAATTTTACCAGGCAGAATTTTAATGGTCAAAGCTTTTATAGACGGTATTAAATGGCAGTTTTTAAACTTTTATGGTTCTCCTGAGAGAAATGAAAGAGCTAGAATGCTAGAGATTTTACCCCTTTTTATTAATGATTCAGAACCACTTGTTTTAGCGGGTGATTTTAATTGTATTTTAAAGGGGGAACGCCGGTTCTCTAATTCAGTAAGCAGGAACTATGACAAGACCTCGTCAATTTTAAAAGATATTGTTACTGATTTTAAACTCACCGATGTTTTTAAAAAATGTAACAGGGATTTATGTGAAGAGGCCGGCGTTACCTGGAGCAACGTGACCTGCAGCTCCAGGATAGATTTTATCTTCTGCTCTTATCAAATACTGCCTTTTAAATGTGATATTAACTCAAACGTCTTTTCTGACCATAAGTTATTGTATTTTAAAGTGAAATGTGATAACCAAAGAAGAACTCCGAAAAAAGCCTGGAAATTAAACGTATCCCTTTTAGAAGATCCGCAAATTTTAGCTGATTTTATTACCTTTTACAAAGGCTGCAGACGGGTAAGACATCCCAATATGCCCATCGTCACCTGGTGGGAAAAAATGAAAGTTAAAATAAGAGATTTTTTTATTAAGATTGGGATGAGAAAAGCAAAAGAGAAATGCAAATTTTATGCAAATTTAAATACCCGTCTGCAGACCCAATATAAATTCAGAGAACAGGGTATGCTGGTGGACAAGGAGATCATTGAGATTAAAAAAGAGATCTCCCAGTGCCTGGAGCAGAGGGGAAAAGAAATAATATTTCGCTGTAAGGTAAAACATCTTGAGGAGAACGAGACCTGCTCCAGGTACTTTTTTAAGAAAATCAATGATAAGCATACCCTGTTGGATAATATTGAAGGTGAAACAAATACCCAAAATATTTTAAAAAAGGTACATGGGTTTTATGCGGATCTTTTTAATGTTAAAAACATTGACAATGCTTTTATGAATGACTCATTGAAGGAGGTTGATGCTGTTTTAGATCCTGTCTCCCAAAACTTTTTATTACAGGAGATTTCAGAACAAGAAATTTTAGAAACTACCAAGAGTTTTAAAACAGGTAAAGTCCCTGGTCCTGATGGTATACCCATAGAGTTTTATGTTCTATTTTACGGTGTTTTAAAGGAAGATCTCCACTCTCTTTTTACACAAGTTTTTAGAACAAAAGCCCTCCCGGGGTCCTGGAAGAAAGGTGAGGTGTCCCTGCTGTACAAAAAGGGGGACAAAACCGACATTAAAAACTGGAGACCAATTACACTGCTAAATTGCGACTACAAGATAATGGCTAAGATTTGTGCAAATAGATTAAAAGCAGTCGTAAACAAAATAATTCACTCCAACCAGGTCTGTGGGATACCCGGGAGGAGCATATGGGATAACCTGAACCTTTTAAAAGATGTTATTAATGACACAAAGGAGAAGAAAGGCAAAATGGCAGTTTTAACAATCGACTTTGAGAAAGCCTTTGACAGAGTGTCACACTTTTATCTTTTTAAGGTTTTAGAGAAAATGGGTATACCGGAAGGTTTTATACAGTCTCTGAAGGCCTTTTATGACAACTGCACTAGCAAGATTTTAGTCAAAGGTTTTAAAACACAGGATGTCCTTTTAAATTCCGGAGTGAAGCAGGGGTGTCCCTTGTCCCCACTACTTTTTATTTGTGCAATTGAGCCTCTACTGTGCACCTTGAGGAAAAGCAAACAGATACGTGGAGTCCCCCTGCCGGGCGGGGGGGGACTAGAGGCAAAGGTAGTGGGGTACATGGATGATGTCGCGGTACTGTGTAGGGACACCCTATCACTACAAACAACTTTAAGACAGATCTATAAGTTTTGTTGCTCCTCCGGTTTTAAAGTCAATTTTAATAAAAGTAACATTTTAAACATTGGCAATATGATTTTACAGGACATTCCAGTCCCTGTGTCAGAGACTGTGCAGATTTTAGGGGTCTCCTTCAATGAGTTAAACAATGGTTTTAACAGTTGGGACTTGGTGGCACAAAAAGTTAATAAAAAGATTTGTATGTGGAATTTGAGAAAGCTGACCATGGAGGGAAAAGTTTTAATTACCAAAATGGTGATTTTACCGATTTTATTATATTTGAGTATGGTTTTCCCTCCCCCTGATATTTTATTAAAAAAAATAAATAAAGCTTGTTTTACATTTTTATGGAACTCCAAAATGGAAAAACTCAGGAGAGAGAAGGTGATGATGCCAAAACTAATGGGTGGTAAGGATTTCCCTGACATAAAGACCTTTCTTTTAATCAAATTTTTTACTGCATGTCTTAACGCTGCTTTTAAGGATCACTACTGGTCATATTTTATCCGTTTTAACACCGGGTATTTTATGAGGAGGAACGGATGGTTCTCCACGGTTTTAAGCTCCCCGTATGCTTTTAACCTCCCTGACCAGTACAAGATTTTAGAGAAAATTGTGAACCTTTTTAACTTGAAAGGCAAGAAAATTGAAGATGTGCAAAATAGTAAAAGTGTTTTAAAAAAGATAAAAGAAAATGTTTTAGTAGCCCCCATTAGTAATTTTAGTGAACAAAAGTGCAAACAAATATGGAGAATGGTAAATATTAATTATCTTTTTAATCCTCAGAAAGATCTGGCCTGGAGTTGTGCCCACGAGTGTCTTCCATGCCGGGCATTCCAGCATCGAAGGGGACTGACCAACTCGGCTGCGTGTCCAAGGGGAGGTTGCAGAGATGATGAGACAGTCTACCACCTTTTCTGGCAGTGCTACTACGCGCAATTGGTGTGGTCAAGAATCCTCCCCTTGGCACAGAAGATTACAGGACTACAGAGATTTACTAGCGATGGCGTTTTTTATGGATGTCTGGAATGCCCAACACAGACCCGAAAAATGATGGCATGGAAGATCACTAACTGCGTCAAAGCAGCTCTGTGGGCGGCCAGAAACATCCTTTTATTTAAACATGACGTTTTAACTGTGGATGATGTTTTAGCCATTTGTTTAAGTGAGATGCACAAGTATTTTCTTTTAGATAAAAAACTCTCTCCTGTTTTATGTAGAAAATGGTTTTTTAGTGAATGGAGTTCCATAATTTGATGCCACCAAGTGCCCTTTTATAAGTTATGTGATTTTATCTGATAACTTGTATTTATTATTATACCATTGTTGTAAACCCTGTGTATTTATTGATTTATTGTAAAAATGTAAAAACTTGTAAATCCTTTCTTTGTCGAAAATTTTAAATAAACGGTTACCTCCTTTGTTGGGGTAGTCAACTCAAAAAATCTGTTCTTATCAGTTTAATATCTGATACGTCCCCTATCTGGGGACCATATATTAAATGGATTTTTAGAACAGGGAGATGGAAATAGAGCTTGCTCTGTCCACTCCACGCATTGACCTGGTATTGCAGTATTTCCAGGACCGGTGCACCCTTTCCTTATGTGTTTACTAAAATCAGATTCCAAAAGTGCTTTTTGTGTTTGCCATTGTTTTTGTCTTTCGGATGGGATCTCCCCTTTTAATCCCATTATTTCAACACCTGTTGGACAATGCATTTGTACAGTCATGTGTGATAATGAGCTAATTTATTAAATGCAATTAATTAATACATTGCCACCTCTTGTTTTGTGTCGTCTGTGTTTCTGTGTTTCCGGCATTTCACATTGGAACAGCTCATTCACCTTCCTTGTCTTCTCTCCGCCCTCCCTCCTAGGTAGGTTAAAGAGCTGCACCTGAGCCAGCCACTGATTGATGCAGCACCATAGTCAAATAGTGGAGTGGAGTAGGGGAACAGCAAACAGCCATTAAAGCAGCCAGCCCGCCCGCCCGTCACAATGGACCTACCTGTGTACACTAGATGGATGTGATGGAATGTACTGTGGTCCCTACATTTCAAGAAGAAGTAAGAATTGCAGTTGCAACAAACCCTTGCTTGCCTACAAAGAGAGCAGCAATTTGGATTTGTTACTATGTTACCTGGAAGAATAACAAACTGTGCAAGGATGGAGGTTGTAGGAGCAAGGAGAACAAGTTGTCTGTAAAGTTGGTGGATGCCTATTTTCCATTTTGCAGTCCCTTGTCTCCCTCTTGTGGCCTCCTGGAGGCAACTAGCTGTGCAAAAAAAAGACAGCCTGGGGGCCGGCTGTTGCAGTGTTGCCCTCTCAGGCAACACTGAGTGACTGACTGAGCCGCACCGTCTTATATAAAGTTCAGACGGAACTTTGCACGTGTCATAGTGGAGACCTCAGGAGCCAGAGCCAGCTTTCTGACATCATAATGGGGCCTCAGAGATAAAAGCCTGGGCCCAGGCAGTGTTGGTCAGTGCTGCTCAGCAGGCAGCACTGGACTGGATTAAAGCTGATACAAGGTGTGAAAGGAGAAGGGGTGGCAGTGGGCATGCACTTACTGCTGCTGCTGCTGCTGCCAGTGTTTGCACGGCAGGAGGGCATTTGGGCGTTGCCAGGAAGGCGTTTTTATGTCGATTCCTCCTCTTTCAGCACTGCATTGTGGTGCAAGCAAAAGAAGCAAAACGCGCGGCACGTTCGGGTTATCGCTTCTCGGCCTTTTGGCTAAGATCAAGTGTAGTATCTGTTCTTATCAGTTTAATATCTGATACGTCCCCTATCTGGGGACCATATATTAAATGGATTTTTAGAACAGGGAGATGGAAATAGAGCTTGCTCTGTCCACTCCACGCATTGACCTGGTATTGCAGTATTTCCAGGACCGGTGCACCCTTTCCTTATGTGTTTACTAAAATCAGATTCCAAAAGTGCTTTTTGTGTTTGCCATTGTTTTTGTCTTTCGGATGGGATCTCCCCTTTTAATCCCATTATTTCAACACCTGTTGGACAATGCATTTGTACAGTCATGTGTGATAATGAGCTAATTTATTAAATGCAATTAATTAATACATTGCCACCTCTTGTTTTGTGTCGTCTGTGTTTCTGTGTTTCCGGCATTTCACATTGGAACAGCTCATTCACCTTCCTTGTCTTCTCTCCGCCCTCCCTCCTAGGTAGGTTAAAGAGCTGCACCTGAGCCAGCCACTGATTGATGCAGCACCATAGTCAAATAGTGGAGTGGAGTAGGGGAACAGCAAACAGCCATTAAAGCAGCCAGCCCGCCCGCCCGTCACAATGGACCTACCTGTGTACACTAGATGGATGTGATGGAATGTACTGTGGTCCCTACATTTCAAGAAGAAGTAAGAATTGCAGTTGCAACAAACCCTTGCTTGCCTACAAAGAGAGCAGCAATTTGGATTTGTTACTATGTTACCTGGAAGAATAACAAACTGTGCAAGGATGGAGGTTGTAGGAGCAAGGAGAACAAGTTGTCTGTAAAGTTGGTGGATGCCTATTTTCCATTTTGCAGTCCCTTGTCTCCCTCTTGTGGCCTCCTGGAGGCAACTAGCTGTGCAAAAAAAAGACAGCCTGGGGGCCGGCTGTTGCAGTGTTGCCCTCTCAGGCAACACTGAGTGACTGACTGAGCCGCACCGTCTTATATAAAGTTCAGACGGAACTTTGCACGTGTCATAGTGGAGACCTCAGGAGCCAGAGCGAGCTTTCTGACATCATAATGGGGCCTCAGAGATAAACGCCTGGGCCCAGGCAGTGTTGGTCAGTGCTGCTCAGCAGGCAGCACTGGACTGGATTAAAGCTGATACAAGGTGTGAAAGGAGAAGGGGTGGCAGTGGGCATGCATTTACGGCTGCTGCTGCTGCTGCTGCTGCCAGTGTTTGCACGGCAGGAGGACATTTGGGCGTTGCCAGGAATGCGTTTTTATGTCGATTCCTCCTCTTTCAGCACTGCATTGTGGTGCAAGCAAAAGAAGCAAATCCTGTCTTGCTTCCTCTCCGGCCTTTATTCACCTCCCGCTTAGTAGCTGTGAGTGTGTGTGAGCCTGCAGGGCCCCATGGAATTGCCTAGGAGTAGGCTGAATCGCTGCAAGGGGTGAACAGCAGTATTGGGCAGGCTCGGTCAACGCGCGGCCCGTTCGGGTTATCGCTTCTCGGCCTTTTGGCTAAGACCAAGTGTATTTATACAGGAGGTTTTTAGTCAGAAGGTGCTCAGGTACCCTCTCTCTCGGCCTCGGGGGATCGTCCAGGTTCGCCTGGACTTCACCCCCGTGCTGCTATTTGGGAGAGAGGCTTAGTCCTGAGCAACGAGTTGCGATCCCCCCCCCAGCCCTTTGGTGTGTCTCCTTAAAGCCAAAGGGCGCAGCGCAAGCTGTGCGGTACCGACCTGGCCACGCAAATGGCAGGCGGACCTGATGCGGTGCCGGTATACGCCCGGTTGAGGAATACTGCAAGATTTATCTTGGCAGAGGGTGGAGGCGGTCCTCGTGGTCTCAAGTTTCTTGTCCACGATATTTTGGAAAAGCGGTTGGCGGTCCACAAGAACGAGATTTTGGCGATCCAGGACTACCCAAGGCGTGGAGTGTACGACGTGACCTTTATGGGAGAAGGAATCCTCCGTGATGCCATGGGAAAAGCTGAGAGGCAACAAGGTGAACTCATGGCCTTGGGAGTCCAGGTAATTGAACACGCTTTTGAAGTAACCAAACTCGTAGTGATTAAAATGTATTCCCCATACGTGAAAGATCAGGAAGTGGCGGCGTTTCTTGCTGCATACTTTAAGAACGTTAAGCTGCTGGGGAGAGTTATGAACGAGTGCGGTGTGTGGACCGTCAAATGGAAATTTATTGTTACGCTAATAAAGGACCCCTCCACCCAAGAAACGAAGCTACCACCTGCTCGTTTTAAACTTGGGAATGTGAATGGCGACCTCTATTTCTCAGGAATGCCAAACTTCTGCAGGGCCTGCGGTACCTATGGACATACCAGTTTTAACTGCGATGTCACCTGCAGGAACTGTGGAAGTAAACAACACACAATGAGGGAATGTACAGAAGAGAAAAAATGCAATTTTTGTCAAAAAACTGGTCATCTTTATTATGCTTGTCCACATAGGTACCGAGGCGAAGAAGATGAGCAACCCGAGGTGCCCCCACGTGCTCCACCAGCAGAGCAGTCCCGTCCTCAAGGAGGAGAGCAAGCTGTTGCGGCGAAAGAGCAGAGAGGTACCTGGGCTTCAAGGGTACGGCCAGCCGAAGCCAAAACAGGTGCCTCTCAGCCAGCGACCTCAGGGGATAAAAATGAGCCCAGCGCGAAGGAAAAACGGCAGGCCAAGAGGAAGGCAGAAAAGGAGCAGGCCATCGATGAACCTGTGGCATCCCAGACGGCTGGTTGCTCAGGCGGTGCCGGGCCTGCTCCTAATCCTGGGTCTCTAGAGACCGACTCGGAAGGAGAAGACTGGGTACAGGTGGGTCCCCGTAAAAAGGGGAAGCAAGAACGTGCCAGTAGGAGGGAGACAGGGGAGGAGCAGATGGATACGTCCGTGCGGAAAGATGTGGCTCCTCCTGGGACCCCCTCCTCGCCTGCACTGGTGAGGAGGACGGGCACTGCTCCCTCCGTATTATCGGACACCCCGCCATGCGCACAACCTCCCCCTCTAGACCGGCCTTCACGGGCCCAGGGGGGAGAGGCGGGGCCCTTGGGGGACCCACCAGACATGGACCCAGTCGGTCAACCGAGAGAGACCCAGGTGAGGCTGTGCGAGTCTGGGCTCCCCGTGTACGAGGTGAGTGTTGCTGGCTCAGCTCTCAGCGACAGTAGTTCTTCTCCTGCCTCGTCCCTCTTTTCAGTTGAGTCGGATGAGGGCGGGGCCATGAGTTCAAGTGAGGTTTCGGGTATTGCTGGTGGAGGAGCAATCTGATTTTAAGTACGCCTATTATTTATTATTTTAAAATCAGAATTTTGCTTTTACTCTCCACGATGTCTGAGCTCATGGGAATCTCCCTCAACGTGAGGGGCGCCAAGTCAAAAGTGAGAAGGGTTGCTCTCTTCAATTTTTTATCTTGCCTGGCAGCCTCTGTATTTTTCCTGCAGGAGTGCGGCATTCCCCATACAATGAGATATGAAAATTACAAAAAGGATTGGAAGTATGGTCCATCCGTCTGGTCTGGATCCAACGAGTCCAGATCAGCAGGGGTCGCCATTCTTTTTAAGGGAAACGTTTTAATTGATTTTATTCAAGAAATCTTACCAGGACGTATTTTAATGGTTAAAGCTTTTATTGATGGTGTAAAGTGGCAGTTTTTAAATTTTTACGGATCACCAGAAAAGAACGAAAGAGCGAGGATGCTGGAGATTTTACCGCTTTTTATCAACACATCTGAGCCTTTTATCCTCGCAGGTGATTTTAATTGTATCCTGAGAGGAGAACGCCGGCTTACCAACAGTACAAGTAGGAACTATGACAAGACCTCTGGACTGCTCAAGGATATTGTGACTGATTTTAAATTAAAAGACATATACAAAGAATGTAACAGGAGCAGTCCAGAGGAAGCCGGCGTTACCTGGAGCAACGCCACCTGTAGCTCCAGGATTGATTTTATCTTTTGTTCTGAAAATTTACTGCCTTTTAATTGTGAAGTTTTAACCAATGTGTTTTCAGATCACAGGCTTTTATCTTTTAAAGTAAAGCATGATCTTAATAATATTGTATGTAAAAAGTCCTGGAAGATGAATGTTTCCCTTTTAGACGATCCACAGGTTTTAGCAGATTTTATTGAATTTTACCAAGAAAGCAGGCGGGTAAGAGATACACGTACTCCCATCAGTGCATGGTGGGAGAAAATGAAAAAGAAAATTAAAGATTTTTTTATTAAGAAAAGCGTGGCGAAAGCCAAAGAGAAATACGCTTTTTTTAAAATTCTCAATACCCGTCTGCAGACCCTGTACAAAATGCAAGATCATGACATAGACGTTAAAGATGACATCACCAATTTGAAAAAGGAGATAGCCCAGTGCCTGGAGCAGAAAGGTAAAGAGATTATATTCCGTTCAAAAATACAACATGTGGAGGAGAACGAGACCTGCTCCAGGTACTTTTTTAAGAAAATAAATAACAAAAAGGCAATTATCAAAAATATAGAAGGGGTGTCAGATGTACAGGGTCTTTTAAGTAAAGTTCATGAGTTTTACACTGACCTTTTTAATGTTAAGACTGTGGATCATAATTTTATGCGTGACTCACTGAAGGAGATTACTACTGTTTTAGACCCTGTCTCCCAGAATTTTTTATTACAGGAGCTGACGGAGCAGGAGGTTTTAGAAACTGTCAAAAGTTTTAAAACAGGGAAAGTTCCCGGACCGGACGGTATACCCAGTGAGTTTTATGTAAAATTTTATGACATTTTAAAAGAGGATCTTTTTAACCTTTTTTCTGATGTTTTTAATTCCAAGATGCTGCCTAAGTCCTGGCGGAAGGGTGAGGTCTCCCTGCTGTATAAGACGGGTGACATCGCAGTTTTAAAGAATTGGAGACCAATAACCCTTCTAAATAGCGACTATAAAATTATGGCTAAAATATGTGCAAATAGATTAAAAGCCATAATACCCCACATTATACACTCTGACCAGGTGTGTGGGGTGCCAGGCCGCAGCATCTGGGATAATTTAAACCTAATAAAAGACGTGATTGAGGACACGAGGTCTAGAAAAGGTAAACTAGCCATTTTATCTATAGACTTTGAGAAGGCGTTCGACCGTGTCTCTCATTTTTATCTTTTTAAGGTTTTAGAACGTATGGGTATACCTGAAGGTTTTTTATTATCTATTAAAGCCTTTTACAGAGAATGCACCAGCAAAATTTTAGTGAATGGTTTTAAGACACAGGACATATTTTTAAACTCTGGGGTGAAGCAGGGGTGTCCCTTGTCCCCACTGCTTTTTATATGTGCATTGGAGCCTCTGTTATGCGCAATTCGCCGCGATAAGTGTATCCGTGGAGTCCCCCTGCCCGGGGGAGGCGGCGTAGAGGCCAAAGCAGTGGGGTACATGGATGATGTGGCGGTTTTATGTAGGGACGCCCTGTCGCTTCAGAGAACCCTTAGGCAAATCGAGTTTTATTGCTGTGCTTCCGGTTTTAAGGTAAACTTCAGCAAGAGTAATATTTTAAACATAGGAAGCATGGCTCTTAGAGATATACCGGTTCCTGTGTCTGATAATATTAAAATTTTAGGTGTCTCCTTCAGTGAGTACGACAATGGTTTTATCAGTTGGGACATGGTGGCGCAGAAGGTAAATCAAAAAATATGCATGTGGAACATGAGGAAGCTTACCATGGAGGGAAAAATTTTAATAATTAAAATGATAATTTTACCTTTGCTTTTATACTTAAGCATGGTTTTCCCTCCTCCCACGGTTTTATTAAGAAAAATTACTAAAGCTTGTTTTACCTTCTTTTGGAGTTCCAGAATGGAGAAACTTAAACGTGAGACGGTAATGAAAATCAAACCAAAGGGTGGCAAAGACTTTCCAGATTTTAATAGGTTTCTTTTAATCAAGTACTTTTGTTTCTGTCTTAATTCTCTTTTTAAACAACATCATTGGTCTTATTTTCTACGTTTTAATACTGGGTTTTTTATGCGAAGGATGGGGTGGTTTGAAATTGTTTTAACCTCACCTTATGCTTTTAATCTACCAGCAAATTACGTGATTTTAGAGAAAATAGTGGCCTTGTTTAATTTTAAAGGGAAAAATTTTAATGACATGATAAACAGTAAGAAACTTATAAAAGACATAAGAGGAAATGAAGTCGTCACTAATATTGAAAATTTTAATAATGAACGCTGTGCTTTTATCTTCAAAATGGTTAATGTGTTTTATCTTTTTAATACACAGATGGACCTGGCCTGGAGCTGCGTTCATCAATGTCTTCCATGCCGGGCATTCCAATTCAGGAGAGGATTCACGAGGTCTGCTATCTGTCCGAGGGAAGGCTGCCAGGCTGAGGAGACCGTGCGTCATATTTTTTGGAGTTGCGATTTTACTAAACATATTTGGATAAAGATATTCCCTCTAATGAAGAAGATGGCAGACCTAAAGGACTTGAGTTACGAAATGATTTTATATGGACTCTTTGGATGCCCAACCGCGAACCAAAAGACTATTGCATGGAAGACGATGAACTGCGTAAAAGAAGCTCTGTGGAAGGCCAGGAACATCCTGATTTTTAAGCACGATGTTTTATCTGTTGACGATGTTTTAGGTCTTTGTTTTAGCGAGATGTACATTTATTATTTATTAGATAAAAAAAGAAATGCCACCCTTTCAAATAAATGGTTTGTAAAAGAATGGAACTCCAATATATAAGGATTTGCCACCATGTCCCCTTTTATGTGTTTTTATGTAAATTGATTTTATTACTGTAATTCATTGTAAAAAAGCTGTAATTTATTGTAAATGTTTTTGAATTTTAAGTAATAAATCATTGACACCCCCGCGAGGGGGTAGCCAACTGAAAAAAAAAAAATCTGTTCTTATCAGTTTAATATCTGATACGTCCCCTATCTGGGGACCATATATTAAATGGATTTTTAGAACAGGGAGATGGAAATAGAGCTTGCTCTGTCCACTCCACGCATTGACCTGGTATTGCAGTATTTCCAGGACCGGTGCACCCTTTCCTTATGTGTTTACTAAAATCAGATTCCAAAAGTGCTTTTTGTGTTTGCCATTGTTTTTGTCTTTCGGATGGGATCTCCCCTTTTAATCCCATTATTTCAACACCTGTTGGACAATGCATTTGTACAGTCATGTGTGATAATGAGCTAATTTATTAAATGCAATTAATTAATACATTGCCACCTCTTGTTTTGTGTCGTCTGTGTTTCTGTGTTTCCGGCATTTCACATTGGAACAGCTCATTCACCTTCCTTGTCTTCTCTCCGCCCTCCCTCCTAGGTAGGTTAAAGAGCTGCACCTGAGCCAGCCACTGATTGATGCAGCACCATAGTCAAATAGTGGAGTGGAGTAGGGGAACAGCAAACAGCCATTAAAGCAGCCAGCCCGCCCGCCCGCCCGTCACAATGGACCTACCTGTGTACACTAGATGGATGTGATGGAATGTACTGTGGTCCCTACATTTCAAGAAGAAGTAAGAATTGCAGTTGCAACAAACCCTTGCTTGCCTACAAAGAGAGCAGCAATTTGGATTTGTTACTATGTTACCTGGAAGAATAACAAACTGTGCAAGGATGGAGGTTGTAGGAGCAAGGAGAACAAGTTGTCTGTAAAGTTGGTGGATGCCTATTTTCCATTTTGCAGTCCCTTGTCTCCCTCTTGTGGCCTCCTGGAGGCAACTAGCTGTGCAAAAAAAAGACAGCCTGGGGGCCGGCTGTTGCAGTGTTGCCCTCTCAGGCAACACTGAGTGACTGACTGAGCCGCACCGTCTTATATAAAGTTCAGACGGAACTTTGCACGTGTCATAGTGGAGACCTCAGGAGCCAGAGCCAGCTTTCTGACATCATAATGGGGCCTCAGAGATAAAAGCCTGGGCCCAGGCAGTGTTGGTCAGTGCTGCTCAGCAGGCAGCACTGGACTGGATTAAAGCTGATACAAGGTGTGAAAGGAGAAGGGGTGGCAGTGGGCATGCACTTACTGCTGCTGCTGCTGCTGCTGCTGCTGCCAGTGTTTGCACGGCAGGAGGGCATTTGGGCGTTGCCAGGAAGGCGTTTTTATGTCGATTCCTCCTCTTTCAGCACTGCATTGTGGTGCAAGCAAAAAGAAGCAAATCCTGTCTTCCTTCCTCTCCGGCCTTTATTCACCTCCCGCTTAGTAGCTGTGAGTGTGTGTGAGCCTGCAGGGCCCCATGGAATTGCCTAGGAGTAGGCTGAATCGCTGCAAGGGGTGAACAGCAGTATTGGGCAGGCTCGGTCAACGCGCGGCCCGTTCGGGTTATCGCTTCTCGGCCTTTTGGCTAAGATCAAGTGTAGTACTTTAGGGTATTGCCTTGTTTCTTGGTCAGGAGGTGCCCTGGTACCCTTTTCCTTGGCCTGGGGGGATCGTCTCTTTTACAAGAGACTTAACCCCTCTGCTGCTATTGGGGGAGAGGATTAGTCCAGGGCAACGGGGAGCGATCACTTGCCTGGCATTTAGGTGCTGAAGGTATTATCGTTGGAGTTCGTTGGATTTCGTTGGATATCGTTGGTTTTTTTGCGGCAGGATGGAGGAAATCCCTGACTACATGCGGACTCGGAATGCTGTTCGTTTTACGATGGAGGAATCTGGAGGACAAAGCAGGGACTTGGAGTTCCTAACAAAGGTACTCTTGCTTGGTCTTTTCCAGTTGGAGAGACAATGGATATTGTCTGTAATGGACTATCCAAGAAGAGGATGCTTCGATGTCACCTTTTGTACGGAGGAAATTTATCTGGACTTTCTGGACACTTTGAAGGAGAAGAAGCAGGATCCAAGACTGGTTGGTGTGATTGTAACACCACACTTTGCTCCTAGCAAAAAGTTGGTGATTGTTAAAATGTTTTCCCCCTATGTGTGTAAAGACGATATTATATGTTTTCTCACTAAGTTCTGTGAGGAGGTGGTGGAGAAGGGTAAGGTCTTTAATCCCTTTGGATTTTGGACAGGCAAATGGAAATTCCTGTGTAAAATTAAGGCAGTTGGAGAGGCTGGAAACTTATTGCTTCCTCCAGCACGCTTTAAAATTGGCAGTGCAAGTGGGAATCTCTATTTTTTTGGAATGGGGATTTTTTGCCATAATTGCAAAGAGTATGGACATGTGAAGGAAAATTGTGGGAAAATATTCTGTACAAAATGTTTCCAAGAAGGTCATATGTACAATGATTGTGAGAAGGGTAAAGTGTGTAACATGTGTAGAGAAGAAGGGCATGTGTTTAAAAATTGTTTAAAGAAAAGCAAAAGTGAAGTAAAGGAGGAGAGTAAGAAGACCGTTAAAAGAAAGGAACAGATAGTTAAAAGAAAGGAAGAGAAAGTTACCTCAGGAAAAGAGGATAAGCCACAGGAAGTGGGAGGAGGATGGAAAAGCGTTGAGGTTAAAAGGAGTGATGAAACAAAAAGGAGAAAAATTGTGGAAAAAAATGTTGTTTCAGATGAAAATAGAGCAGAAAGAGATAAATTAGTAAAAGACATAGAGGAATTAAGAGAGAAAATTAATTTTGAGAAGGTTCGGAGGCGGGTACGAACTTGTCTAAGAGGAGATATATCCGATTTTCTTGAAAGATATAAAGTGCCAACCTGGTTGGCGTGTATTGTAAATTTGGAGTGGGATGGTCAAGATCTTCGAGAACATCTTGTGGATATGGTAGGTGTAATCGCTGTAAGAAATGGTTTGTTTTATTAATTTTACTTACAAAAAAAAGAGAAATAAAAATTATATTTTGGTTTTTCATAATGATGATCAAGTCTTTAAATTTGAAGTTTAAAATTTAACTCGAGACGGATCTGAGTGGAAACCTGATCTGTTCTTATCAGTTTAATATCTGATACGTCCCCTATCTGGGGACCATATATTAAATGGATTTTTAGAACAGGGAGATGGAAATAGAGCTTGCTCTGTCCACTCCACGCATTGACCTGGTATTGCAGTATTTCCAGGACCGGTGCACCCTTTCCTTATGTGTTTACTAAAATCAGATTCCAAAAGTGCTTTTTGTGTTTGCCATTGTTTTTGTCTTTCGGATGGGATCTCCCCTTTTAATCCCATTATTTCAACACCTGTTGGACAATGCATTTGTACAGTCATGTGTGATAATGAGCTAATTTATTAAATGCAATTAATTAATACATTGCCACCTCTTGTTTTGTGTCGTCTGTGTTTCTGTGTTTCCGGCATTTCACATTGGAACAGCTCATTCACCTTCCTTGTCTTCTCTCCGCCCTCCCTCCTAGGTAGGTTAAAGAGCTGCACCTGAGCCAGCCACTGATTGATGCAGCACCATAGTCAAATAGTGGAGTGGAGTAGGGGAACAGCAAACAGCCATTAAAGCAGCCAGCCCGCCCGCCCGTCACAATGGACCTACCTGTGTACACTAGATGGATGTGATGGAATGTACTGTGGTCCCTACATTTCAAGAAGAAGTAAGAATTGCAGTTGCAACAAACCCTTGCTTGCCTACAAAGAGAGCAGCAATTTGGATTTGTTACTATGTTACCTGGAAGAATAACAAACTGTGCAAGGATGGAGGTTGTAGGAGCAAGGAGAACAAGTTGTCTGTAAAGTTGGTGGATGCCTATTTTCCATTTTGCAGTCCCTTGTCTCCCTCTTGTGGCCTCCTGGAGGCAACTAGCTGTGCAAAAAAAAGACAGCCTGGGGGCCGGCTGTTGCAGTGTTGCCCTCTCAGGCAACACTGAGTGACTGACTGAGCCGCACCGTCTTATATAAAGTTCAGACGGAACTTTGCACGTGTCATAGTGGAGACCTCAGGAGCCAGAGCCAGCTTTCTGACATCATAATGGGGCCTCAGAGATAAAAGCCTGGGCCCAGGCAGTGTTGGTCAGTGCTGCTCAGCAGGCAGCACTGGACTGGATTAAAGCTGATACAAGGTGTGAAAGGAGAAGGGGTGGCAGTGGGCATGCACTTACTGCTGCTGCTGCTGCTGCCAGTGTTTGCACGGCAGGAGGGCATTTGGGCGTTGCCAGGAAGGCGTTTTTATGTCGATTCCTCCTCTTTCAGCACTGCATTGTGGTGCAAGCAAAAGAAGCAAAACGCGCGGCACGTTCGGGTTATCGCTTCTCGGCCTTTTGGCTAAGATCAAGTGTAGTATCTGTTCTTATCAGTTTAATATCTGATACGTCCCCTATCTGGGGACCATATATTAAATGGATTTTTAGAACAGGGAGATGGAAATAGAGCTTGCTCTGTCCACTCCACGCATTGACCTGGTATTGCAGTATTTCCAGGACCGGTGCACCCTTTCCTTATGTGTTTACTAAAATCAGATTCCAAAAGTGCTTTTTGTGTTTGCCATTGTTTTTGTCTTTCGGATGGGATCTCCCCTTTTAATCCCATTATTTCAACACCTGTTGGACAATGCATTTGTACAGTCATGTGTGATAATGAGCTAATTTATTAAATGCAATTAATTAATACATTGCCACCTCTTGTTTTGTGTCGTCTGTGTTTCTGTGTTTCCGGCATTTCACATTGGAACAGCTCATTCACCTTCCTTGTCTTCTCTCCGCCCTCCCTCCTAGGTAGGTTAAAGAGCTGCACCTGAGCCAGCCACTGATTGATGCAGCACCATAGTCAAATAGTGGAGTGGAGTAGGGGAACAGCAAACAGCCATTAAAGCAGCCAGCCCGCCCGCCCGTCACAATGGACCTACCTGTGTACACTAGATGGATGTGATGGAATGTACTGTGGTCCCTACATTTCAAGAAGAAGTAAGAATTGCAGTTGCAACAAACCCTTGCTTGCCTACAAAGAGAGCAGCAATTTGGATTTGTTACTATGTTACCTGGAAGAATAACAAACTGTGCAAGGATGGAGGTTGTAGGAGCAAGGAGAACAAGTTGTCTGTAAAGTTGGTGGATGCCTATTTTCCATTTTGCAGTCCCTTGTCTCCCTCTTGTGGCCTCCTGGAGGCAACTAGCTGTGCAAAAAAAAGACAGCCTGGGGGCCGGCTGTTGCAGTGTTGCCCTCTCAGGCAACACTGAGTGACTGACTGAGCCACACCGTCTTATATAAAGTTCAGACGGAACTTTGCACGTGTCATAGTGGAGACCTCAGGAGCCAGAGCCAGCTTTCTGACATCATAATGGGGCCTCAGAGATAAAAGCCTGGGCCCAGGCAGTGTTGGTCAGTGCTGCTCAGCAGGCAGCACTGGACTGGATTAAAGCTGATACAAGGTGTGAAAGGAGAAGGGGTGGCAGTGGGCATGCACTTACTGCTGCTGCTGCTGCTGCCAGTGTTTGCACGGCAGGAGGGCATTTGGGAGTTGCCAGGAAGGCGTTTTTATGTCGATTCCTCCTCTTTCAGCACTGCATTGTGGTGCAAGCAAAAGAAGCAAAACGCGCGGCACGTTCGGGTAATCGCTTCTCGGCCTTTTGGCTAAGATCAAGTGTAGTATCTGTTCTTATCAGTTTAATATCTGATACGTCCCCTATCTGGGGACCATATATTAAATGGATTTTTAGAACAGGGAGATGGAAATAGAGCTTGCTCTGTCCACTCCACGCATTGACCTGGTATTGCAGTATTTCCAGGACGGGTGCACCCTTTCCTTATGTGTTTACTAAAATCAGATTCCAAAAGTGCTTTTTGTGTTTGCCATTGTTTTTGTCTTTCGGATGGGATCTCCCCTTTTAATCCCATTATTTCAACACCTGTTGGACAATGCATTTGTACAGTCATGTGTGATAATGAGCTAATTTATTAAATGCAATTAATTAATACATTGCCACCTCTTGTTTTGTGTCGTCTGTGTTTCTGTGTTTCCGGCATTTCACATTGGAACAGCTCATTCACCTTCCTTGTCTTCTCTCCGCCCTCCCTCCTAGGTAGGTTAAAGAGCTGCACCTGAGCCAGCCACTGATTGATGCAGCACCATAGTCAAATAGTGGAGTGGAGTAGGGGAACAGCAAACAGCCATTAAAGCAGCCAGCCCGCCCGCCCGCCCGTCACAATGGACCTACCTGTGTACACTAGATGGATGTGATGGAATGTACTGTGGTCCCTACATTTCAAGAAGAAGTAAGAATTGCAGTTGCAACAAACCCTTGCTTGCCTACAAAGAGAGCAGCAATTTGGATTTGTTACTATGTTACCTGGAAGAATAACAAACTGTGCAAGGATGGAGGTTGTAGGAGCAAGGAGAACAAGTTGTCTGTAAAGTTGGTGGATGCCTATTTTCCATTTCCAGTCCCTTGTCTCCCTCTTGTGGCCTCCTGGAGGCAACTAGCTGTGCAAAAAAAAGACAGCCTGGGGGCCGGCTGTTGCAGTGTTGCCCTCTCAGGCAACACTGAGTGACTGACTGAGCCGCACCGTCTTATATAAAGTTCAGACGGAACTTTGCACGTGTCATAGTGGAGACCTCAGGAGCCAGAGCCAGCTTTCTGACATCATAATGGGGCCTCAGAGATAAAAGCCTGGGCCCAGGCAGTGTTGGTCAGTGCTGCTCAGCAGGCAGCACTGGACTGGATTAAAGCTGATACAAGGTGTGAAAGGAGAAGGGGTGGCAGTGGGCATGCACTTACTGCTGCTGCTGCTGCCAGTGTTTGCACGGCAGGAGGGCATTTGGGCGTTGCCAGGAAGGCGTTTTTATGTTGATTCCTCCTCTTTCAGCACTGCATTGTGGTGCAAGCAAAAGAAGCAAAACGCGCGGCACGTTCGGGTTATCGCTTCTCGGCCTTTTGGCTAAGATCAAGTGTAGTATCTGTTCTTATCAGTTTAATATCTGATACGTCCCCTATCTGGGGACCATATATTAAATGGATTTTTAGAACAGGGAGATGGAAATAGAGCTTGCTCTGTCCACTCCACGCATTGACCTGGTATTGCAGTATTTCCAGGACCAGTGCACCCTTTCCTTATGTGTTTACTAAAATCAGATTCCAAAAGTGCTTTTTGTGTTTGCCATTGTTTTTGTCTTTCGGATGGGATCTCCCCTTTTAATCCCATTATTTCAACACCTGTTGGACAATGCATTTGTACAGTCATGTGTGATAATGAGCTAATTTATTAAATGCAATTAATTAATACATTGCCACCTCTTGTTTTGTGTCGTCTGTGTTTCTGTGTTTCCGGCATTTCACATTGGAACAGCTCATTCACCTTCCTTGTCTTCTCTCCGCCCTCCCTCCTAGGTAGGTTAAAGAGCTGCACCTGAGCCAGCCACTGATTGATGCAGCACCATAGTCAAATAGTGGAGTGGAGTAGGGGAACAGCAAACAGCCATTAAAGCAGCCAGCCCGCCCGCCCGCCTGTCACAATGGACCTACCTGTGTACACTAGATGGATGTGATGGAATGTACTGTGGTCCCTACATTTCAAGAAGTAAGAATTGCAGTTGCAACAAACCCTTGCTTGCCTACAAAGAGAGCAGCAATTTGGATTTGTTACTATGTTACCTGGAAGAATAACAAACTGTGCAAGGATGGAGGTTGTAGGAGCAAGGAGAACAAGTTGTCTGTAAAGTTGGTGGATGCCTATTTTCCATTTTGCAGTCCCTTGTCTCCCTCTTGTGGCCTCCTGGAGGCAACTAGCTGTGCAAAAAAAAGACAGCCTGGGGGCCGGCTGTTGCAGTGTTGCCCTCTCAGGCAACACTGAGTGACTGACTGAGCCGCACCGTCTTATATAAAGTTCAGACGGAACTTTGCACGTGTCATAGTGGAGACCTCAGGAGCCAGAGCCAGCTTTCTGACATCATAATGGGGCCTCAGAGATAAAAGCCTGGGCCCAGGCAGTGTTGGTCAGTGCTGCTCAGCAGGCAGCACTGGACTGGATTAAAGCTGATACAAGGTGTGAAAGGAGAAGGGGTGGCAGTGGGCATGCACTTACTGCTGCTGCTGCTGCTGCTGCCAGTGTTTGCACGGCAGGAGGGCATTTGGGCGTTGCCAGGAAGGCGTTTTTATGTCGATTCCTCCTCTTTCAGCACTGCATTGTGGTGAAAGCAAAAGAAGCAAAACGCGCGGCACGTTCGGGTTATCGCTTCTCGGCCTTTTGGCTAAGATCAAGTGTAGTATCTGTTCTTATCAGTTTAATATCTGATACGTCCCCTATCTGGGGACCATATATTAAATGGATTTTTAGAACGGGGAGATGGAAATAGAGCTTGCTCTGTCCACTCCACGCATTGACCTGGTATTGCAGTATTTCCAGGACCGGTGCACCCTTTCCTTATGTGTTTACTAAAATCAGATTCCAAAAGTGCTTTTTGTGTTTGCCATTGTTTTTGTCTTTCGGATGGGATCTCCCCTTTTAATCCCATTATTTCAACACCTGTTGGACAATGCATTTGTACAGTCATGTGTGATAATGAGCTAATTTATTAAATGCAATTAATTAATACATTGCCACCTCTTGTTTTGTGTCGTCTGTGTTTCTGTGTTTCCGGCATTTCACATTGGAACAGCTCATTCACCTTCCTTGTCTTCTCTCCGCCCTCCCTCCTAGGTAGGTTAAAGAGCTGCACCTGAGCCAGCCACTGATTGATGCAGCACCATAGTCAAATAGTGGAGTGGAGTAGGGGAACAGCAAACAGCCATTAAAGCAGCCAGCCCGCCCGCCCGCCCGCCCGTCACAATGGACCTACCTGTGTACACTAGATGGATGTGATGGAATGTACTGTGGTCCCTACATTTCAAGAAGAAGTAAGAATTGCAGTTGCAACAAACCCTTGCTTGCCTACAAAGAGAGCAGCAATTTGGATTTGTTACTATGTTACCTGGAAGAATAACAAACTGTGCAAGGATGGAGGTTGTAGGAGCAAGGAGAACAAGTTGTCTGTAAAGTTGGTGGATGCCTATTTTCCATTTTGCAGTCCCTTGTCTCCCTCTTGTGGCCTCCTGGAGGCAACTAGCTGTGCAAAAAAAAGACAGCCTGGGGGCCGGCTGTTGCAGTGTTGCCCTCTCAGGCAACACTGAGTGACTGACTGAGCCGCACCGTCTTATATAAAGTTCAGACGGAACTTTGCACGTGTCATAGTGGAGACCTCAGGAGCCAGAGCCAGCTTTCTGACATCATAATGGGGCCTCAGAGATAAAAGCCTGGGCCCAGGCAGTGTTGGTCAGTGCTGCTCAGCAGGCAGCACTGGATTGGATTAAAGCTGATACAAGGTGTGAAAGGAGAAGGGGTGGCAGTGGGCATGCACTTACTGCTGCTGCTGCTGCTGCTGCTGCCAGTGTTTGCACGGCAGGAGGGCATTTGGGCGTTGCCAGGAAGGCGTTTTTATGTCGATTCCTCCTCTTTCAGCACTGCATTGTGGTGCAAGCAAAAGAAGCAAAACGCGCGGCACGTTCGGGTTATCGCTTCTCGGCCTTTTGGCTAAGATCAAGTGTAGTATCTGTTCTTATCAGTTTAATATCTGATACGTCCCCTATCTGGGGACCATATATTAAATGGATTTTTAGAACAGGGAGATGGAAATAGAGCTTGCTCTGTCCACTCCACGCATTGACCTGGTATTGCAGTATTTCCAGGACCGGTGCACCCTTTCCTTATGTGTTTACTAAAATCAGATTCCAAAAGTGCTTTTTGTGTTTGCCATTGTTTTTGTCTTTCGGATGGGATCTCCCCTTTTAATCCCATTATTTCAACACCTGTTGGACAATGCATTTGTACAGTCATGTGTGATAATGAGCTAATTTATTAAATGCAATTAATTAATACATTGCCACCTCTTGTTTTGTGTCGTCTGTGTTTCTGTGTTTCCTGCATTTCACATTGGAACAGCTCATTCACCTTCCTTGTCTTCTCTCCGCCCTCCCTCCTAGGTAGGTTAAAGAGCTGCACCTGAGCCAGCCACTAATTGATGCAGCACCATAGTCAAATAGTGGAGTGGAGTAGGGGAACAGCAAACAGCCATTAAAGCAGCCAGCCCGCCCGCCCGCCCGTCACAATGGACCTACCTGTGTACACTAGATGGATGTGATGGAATGTACTGTGGTCCCTACATTTCAAGAAGAAGTAAGAATTGCAGTTGCAACAAACCCTTGCTTGCCTACAAAGAGAGCAGCAATTTGGATTTGTTACTATGTTACCTGGAAGAATAACAAACTGTGCAAGGATGGAGGTTGTAGGAGCAAGGAGAACAAGTTGTCTGTAAAGTTGGTGGATGCCTATTTTCCATTTTGCAGTCCCTTGTCTCCCTCTTGTGGCCTCCTGGAGGCAACTAGCTGTGCAAAAAAAAGACAGCCTGGGGGCCGGCTGTTGCAGAGTTGCCCTCTCAGGCAACACTGAGTGACTGACTGAGCCACACCGTCTTATATAAAGTTCAGACGGAACTTTGCACGTGTCATAGTGGAGACCTCAGGAGCCAGAGCCAGCTTTCTGACATCATAATGGGGCCTCAGAGATAAAAGCCTGGGCCCAGGCAGTGTTGGTCAGTGCTGCTCAGCAGGCAGCACTGGACTGGATTAAAGCTGATACAAGGTGTGAAAGGAGAAGGGGTGGCAGTGGGCATGCACTTACTGCTGCTGCTGCTGCTGCTGCTGCCAGTGTTTGCACGGCAGGAGGGCATTTGGGCGTTGCCAGGAAGGCGTTTTTATGTCGATTCCTCCTCTTTCAGCACTGCATTGTGGTGCAAGCAAAAGAAGCAAAACGCGCGGCACGTTCGGGTTATCGCTTCTCGGCCTTTTGGCTAAGATCAAGTGTAGTATCTGTTCTTATCAGTTTAATATCTGATACGTCCCCTATCTGGGGACCATATATTAAATGGATTTTTAGAACAGGGAGATGGAAATAGAGCTTGCTCTGTCCACTCCACGCATTGACCTGGTATTGCAGTATTTCCAGGACGGGTGCACCCTTTCCTTATGTGTTTACTAAAATCAGATTCCAAAAGTGCTTTTTGTGTTTGCCATTGTTTTTGTCTTTCGGATGGGATCTCCCCTTTTAATCCCATTATTTCAACACCTGTTGGACAATGCATTTGTACAGTCATGTGTGATAATGAGCTAATTTATTAAATGCAATTAATTAATACATTGCCACCTCTTGTTTTGTGTCGTCTGTGTTTCTGTGTTTCCGGCATTTCACATTGGAACAGCTCATTCACCTTCCTTGTCTTCTCTCCGCCCTCCCTCCTAGGTAGGTTAAAGAGCTGCACCTGAGCCAGCCACTGATTGATGCAGCACCATTGTCAAATAGTGGAGTGGAGTAGGGGAACAGCAAACAGCCATTAAAGCAGCCAGCCCGCCCGCCCGCCCGCCCGTCACAATGGACCTACCTGTGTACACTAGATGGATGTGATGGAATGTACTGTGGTCCCTATATTTCAAGAAGAAGTAAGAATTGCAGTTGCAACAAACCCTTGCTTGCCTACAAAGAGAGCAGCAATTTGGATTTGTTACTATGTTACCTGGAAGAATAACAAACTGTGCAAGGATGGAGGTTGTAGGAGCAAGGAGAACAAGTTGTCTGTAAAGTTGGTGGATGCCTATTTTCCATTTTGCAGTCCCTTGTCTCCCTCTTGTGGCCTCCTGGAGGCAACTAGCTGTGCAAAAAAAAGACAGCCTGGGGGCCGGCTGTTGCAGTGTTGCCCTCTCAGGCAACACTGAGTGACTGACTGAGCCGCACCGTCTTATATAAAGTTCAGACGGAACTTTGCACGTGTCATAGTGGAGACCTCAGGAGCCAGAGCCAGCTTTCTGACATCATAATGGGGCCTCAGAGATAAAAGCCTGGGCCCAGGCAGTGTTGGTCAGTGCTGCTCAGCAGGCAGCACTGGACTGGATTAAAGCTGATACAAGGTGTGAAAGGAGAAGGGGTGGCAGTGGGCATGCACTTACTGCTGCTGCTGCTGCTGCTGCCAGTGTTTGCACGGCAGGAGGGCATTTGGGCGTTGCCAGGAAGGCGTTTTTATGTCGATTCCTCCTCTTTCAGCACTGCATTGTGGTGAAAGCAAAAGAAGCAAAACGCGCGGCACGTTCGGGTTATCGCTTCTCGGCCTTTTGGCTAAGATCAAGTGTAGTATCTGTTCTTATCAGTTTAATATCTGATACGTCCCCTATCTGGGGACCATATATTAAATGGATTTTTAGAACGGGGAGATGGAAATAGAGCTTGCTCTGTCCACTCCACGCATTGACCTGGTATTGCAGTATTTCCAGGACCGGTGCACCCTTTCCTTATGTGTTTACTAAAATCAGATTCCAAAAGTGCTTTTTGTGTTTGCCATTGTTTTTGTCTTTCGGATGGGATCTCCCCTTTTAATCCCATTATTTCAACACCTGTTGGACAATGCATTTGTACAGTCATGTGTGATAATGAGCTAATTTATTAAATGCAATTAATTAATACATTGCCACCTCTTGTTTTGTGTCGTCTGTGTTTCTGTGTTTCCTGCATTTCACATTGGAACAGCTCATTCACCTTCCTTGTCTTCTCTCCGCCCTCCCTCCTAGGTAGGTTAAAGAGCTGCACCTGAGCCAGCCACTAATTGATGCAGCACCATAGTCAAATAGTGGAGTGGAGTAGGGGAACAGCAAACAGCCATTAAAGCAGCCAGCCCGCCCGCCCGCCCGTCACAATGGACCTACCTGTGTACACTAGATGGATGTGATGGAATGTACTGTGGTCCCTACATTTCAAGAAGAAGTAAGAATTGCAGTTGCAACAAACCCTTGCTTGCCTACAAAGAGAGCAGCAATTTGGATTTGTTACTATGTTACCTGGAAGAATAACAAACTGTGCAAGGATGGAGGTTGTAGGAGCAAGGAGAACAAGTTGTCTGTAAAGTTGGTGGATGCCTATTTTCCATTTTGCAGTCCCTTGTCTCCCTCTTGTGGCCTCCTGGAGGCAACTAGCTGTGCAAAAAAAAGACAGCCTGGGGGCCGGCTGTTGCAGAGTTGCCCTCTCAGGCAACACTGAGTGACTGACTGAGCCACACCGTCTTATATAAAGTTCAGACGGAACTTTGCACGTGTCATAGTGGAGACCTCAGGAGCCAGAGCCAGCTTTCTGACATCATAATGGGGCCTCAGAGATAAAAGCCTGGGCCCAGGCAGTGTTGGTCAGTGCTGCTCAGCAGGCAGCACTGGACTGGATTAAAGCTGATACAAGGTGTGAAAGGAGAAGGGGTGGCAGTGGGCATGCACTTACTGCTGCTGCTGCTGCTGCTGCTGCCAGTGTTTGCACGGCAGGAGGGCATTTGGGCGTTGCCAGGAAGGCGTTTTTATGTCGATTCCTCCTCTTTCAGCACTGCATTGTGGTGCAAGCAAAAGAAGCAAAACGCGCGGCACGTTCGGGTTATCGCTTCTCGGCCTTTTGGCTAAGATCAAGTGTAGTATCTGTTCTTATCAGTTTAATATCTGATACGTCCCCTATCTGGGGACCATATATTAAATGGATTTTTAGAACAGGGAGATGGAAATAGAGCTTGCTCTGTCCACTCCACGCATTGACCTGGTATTGCAGTATTTCCAGGACGGGTGCACCCTTTCCTTATGTGTTTACTAAAATCAGATTCCAAAAGTGCTTTTTGTGTTTGCCATTGTTTTTGTCTTTCGGATGGGATCTCCCCTTTTAATCCCATTATTTCAACACCTGTTGGACAATGCATTTGTACAGTCATGTGTGATAATGAGCTAATTTATTAAATGCAATTAATTAATACATTGCCACCTCTTGTTTTGTGTCGTCTGTGTTTCTGTGTTTCCGGCATTTCACATTGGAACAGCTCATTCACCTTCCTTGTCTTCTCTCCGCCCTCCCTCCTAGGTAGGTTAAAGAGCTGCACCTGAGCCAGCCACTGATTGATGCAGCACCATTGTCAAATAGTGGAGTGGAGTAGGGGAACAGCAAACAGCCATTAAAGCAGCCAGCCCGCCCGCCCGCCCGCCCGTCACAATGGACCTACCTGTGTACACTAGATGGATGTGATGGAATGTACTGTGGTCCCTATATTTCAAGAAGAAGTAAGAATTGCAGTTGCAACAAACCCTTGCTTGCCTACAAAGAGAGCAGCAATTTGGATTTGTTACTATGTTACCTGGAAGAATAACAAACTGTGCAAGGATGGAGGTTGTAGGAGCAAGGAGAACAAGTTGTCTGTAAAGTTGGTGGATGCCTATTTTCCATTTTGCAGTCCCTTGTCTCCCTCTTGTGGCCTCCTGGAGGCAACTAGCTGTGCAAAAAAAAGACAGCCTGGGGGCCGGCTGTTGCAGTGTTGCCCTCTCAGGCAACACTGAGTGACTGACTGAGCCGCACCGTCTTATATAAAGTTCAGACGGAACTTTGCACGTGTCATAGTGGAGACCTCAGGAGCCAGAGCCAGCTTTCTGACATCATAATGGGGCCTCAGAGATAAAAGCCTGGGCCCAGGCAGTGTTGGTCAGTGCTGCTCAGCAGGCAGCACTGGACTGGATTAAAGCTGATACAAGGTGTGAAAGGAGAAGGGGTGGCAGTGGGCATGCACTTACTGCTGCTGCTGCTGCTGCTGCCAGTGTTTGCACGGCAGGAGGGCATTTGGGCGTTGCCAGGAAGGCGTTTTTATGTCGATTCCTCCTCTTTCAGCACTGCATTGTGGTGAAAGCAAAAGAAGCAAAACGCGCGGCACGTTCGGGTTATCGCTTCTCGGCCTTTTGGCTAAGATCAAGTGTAGTATCTGTTCTTATCAGTTTAATATCTGATACGTCCCCTATCTGGGGACCATATATTAAATGGATTTTTAGAACGGGGAGATGGAAATAGAGCTTGCTCTGTCCACTCCACGCATTGACCTGGTATTGCAGTATTTCCAGGACCGGTGCACCCTTTCCTTATGTGTTTACTAAAATCAGATTCCAAAAGTGCTTTTTGTGTTTGCCATTGTTTTTGTCTTTCGGATGGGATCTCCCCTTTTAATCCCATTATTTCAACACCTGTTGGACAATGCATTTGTACAGTCATGTGTGATAATGAGCTAATTTATTAAATGCAATTAATTAATACATTGCCACCTCTTGTTTTGTGTCGTCTGTGTTTCTGTGTTTCCGGCATTTCACATTGGAACAGCTCATTCACCTTCCTTGTCTTCTCTCCGCCCTCCCTCCTAGGTAGGTTAAAGAGCTGCACCTGAGCCAGCCACTGATTGATGCAGCACCATAGTCAAATAGTGGAGTGGAGTAGGGGAACAGCAAACAGCCATTAAAGCAGCCAGCCCGCCCGCCCGCCCGCCCGTCACAATGGACCTACCTGTGTACACTAGATGGATGTGATGGAATGTACTGTGGTCCCTACATTTCAAGAAGAAGTAAGAATTGCAGTTGCAACAAACCCTTGCTTGCCTACAAAGAGAGCAGCAATTTGGATTTGTTACTATGTTACCTGGAAGAATAACAAACTGTGCAAGGATGGAGGTTGTAGGAGCAAGGAGAACAAGTTGTCTGTAAAGTTGGTGGATGCCTATTTTCCATTTTGCAGTCCCTTGTCTCCCTCTTGTGGCCTCCTGGAGGCAACTAGCTGTGCAAAAAAAAGACAGCCTGGGGGCCGGCTGTTGCAGTGTTGCCCTCTCAGGCAACACTGAGTGACTGACTGAGCCGCACCGTCTTATATAAAGTTCAGACGGAACTTTGCACGTGTCATAGTGGAGACCTCAGGAGCCAGAGCCAGCTTTCTGACATCATAATGGGGCCTCAGAGATAAAAGCCTGGGCCCAGGCAGTGTTGGTCAGTGCTGCTCAGCAGGCAGCACTGGACTGGATTAAAGCTGATACAAGGTGTGAAAGGAGAAGGGGTGGCAGTGGGCATGCACTTACTGCTGCTGCTGCTGCCAGTGTTTGCACGGCAGGAGGGCATTTGGGCGTTGCCAGGAAGGCGTTTTTATGTCGATTCCTCCTCTTTCAGCACTGCATTGTGGTGCAAGCAAAAGAAGCAAATCCTGTCTTGCTTCCTCTCCGGCCTTTATTCACCTCCCGCTTAGTAGCTGTGAGTGTGTGTGAGCCTGCAGGGCCCCATGGAATTGCCTAGGAGTAGGCTGAATCGCTGCAAGGGGTGAACAGCAGTATTGGGCAGGCTCGGTCAACGCGCGGCCCGTTCGGGTTATCGCTTCTCGGCCTTCTGGCTGAGATCAAGTGTAGTTCTGATTACTTGTAGTCAGTGCTGCCTGGTCTTGGTTAGGAGGTGCTCAGGTACCCTCTCTCTCGGCCTCGGGGGATCGTCCAGGTTCGCCTGGACTTCACCCCCGTGCTGCTATTTGGGAGAGAGGCTTAGTCCTGAGCAACGAGTTGCGATCCACATACCCCCGTGTAGGCTTCGGCCGAAAAGGGGAGGCTGCGTAGACGTTACGTCACCAACGGGTGGCGTGACTATTCCAAAAAAAATAAAAGATTCACTATGGATGAAAATCCAGGTGACATACCGGCGTATGCCCGGATTAAGAATACTGTGCGAGTAATTCTTTCGGAGGAGAAGGCGACGACTTGTGGCTTGAAATTCGTGGTGGAGACCGTGCTTGTTGGCATTTTCAATGTCCAAAAGAGGGAGATTTTGGCAGTGCAGGACTACCCAAGAAGAAGAACCTATGACATCACATTTATACAGAATGGAGTATTCCAAGATCTGCTGGCGGCATATGCAGTAAAAAAGGACCCGAGACTGGACGGAGTGGATTTTTACGAGCATGTTTTGGACATCACAAAAATGATTGTTATTAAGATGTACTGCCCATTTGCTGACGTAAAAGATGTGATGTCCTTTTTATCCCCCTATTTTAAAACGGTAAAGTGTATTGGCAAAGTGATGAATGAGGTTGGGGTCTGGACCTCTAAATGGAGATTTTTAGTGACATGCTACAGAGATGCCAATTTTACAGGAGGGATAATGCTGCCGCCAGCACGTTTTAAATTAGGAGATATGGCAGGAGACTTTTATTTTTCAGGGATGCCTCCATTCTGTAGGAAATGCCAAAAGTACGGTCACACCAATGAGTCCTGCGAGAGCACCTGTAGGAACTGTGGCAGCTCTGAGCACGAGGCCAAAACTTGCCCTCTGGGGAAAAGGTGTCGATATTGCAGCCGAGTTGGTCACCTTTTTGCATTTTGTCCCCACAGATCGGAACAACCCGAGGTCCGGCCGAGGCGTCCCGAGCAGCCAGCAGGCCAGATCGTACCCCCAGAAGGAGAGGAACCCCAAGGAGAAGGCCAGGATGAGATGGATACCTCTAGCAGACCCCCCCAAACAGGTGACCCAAAAGAGCAGAGACGAAACAAGCGTCGATCCAGTGATCAGCGGACGAAAAAGCCCCCCCAGGAAACTGGGGAGACGGGTAGTTCGGATGAAGCTGATCCTACTGGTCCGCAAGAGATGCTGGGTCAGCCTGTACCTGAGGCAGAGGACCCGGGCGGAGCGGCAGCGAAACACAAACGACGTAGGGCGTACTCGGAGGTGGCAGCGGGGGTGCCGATGGAAGTACCTGCATTGGCGAAGGCAGGGAAACCACTGGACGTGCCCCCGCAAGTGACAACTAAAGGTCCACCCCCTTCTAGCCAGTTGGGGGATTCACGGACAGCTGCCTCCGAGGTGACGGAGGTCCCAGAGACGTCAGGGAGCGCAATTCCTGCCCCTATCGAAGGGGAGGTCGCTGCCAAAAAAGCTCCAGCAGATGAAATGTTGCCCGTGGAGTCCATATGGGATCCTTTCATGATTAGTGCCTCAGGTTTGGCGGGGGGTCAGCTAAGTGATGGGAGTTCCTCTCCTACCTTCTCTATTTTTTCCGTGGACTCCAGAATCGAAGGTTATGAGAGTCCCAGTGGGGTCTCTGGCGATGCGGAGGACTGCTGAGGCCACCTCGGGTAAGATTATAAAGACTGTCTCTCTCCCTTTTCCTCATGGCTGAGTTATGTGGTCTTTCCTTAAATGTAAGAAGCGTGCATTCTAAGACAAGAAGAGCTGCCCTGTTTGATTACCTCTCTATTCTTACCGCGTCAGTTTTTTTCCTACAGGAATGCTGCATCCCACATCGCATGGACTATAAAAAATATGAAAGAGATTGGAGACTCGGACCTTCTGTGTGGTCCGGGTCTAACGAATCTAAAGCCGCAGGTGTCGCCATTTTATTTAAAGGGAACGTTTTAATTGACAGTTTTTACGAAATTTTACCAGGCAGAATTTTAATGGTCAAAGCTTTTATAGACGGTATTAAATGGCAGTTTTTAAACTTTTATGGTTCTCCTGAAAAAAATGAAAGAGCTAGAATGCTAGAGATTTTACCCCTTTTTATTAATGATTCAGAACCACTTGTTTTAGCGGGTGATTTTAATTGTATTTTAAAGGGGGAACGCCGGTTCTCTCATTCAGTAAGCAGGAACTACGACAAGACCTCATCAATTTTAAAAGATATTGTTACTGATTTTAAACTTACCGATGTTTTTAAAAAATGTAACAGGGATCTATCTGAAGAGGCCGGCGTTACCTGGAGCAACGTGACCTGCAGCTCCAGGATTGATTTTATCTTCTGCTCTTACCAAATACTGCCTTTTAAATGTGATATTAACCCAAACGTCTTTTCTGACCATAAGTTATTGTATTTTAAAGTGAAATGTGATAACCAAAGAAGAACTCCGAAAAAAGCCTGGAAATTAAACGTATCCCTTTTAGAAGATCCGCAAATTTTAGCTGATTTTATTACCTTTTACAAAGGCTGCAGACGGGTAAGACATCCCAATATGCCCATCGTCACCTGGTGGGAAAAAATGAAAGTTAAAATAAGAGATTTTTTAATTAAGATTGGGATGAGAAAGGCAAAAGAGAAATGCAAATTTTATGCAAATTTAAATACCCGTCTGCAGACCCAATATAAATTCAGAGAACAGGGTATGCTGGTGGACAAGGAGATCATTGAGATTAAAAAAGAGATCTCCCAGTGCCTGGAGCAGAGGGGAAAGGAAATAATATTTCGCTGTAAGGTAAAACATCTTGAGGAGAACGAGACCTGCTCCAGGTATTTTTTTAAGAAAATCAATGATAAGCATACCCTGTTGGATAATATTGAAGGTGAAACAAATACCCAAAATATTTTAAAAAAGGTACATGGGTTTTATGCGGATCTTTTTAATGTTAAAAACATTGACAATGCTTTTATGAATGACTCATTGAAGGAGGTTGATGCTGTTTTAGATCCTGTCTCCCAAAACTTTTTATTACAGGAGATTTCAGAACAAGAAATTTTAGAAACTACCAAGAGTTTTAAAACAGGTAAAGTCCCTGGTCCTGATGGTATACCCATAGAGTTTTATGTTCTATTTTACGGTGTTTTAAAGGAAGATCTCCATTCTCTTTTTACACAAGTTTTTAGAACAAAAGCCCTCCCGGGGTCCTGGAAGAAAGGTGAGGTGTCCCTGCTGTACAAAAAGGGGGACAAAACCGACATTAAAAACTGGAGACCAATTACACTGCTAAATTGCGACTACAAGATAATGGCTAAAATTTGTGCAAATAGATTAAAAGCAGTCGTAGACAAGATAATTCACTCCAACCAGGTCTGTGGGATACCCGGGAGGAGCATATGGGATAACCTAAACCTTTTAAAAGATGTTATTAATGACACAAAGGAGAGGAAAGGCAAAATGGCAGTTTTAACAATCGACTTTGAGAAAGCCTTTGACAGAGTGTCACACTTTTATCTTTTTAAGGTTTTAGAGAAAATGGGTATACCGGAAGGTTTTATACAGTCTCTGAAGGCCTTTTATGACAACTGCACTAGCAAGATTTTAGTCAAAGGTTTTAAAACACAGGATGTCCTTTTAAATTCCGGAGTGAAGCAGGGGTGTCCCTTGTCCCCACTACTTTTTATTTGTGCAATTGAGCCTCTACTGTGCACCTTGAGGAAAAGCAAACAGATACGTGGAGTCCCCCTGCCGGGCGGGGGGGGACTAGAGGCAAAGGTAGTGGGGTACATGGATGATGTCGCGGTACTGTGTAGGGACACCCTATCACTACAAACAACTTTAAGACAGATCTATAAGTTTTGTTGCTCCTCCGGTTTTAAAGTCAATTTTAATAAAAGTAACATTTTAAACATTGGCAATATGATTTTACAGGACATTCCAGTCCCTGTGTCAGAGACTGTGCAGATTTTAGGGGTCTCCTTCAATGAGTTAAACAATGGTTTTAACAGTTGGGACTTGGTGGCACAAAAAGTTAATAAAAAGATTTGTATGTGGAATTTGAGAAAGCTGACTATGGAGGGAAAAGTTTTAATTATGAAAATGGTGATTTTACCGATTTTATTATATTTGAGTATGGTTTTCCCTCCCCCTGATATTTTATTAAAAAAAATAAATAAAGCTTGTTTTACATTTCTATGGAACTCCAAAATGGAAAAACTCAGGAGAGAGAAGGTGATGATGCCAAAACTAATGGGTGGTAAGGATTTCCCTGACATAAAGACCTTTCTTTTAATCAAATTTTTTACTGCATGTCTTAACGCTGCTTTTAAGGATCACTACTGGTCATATTTTATCCGTTTTAACACCGGTTATTTTATGAGGAGGAACGGATGGTTCTCCACGGTTTTAAGCTCCCCATATGCTTTTAACCTCCCTGACCAGTACAAGATTTTAGAGAAAATTGTGAACCTTTTTAACTTGAAAGGCAAGAAAATTGAAGACGTGCAAAATAGTAAAAGTGTTTTAAAAAAGATAAAAGAAAATGTTTTAGTAGCCCCCATTAGTAATTTTAGTGAACAAAAGTGCAAACAAATATGGAGAATGGTAAATATTAATTATCTTTTTAATCCTCAGAAAGATCTGGCCTGGAGTTGTGCCCACGAGTGTCTTCCATGCCGGGCATTCCAGCATCGAAGGGGACTGACCAACTCGGCTGCGTGTCCAAGGGGAGGTTGCAGAGATGATGAGACAGTCTACCACCTTTTCTGGCAGTGCTACTACGCACAATTGGTGTGGTCAAGAATCCTCCCCTTGGCACAGAAGATTACAGGACTACAGAGATTTACTAGCAATGGCATTTTTTATGGATGTCTGGAATGCCCAACACAGACCCGAAAAATGATGGCATGGAAGATCACTAACTGCGTCAAAGCAGCTCTGTGGGCGGCCAGAAACATTCTTTTATTTAAACATGACGTTTTAACTGTGGATGATGTTTTAGCCATTTGTTTAAGTGAGATGCACAAGTATTTTCTTTTAGATAAAAAACTCTCTCCTGTTTTATGTAGAAAATGGTTTTTTAGTGAATGGAGTTCCATAATTTGATGCCACCAAGTGCCCTTTTATAAGTTATGTGATTTTATCTGATAACTTGTATTTATTATTATACCATTGTTGTAAACCCTGTGTATTTATTGATTTATTGTAAAAATGTAAAAATTGTAAACCCTTTTTGTCAAAATTTTAAATAAACGGTTACCTCCTTTGTTGGGGTAGTCAACTCAAAAAAAATCTGTTCTTATCAGTTTAATATCTGATACGTCCCCTATCTGGGGACCATATATTAAATGGATTTTTAGAACAGGGAGATGGAAATAGAGCTTGCTCTGTCCACTCCACGCATTGACCTGGTATTGCAGTATTTCCAGGACCGGTGCACCCTTTCCTTATGTGTTTACTAAAATCAGATTCCAAAAGTGCTTTTTGTGTTTGCCATTGTTTTTGTCTTTCGGATGGGATCTCCCCTTTTAATCCCATTATTTCAACACCTGTTGGACAATGCATTTGTACAGTCATGTGTGATAATGAGCTAATTTATTAAATGCAATTAATTAATACATTGCCACCTCTTGTTTTGTGTCGTCTGTGTTTCTGTGTTTCCGGCATTTCACATTGGAACAGCTCATTCACCTTCCTTGTCTTCTCTCCGCCCTCCCTCCTAGGTAGGTTAAAGAGCTGCACCTGAGCCAGCCACTGATTGATGCAGCACCATAGTCAAATAGTGGAGTGGAGTAGGGGAACAGCAAACAGCCATTAAAGCAGCCAGCCCGCCCGCCCGCCCGTCACAATGGACCTACCTGTGTACACTAGATGGATGTGATGGAATGTACTGTGGTCCCTACATTTCAAGAAGAAGTAAGAATTGCAGTTGCAACAAACCCTTGCTTGCCTACAAAGAGAGCAGCAATTTGGATTTGTTACTATGTTACCTGGAAGAATAACAAACTGTGCAAGGATGGAGGTTGTAGGAGCAAGGAGAACAAGTTGTCTGTAAAGTTGGTGGATGCCTATTTTCCATTTTGCAGTCCCTTGTCTCCCTCTTGTGGCCTCCTGGAGGCAACTAGCTGTGCAAAAAAAAGACAGCCTGGGGGCCGGCTGTTGCAGTGTTGCCCTCTCAGGCAACACTGAGTGACTGACTGAGCCGCACCGTCTTATATAAAGTTCAGACGGAACTTTGCACGTGTCATAGTGGAGACCTCAGGAGCCAGAGCCAGCTTTCTGACATCATAATGGGGCCTCAGAGATAAAAGCCTGGGCCCAGGCAGTGTTGGTCAGTGCTGCTCAGCAGGCAGCACTGGACTGGATTAAAGCTGATACAAGGTGTGAAAGGAGAAGGGGTGGCAGTGGGCATGCACTTACTGCTGCTGCTGCCAGTGTTTGCACGGCAGGAGGGCATTTGGGCGTTGCCAGGAAGGCGTTTTTATGTCGATTCCTCCTCTTTCAGCACTGCATTGTGGTGCAAGCAAAAGAAGCAAATCCTGTCTTGCTTCCTCTCCGGCCTTTATTCACCTCCCGCTTAGTAGCTGTGAGTGTGTGTGAGCCTGCAGGGCCCCATGGAATTGCCTAGGAGTAGGCTGAATCGCTGCAAGGGGTGAACAGCAGTATTGGGCAGGCTCGGTCAACGCGCGGCCCGTTCGGGTTATCGCTTCTCGGCCTTTTGGCAAAGATCAGTGGTGGGGGACTGCTACTGGTCTGCGTCAGAAGGAGTGATCGGGGTCCTCCTTGTGGGGGCCCCGGATTGTGTTCGGGGGTGATCGTGGGTTGGAGAATATATCGACCTGCAAAATGGCGAAAACGGCTCAAGGACTTGAGGACACGGTGCGATTGGAAGTCGAGGAGGGATTTCGTGACCGAATTGGATTGGATCAGATCGTGAGGGAGATTCTGCAGAAGCTCCCTTATCTCAAGGTAACGGATGTGTTAGCTTTGCAAGATTTCCAGAGGCAAGGAATTTATGATATCACTCTTTGTTTTGAGGATATATGTAAGAAAGTGTATGCGGATATATTGAAGATGAAGGAGGAGAAGAAAGTGACTGTTTTGGAGCATATAAGAGTGATACCATCGTTTAAACAGCAAAAGAAAATGTTAATAGTGCACATGTATAACCCAAAAGTTAAGGACGACACGGTGAAGGTTTTTTTGACAAGATATTGCAAGGAAGTAGTTTTTGACAGAAGATTGGTGAACAAACATGGATATTTGAATGGTAAAAGAAGATTTTTTGTTATATTTAAAGAAGATTGTGAGGTACCTGCAGTTTTTTCAATTGGTGGAGAGAGGGGCTTTTGTTACTACCCAGGACAGGATATGTATTGCAGGCATTGTTTTGTTTATGGCCATGTACTGGAAAATTGTCCAGTGAAAGAAGAGGTATGTAGGAACTGTAATAAACCAGGACATAGTGCTAGAGAATGTCAGGTAGCAAGGTTGTGTGACATATGTGGAAGTGGGAATCATCTAGCAAGAAAATGTGTACACTGGGGGAAGCAGGTGCAGGCAAGGGAGGAAGGAGTTAAGAGAATTGGGAATAGTTCCATTAGAGGCAAAAGTACATATGCAGACAGAGTTAAAAGTATAAGTCATGGCTTGCAAGATGTTGCAAAAGTACAAGCAGATAGAAGGATTGTTGGTGCTTGTAGTTCCACAGAAGATGGTGGACAAACAGTTTTGGAGGGAAAACCAGTTTTGGAGGGAAAAACAGTTTTGGAGGGAAATGCATATTCAAATGAGGGGGAGGGGCTTGAGGACATTTTGAATGAGATCTTTCTGGCTCCTTCAGTGATGGTAGAGAATATCTCCAATAGTAGTGAGAGTGATGTGGATGGGGAGGATTGCCCTGATCCTGCAGTTGGGGAAGGTGAGGAGATGGAGTGCCAGGGTGATAGCTCTGATGTCTCCTTGACTCCAGGACAAAGAGTTTTAAGTGAAGAAGAATATGAAGATGCTGATGATGTTGTTATTGAGAGAGGAATGGAGGAAGGGGAGGCCGCTTCTGCCAGTAAAAGAACTAGGGTAGAAGGGTCTTGGACTGGGTTGCAGAGGGATCCTGTCTTAACTGGAGGTAGTCAGATGTGCAGGGATTCTGATACAGGATCGCCTGATATAGGGGTTTTTTTAAGTCGCAAGGTTGAGAGACAGGGCCCTTTTAAGTAAGAATATGGCTGACAAAATGGTGAGCATTGCTATAGTCGCAATAATGAGTGTGTTGGTAGCTACACTGAATGTGCGGAGCATTGGATCCAGCACAAGAAGAGCTGTAATTTTTGACCACCTAAGCACATTGAAGGTTGATGTGATATGCTTGCAAGAGTGTGCTATAAGATCTGCACCCCATAGCAGTGAGTGGCCTCAGGGGCAGTCCTTCTGGTCGCCTTGCGCTGAGAATAAAAATGAAGGCATTGGTATTTTACTCAAGAACAGTAATTTTAAAGTTTTGGAGTGTAATGTGATTTTACCAGGTCGTTTTATGATATTGGTTTTAGAGTTTTTAGGACAACGTATTAGGATTTTTAATGCTTATGCACCAGCAGATAAGCAGGCACGTGTGTCATTTTTAGAAACTCTTAAACTTTTTATGCCTGGTAGGGTTTTTACCATTGTCTTAGGTGATCTTAATTGTATCAGAAGTATTAATGATCGTCAGAGCTCTACAGATGTCAAGTTAGATATTACCTCTAATGCTTTAAATAATATGGTGCAGGACTTACGTTATACAGACGCAGGGCTGATGGTTACCACCGAGGAGAATTTTACATACATAGCTGATAGTGGGAGATCAAAATCCCGGATTGATTATATTTTTGCGTCCGAAGGAGTTAAGGTGGCTCGATGTGACCAAGTGATGACCAGCTTTTCAGATCATAAGATTATTACTGCGGAAATAAGTGTCTCAGAGTCAGCTGTCTTTGGCAGAGGGCTCTGGAAATTAAATATAAGTCTTTTGCAGGATGAAGAGGTAGTGGAAGATTTTAAAAAAGTGTTTTTATCTTGTGTTGATAAACAGAAGTGTTTTAGCAGCATACTGGTCTGGTGGGATTGGGCCAAGGAGAAGTTTGCTGGGTTTTTTAAACAAACTTGTTTTAAGAAGGCACAAGATAGGAAGAAGAAGGAAGCCATTTTAATCTCAAGATTGGAAGCACTTTATAAATTCAGGAATATTGGTTTTGATGTGAGTAGCGAAATTGAGGACATTAGGGAGGAGAGGAGAAAGTGCTTGAAAGAAAGTGGGAGAAACATTGTGTACCGTGCAAAAGTACAGCATATGGAGGAGAATGAGAAGTGTACTCGGTACTTTTTTAAGAAATGTTTTAATTCCAAAGGGCTTTTTAAATCGATTCTAACCCCAGATGGTGAAGTGACTGGGAAGGAGATGGTGAAGGGAATCGTTGGCTTTTATGAAACACTTTTTAATAATGATAGCAGAGCGTCTGAAGTGGAGATTAATGACTATTGTAAGATTTTATCCAATAATGTGCCAGAGGAAAGTGTTGGCTTTTTAACGGAAGATGTGAGGAAGGGGGAGGTCAAGCGCGCCATGGAGGGTATGGCAAAAGGGAAAACTCCTGGTAGCGATGGCCTCCCTGCTGAGTTTTATTGTTCTTATTGGCATATAATTGGGGAAGAATTTCATAAGGTTGTGCAATATATCTTTAGTTGCGGGCTTTTATCATCTTCTATGCAGAATGGGATTGTGACTTTGATTCATAAAAAAGGTGATGAAAAAGATATAAGAAATTGGCGCCCAATCACATTGTTAAATAATGATTATAAAATTGTGGCAAAGATTGTGGCAAACAGGTTAAACGATGTGATAGGTCTTATGGTAGGGGACTATCAGGTGTGCGCAGTACCTGGAAGAAAGATTTCTGACAACTTAGTGCTTTTAAGAGATATTATTTATTATTCAAATTTTAACAAAATTCCTTTATTTATTGAATCAACTGACTTTGAAAAAGCATATGATAAAGTGTCACACCGTTTTATGTTTACAGCTTTGAGACAGCTAGGCGTCCCTGAAAAACTGCTTAGAGTGATTAGAGGATTGTACAGTGGAGCTAATAGTCAAATATTAGTAAATGGTCATGTTAGTGAAGCATTTAGGGTAAGATCAGGAGTGAGACAGGGATGCCCTCTCTCCCCAATTCTTTTTATATGTGTAATTGAAACACTTTTAAAATCAGTTCAGCAGGACAAAGGAATGAGAGGAGTTTTTGTCCCAGGTGCCAATGGGAAAAATGTAAAATCGATAGGCTACATGGATGATGTGGCCTTTATCTGTAATTCTCAGAGTGATCTAAATAGAGCGAATCTCCATTTGAGGATTTTTTGTAGCTTGGCAGGGATGAATGTAAATTGGAGCAAATGCCAGCTAGTGAATTTTGGACAACAAATGGATGTAGTGGTGGATAAGATTCAAAAGAAAGAAGAGATAGAAATACTAGGTATAATTTTTGAGAAAGATTTAAAAGGCAAGAAGAGTCATGCAATATTGGAGAAAAAGGTGGAGAAGAAGATAAATTTTTGGAAATTGAGAAAATTGTCTTTTAAAGGGAAAATTTTAATAATCAAAGCTGTGATTTTACCTCTACTTTTATACACAACGATGATCCTCCCGCCGGGGAAGTTATGGATGAGAAGAATGACGAGGAAACTGTTCATTTTTTACTGGGGATCAAAAATGGAAAAGATAAGAAGAGCGACTGTTATGAGCAACCCCGAGCGGGGAGGGTATGGTTTTCCAAATATAGAGGTTTTTATAAAAATGCATTATTTTTTATTGATTTTTAAAACCGTACAGTGCAACAACAGGACAGCTGACATGTGTAAGTATCTAGCAGGTTGGTTGCTTACAAAATGGGGATGGTGTGAAAGGGACCTGAGGAGACCCATGTCATTGGTAATGCCTGTTTTTTATACGGTCCTCAGGTCCTTTAGTGATCAATACCGATTGAGTTCCCTTGGTAAGCCTGAGAAAAGTGCAATAGTACAACATTTGAGGAAAGATGAGGTTTTGTGTGATGTGCCATTTTGCAGTTCTGCACAGTCAGCTAAGATATGGAAGTTATTTTACGTGTCTGGGCTGTCAAATAGACAAAAAGACGTGACATGGCTCTCATTACATGGCTGCCTCCCAACCCGATCTTTTATGAGTAGACGGGGCATTAATATACGAGAAGTATGTCCAAGAGAGGGTTGTGGAGGTATAGAAGATATTTATCACATATTTTGGGACTGTTTTTATGCCAGACAAGTTCTGTTTTTATTGGAGGGCCTGTTTGCTGCACTTACTGGTGTTAGGAATTTTATTTTTGAAAGGGTTTTAATTGGTCAAGATTTTACTTCTGATTTAAATGTACGCGTCTGCTGGATTGTTTTTACTATTTTTAAGGAGGTTTTATGGGATACTAGAAACCTGCTGGTTTTTGGAAAGAACATGCTAACTCCGAGAGAATGTAGAAAAGTGTTTTTATCCAGATTATTTACAGTGTTTTTATGTGATAAGAAGAGATTAGGTGATGGAAAAGTGGAAGAAATCTGGAAACATACGGAATGGAACAATTTTTGTAAGTAAACTTGATTATTTATTCTTTTACTAGAAGTGTCGACCAATAGTTTTTTTTCCAAATGATGTTTTTTTAGACCTT
Organism: Rhinoderma darwinii; assembly: GCF_050947455.1. Taxonomy (NCBI): domain Eukaryota; kingdom Metazoa; phylum Chordata; class Amphibia; order Anura; family Rhinodermatidae; genus Rhinoderma; species Rhinoderma darwinii. Next base: position 389,999 of record NW_027461729.1, read on the forward strand.
GTTTTATGGTTTGAGTCACATGACGTGAAACTGATTACAGAAATATAAACGAGAGTCTGCTAACTGAGGAAAAAAAAAAAAAAAAAAAAAAAAAAAATCTGTTCTTATCAGTTTAATATCTGATACGTCCCCTATCTGGGGACCATATATTAAATGGATTTTTAGAACAGGGAGATGGAAATAGAGCTTGCTCTGTCCACTCCACGCATTGACCTGGTATTGCAGTATTTCCAGGACCGGTGCACCCTTTCCTTATGTGTTTACTAAAATCAGATTCCAAAAGTGCTTTTTGTGTTTGCCATTGTTTTTGTCTTTCGGATGGGATCTCCCCTTTTAATCCCATTATTTCAACACCTGTTGGACAATGCATTTGTACAGTCATGTGTGATAATGAGCTAATTTATTAAATGCAATTAATTAATACATTGCCACCTCTTGTTTTGTGTCGTCTGTGTTTCTGTGTTTCCGGCATTTCACATTGGAACAGCTCATTCACCTTCCTTGTCTTCTCTCCGCCCTCCCTCCTAGGTAGGTTAAAGAGCTGCACCTGAGCCAGCCACTGATTGATGCAGCACCATAGTCAAATAGTGGAGTGGAGTAGGGGAACAGCAAACAGCCATTAAAGCAGCCCACCCGTCACAATGGACCTACCTGTGTACACTAGATGGATGTGATGGAATGTACTGTGGTCCCTACATTTCAAGAAGAAGTAAGAATTGCAGTTGCAACAAACCCTTGCTTGCCTACAAAGAGAGCAGCAATTTGGATTTGTTACTATGTTACCTGGAAGAATAACAAACTGTGCAAGGATGGAGGTTGTAGGAGCAAGGAGAACAAGTTGTCTGTAAAGTTGGTGGATGCCTATTTTCCATTTTGCAGTCCCTTGTCTCCCTCTTGTGGCCTCCTGGAGGCAACTAGCTGTGCAAAAAAAAGACAGCCTGGGGGCCGGCTGTTGCAGTGTTGCCCTCTCAGGCAACACTGAGTGACTGACTGAGCCGCACCGTCTTATATAAAGTTCAGACGGAACTTTGCACGTGTCATAGTGGAGACCTCAGGAGCCAGAGCCAGCTTTCTGACATCATAATGGGGCCTCAGAGATAAAAGCCTGGGCCCAGGCAGTGTTGGTCAGTGCTGCTCAGCAGGCAGCACTGGACTGGATTAAAGCTGATACAAGGTGTGAAAGGAGAAGGGGTGGCAGTGGGCATGCATTTACTGCTGCTGCTGCCAGTGTTTGCACGGCAGGAGGGCATTTGGGCGTTGCCAGGAAGGCGTTTTTATGTCGATTCCTCCTCTTTCAGCACTGCATTGTGGTGCAAGCAAAAGAAGCAAATCCTGTCTTGCTTCCTCTCCGGCCTTTATTCACCTCCCGCTTAGTAGCTGTGAGTGTGTGTGAGCCTGCAGGGCCCCATGGAATTGCCTAGGAGTAGGCTGAATCGCTGCAAGGGGTGAACAGCAGTATTGGGCAGGCTCGGTCAACGCGCGGCCCGTTCGGTTTATCGCTTCTCGGCCTTTTGGCTAAGACCAAGTGTATTTATACAGGAGGTTTTTAGTCAGAAGGTGCTCAGGTACCCTCTCTCTCGGCCTCGGGGGATCGTCCAGGTTCGCCTGGACTTCACCCCCGTGCTGCTATTTGGGAGAGAGGCTTAGTCCTGAGCAACGAGTTGCGATCCCCCCAGCCCCTTGGTCTCCGTTAGTCAAGGGGCGCAGCGCAAGCTGTGCGGTACCGACCTGGCCACGCAAATGGCAGGCGGACCTGATGCGGTGCCGGTATACGCCCGGTTGAGGAATACTGCAAGATTTATCTTGGCAGAGGGTGGAGGCGGTCCTCGTGGTCTCAAGTTCCTTGTCCACGATATTTTGGAAAAGCGGTTGGCGGTCCACAAGAACGAGATTTTGGCGATCCAGGACTACCCAAGGCGTGGAGTGTACGATGTGACCTTTATGGGAGAAGGAATCCTCCGTGATGCCATGGGAAAAGCTGAGAGGCAACAAGGTGAACTCATGGCCTTGGGAGTCCAGGTAATTGAACACGCTTTTGAAGTAACCAAACTCGTAGTGATTAAAATGTATTCCCCATACGTGAAAGATCAGGAAGTGGCTGCGTTTCTTGCTGCATACTTTAAGAACGTTAAGCTGCTGGGGAGAGTTATGAACGAGTGCGGTGTGTGGACCGTCAAATGGAAATTTATTGTTACGCTAATAAAGGACCCCTCCACCCAAGAAACGAAGCTACCACCTGCTCGTTTTAAACTTGGGAATGTGAATGGCGACCTCTATTTCTCAGGAATGCCAAACTTCTGCAGGGCCTGCGGTACCTATGGCCATACCAGTTTTAACTGCGATGTCACCTGCAGGAACTGTGGAAGTAAACAACACACAATGAGAGAATGTACAGAAGAGAAAAAATGCAATTTTTGTCAAAAAACTGGTCATCTTTATTATGCTTGTCCACATAGGTACCGAGGCGAAGAAGATGAGCAACCCGAGGTGCCCCCACGTGCTCCACCAGCAGAGCAGTCCCGTCCTCAAGGAGGAGAACAAGCTGTTGCGGCGAAAGAGCAGAGAGGTACCTGGGCTTCAAGAGTACGGCTAGCCGAAGCCAAAACAGGTGCCTCTCAGCCAGCGACCTCAGGGGATAAAAATGAGCCCAGCGCCAAGGAAAAACGGCAGGCCAAGAGGAAGGCAGAAAAGGAGCAGGCCATCGATGAACCTGTGGCATCCCAGACGGCTGGTTGCTCAGGCGGTGCCGGGCCTGCTCCTAATCCTGGGTCTCTAGAGACCGACTCGGAAGGAGAAGACTGGGTACAGGTGGGTCCCCGTAAAAAGGGGAAGCAAGAACGTGCCAGTAGGAGGGAGACAGGGGAGGAGCAGATGGATACGTCCGTGCGGAAAGATGTGGCTCCTCCTGGGACCCCCTCCTCGCCTGCACTGGTGAGGAGGACGGGCACTGCTCCCTCCGTATTATCGGACACCCCGCCATGCGCACAACCTCCCCCTCTAGACCGGCCTTCACGGGCCCAGGGGGGAGAGGCGGGGCCCTTGGGGGACCCACCAGACATGGACCCAGTCGGTCAACCGAGAGAGACCCAGGTGAGGCTGTGCGAGTCTGGGCTCCCCGTGTACGAGGTGAGTGTTGCTGGCTCAGCTCTCAGCGACAGTAGTTCTTCTCCTGCCTCGTCCCTCTTTTCAGTTGAGTCGGATGAGGGCGGGGCCATGAGTTCAAGTGAGGTTTCGGGTATTGCTGGTGGAGGAGCAATCTGATTTTAAGTACGCCTATTATTTATTATTTTAAAATCAGAATTTTGCTTTAACTCTCCACGATGTCTGAGCTCATGGGAATCTCCCTCAACGTGAGGGGCGCCAAGTCAAAAGTGAGAAGGGTTGCTCTCTTCAATTTTTTATCTTGCCTGGCAGCCTCTGTATTTTTCCTGCAGGAGTGCGGCATTCCCCATACAATGAGATATGAAAATTACAAAAAGGATTGGAAGTATGGTCCATCCGTCTGGTCTGGATCCAACGAGTCCAGATCAGCAGGGGTCGCCATTCTTTTTAAGGGAAACGTTTTAATTGATTTTATTCAAGAAATCTTACCAGGACGTATTTTAATGGTTAAAGCTTTTATTGATGGTGTAAAGTGGCAGTTTTTAAATTTTTACGGATCACCAGAAAAGAACGAAAGAGCGAGGATGCTGGAGATTTTACCGCTTTTTATCAACACATCTGAGCCTTTTATCCTCGCAGGTGATTTTAATTGTATCCTGAGAGGAGAACGCCGGCTTACCAACAGTACGAGTAGGAACTATGACAAGACCTCTGGACTGCTCAAGGATATCGTGACTGATTTTAAATTAAAAGACATATACAAAGAATGTAACAGGAGCAGTCCAGAGGAAGCCGGCGTTACCTGGAGCAACGCCACCTGTAGCTCCAGGATTGATTTTATCTTTTGTTCTGAAAATTTACTGCCTTTTAATTGTGAAGTTTTAACCAATGTGTTTTCAGATCACAGGCTTTTATCTTTTAAAGTAAAGCATGATCTTAATAATATTGTATGTAAAAAGTCCTGGAAGATGAATGTTTCCCTTTTAGACGATCCACAGGTTTTAGCAGATTTTATTGAATTTTACCAAGAAAGCAGGCGGGTAAGAGACACACGTACTCCCATCAGTGCATGGTGGGAGAAAATGAAAAAGAAAATAAAAGATTTTTTTATTAAGAAAAGCGTGGCGAAAGCCAAAGAGAAATACGCTTTTTTTAAAATTCTCAATACCCGTCTGCAGACCCTGTACAAAATGCAAGATCATGACATAGACGTTAAAGATGACATCACCAATTTGAAAAAGGAGATAGCCCAGTGCCTGGAGCAGAAAGGTAAAGAGATTATATTCCGTTCAAAAATACAACATGTGGAGGAGAACGAGACCTGCTCCAGGTACTTTTTTAAGAAAATAAATAACAAAAAGGCAATTATCAAAAATATAGAAGGGGTGTCAGATGTACAGGGTCTTTTAAGTAAAGTTCATGAGTTTTACACTGACCTTTTTAATGTTAAGACTGTGGATCATAATTTTATGCGTGACTCACTGAAGGAGATTACTACTGTTTTAGACCCTGTCTCCCAGAATTTTTTATTACAGGAGCTGACGGAGCAGGAGGTTTTAGAAACTGTTAAGAGTTTTAAAACAGGGAAAGTTCCCGGACCGGACGGTATACCCAGTGAGTTTTATGTAAAATTTTATGACATTTTAAAAGAGGATCTTTTTAACCTTTTTTCTGATGTTTTTAATTCCAAGATGCTGCCTAAGTCCTGGCGGAAGGGTGAGGTCTCCCTGCTGTATAAGACGGGTGACATCGCAGTTTTAAAGAATTGGAGACCAATAACCCTTCTAAATAGCGACTATAAAATTATGGCTAAAATATGTGCAAATAGATTAAAAGCCATAATACCCCACATTATACACTCTGACCAGGTGTGTGGGGTGCCAGGCCGCAGCATCTGGGATAATTTAAACCTAATAAAAGACGTGATTGAGGACACGAGGTCTAGAAAAGTTAAATTAGCCATTTTATCTATAGACTTTGAGAAGGCGTTCGACCGTGTCTCTCATTTTTATCTTTTTAAGGTTTTAGAACGTATGGGTATACCTGAAGGATTTTTATTATCTATTAAAGCCTTTTACAGAGAATGCACCAGCAAAATTTTAGTGAATGGTTTTAAGACACAGGACGTATTTTTAAACTCTGGGGTGAAGCAGGGGTGTCCCTTGTCCCCACTGCTTTTTATATGTGCATTGGAGCCTCTGTTATGCGCAATTCGCCGCGATAAGTGTATCCGTGGAGTCCCCCTGCCCGGGGGAGGCGGCGTAGAGGCCAAAGCAGTGGGGTACATGGATGATGTGGCGGTTTTATGTAGGGACGCCCTGTCGCTTCAGAGAACCCTTAGGCAAATCGAGTTTTATTGCTGTGCTTCCGGTTTTAAAGTAAACTTCAGCAAGAGTCATATTTTAAACATAGGAAGCATGGCTCTTAGAGATATACCGGTTCCTGTGTCTGATAATATTAAAATTTTAGGTGTCTCCTTCAGTGAGTACGACAATGGTTTTATCAGTTGGGACATGGTGGCGCAGAAGGTAAATCAAAAAATATGCATGTGGAACATGAGGAAGCTTACCATGGAGGGAAAAATTTTAATAATTAAAATGATAATTTTACCTTTGCTTTTATACTTAAGCATGGTTTTCCCTCCTCCCACGGTTTTATTAAGAAAAATTACTAAAGCTTGTTTTACCTTCTTTTGGAGTTCCAGAATGGAGAAACTTAAACGTGAGACGGTAATGAAAATCAAACCAAAGGGTGGCAAAGACTTTCCAGATTTTAATAGGTTTCTTTTAATCAAGTACTTTTGTTTCTGTCTTAATTCTCTTTTTAAACAACATCATTGGTCTTATTTTCTACGTTTTAATACTGGGTTTTTTATGCGAAGGATGGGGTGGTTTGAAATTGTTTTAACCTCACCTTATGCTTTTAATCTACCAGCAAATTACGTGATTTTAGAGAAAATAGTGGCCTTGTTTAATTTTAAAGGGAAAAATTTTAATGACATGATAAACAGTAAGAAACTTATAAAAGACATAAGAGGAAATGAAGTCGTCACTAATATTGAAAATTTTAATAATGAACGCTGTGCTTTTATCTTCAAAATGGTTAATGTGTTTTATCTTTTTAATACACAGATGGACCTGGCCTGGAGCTGCGTTCATCAATGTCTTCCATGCCGGGCATTCCAATTCAGGAGAGGATTCGCGAGGTCTGCCATCTGTCCGAGGGAAGGCTGCCAGGCTGAGGAGACCGTGCGTCATATTTTTTGGACTTGCGATTTTACTAAACATATTTGGATAAAGATATTCCCTCTAATGAAGAAGATGGCAGACCTAAAGGACTTGACTTACGAAATGATTTTATATGGACTCTTTGGATGCCCAACCGCGAACCAAAAGACTATTGCATGGAAGACGATGAACTGCGTAAAAGAAGCTCTGTGGAAGGCCAGGAACATCCTGATTTTTAAGCACGATGTTTTATCTGTTGACGATGTTTTAGGTCTTTGTTTTAGCGAGATGTACATTTATTATTTATTAGATAAAAAAAGAAATGCCACCCTTTCAAATAAATGGTTTGTAAAAGAATGGAACTCCAATATATAAGAATTTGCCACCATGTCCCCTTTTATGTGTTTTTATGTAAATTGATTTTATTACTGTAATTCATTGTAAAAAGCTGTAATTCATTGTAAATATTTTTTGAATTTTAAGTAATAAATCATTGACACCCCCGCGAGGGGGTAGCCAACTTAAAAAAATCTGTTCTTATCAGTTTAATATCTGATACGTCCCCTATCTGGGGACCATATATTAAATGGATTTTTAGAACAGGGAGATGGAAATAGAGCTTGCTCTGTCCACTCCACGCATTGAACTGGTATTGCAGTATTTCCAGGACCGGTGCACCCTTTCCTTATGTGTTTACTAAAATCAGATTCCAAAAGTGCTTTTTGTGTTTGCCATTGTTTTTGTCTTTCGGATGGGATCTCCCCTTTTAATCCCATTATTTCAACACCTGTTGGACAATGCATTTGTACAGTCATGTGTGATAATGAGCTAATTTATTAAATGCAATTAATTAATACATTGCCACCTCTTGTTTTGTGTCGTCTGTGTTTCTGTGTTTCCGGCATTTCACATTGGAACAGCTCATTCACCTTCCTTGTCTTCTCTCCGCCCTCCCTCCTAGGTAGGTTAAAGAGCTGCACCTGAGCCAGCCACTGATTGATGCAGCACCATAGTCAAATAGTGGAGTGGAGTAGGGGAACAGCAAACAGCCATTAAAGCAGCCCACCCGTCACAATGGACCTACCTGTGTACACTAGATGGATGTGATGGAATGTACTGTAGTCCCTACATTTCAAGAAGAAGTAAGAATTGCAGTTGCAACAAACCCTTGCTTGCCTACAAAGAGAGCAGCAATTTGGATTTGTTACTATGTTACCTGGAAGAATAACAAACTGTGCAAGGATGGAGGTTGTAGGAGCAAGGAGAACAAGTTGTCTGTAAAGTTGGTGGATGCCTATTTTCCATTTTGCAGTCCCTTGTCTCCCTCTTGTGGCCTCCTGGAGGCAACTAGCTGTGCAAAAAAAAGACAGCCTGGGGGCCGGCTGTTGCAGTGTTGCCCTCTCAGGCAACACTGAGTGACTGACTGAGCCGCACCGTCTTATATAAAGTTCAGACGGAACTTTGCACGTGTCATAGTGGAGACCTCAGGAGCCAGAGCCAGCTTTCTGACATCATAATGGGGCCTCAGAGATAAAAGCCTGGGCCCAGGCAGTGTTGGTCAGTGCTGCTCAGCAGGCAGCACTGGACTGGATTAAAGCTGATACAAGGTGTGAAAGGAGAAGGGGTGGCAGTGGGCATGCATTTACTGCTGCTGCTGCTGCTGCCAGTGTTTGCACGGCAGGAGGGCATTTGGGCGTTGCCAGGAAGGCGTTTTTATGTCGATTCCTCCTCTTTCAGCACTGCATTGTGGTGCAAGCAAAAGAAGCAAATCCTGTCTTGCTTCCTCTCCGGCCTTTATTCACCTCCCGCTTAGTAGCTGTGAGTGTGTGTGAGCCTGCAGGGCCCCATGGAATTGCCTAGGAGTAGGCTGAATCGCTGCAAGGGGTGAACAGCAGTATTGGGCAGGCTCGGTCAACGCGCGGCCCGTTCGGGTTATCGCTTCTCGGCCTTTTGGCTAAGACCAAGTGTATTTATACAGGAGGTTTTTAGTCAGAAGGTGCTCAGGTACCCTCTCTCTCGGCCTCGGGGGATCGTCCAGGTTCGCCTGGACTTCACCCCCGTGCTGCTATTTGGGAGAGAGGCTTAGTCCTGAGCAACGAGTTGCGATACCCCCCCAGCCCTTTGGTACGTCTCAGGACCCCATAGGGCGCAGCTTTTTGCTGTGCGGTTCGGCCTGGCCACGGAAATGGCAGGCGAGCCAGATGCGGTGCCGGTGTATGCCCGGCTAAGGAACTCTGCCCGATTTATCGTGGCAGAGGGTGGAGGCGGTCCACGTGGCGTAAAGTTCTTGGTCCACAAGATCTTGGAAGAACTACTGGCGGTCCACAAGAACGAGATTTTGGCAATCCAGGACTACCCGAAACGAGGAATTTTCGATGTCACCTTTATGGGAGAAGGAATCCTCCGTGATGCCATGGACCGAGCTGAGAGGAGAAAAGGTGAACTCGTGGTAGCGGGAGTCCAGGTAGTAGAACATGCCTTCGAAATTACGAAACTCGTGGTGATTAAAATGTACTCCCCATATGTGAAGGATATGGAAGTGGCAGCATTCTTAGCTGCCTACTTCAAGAATGTCAAACTGTTGGGGAGAGTTATGAACGAGTGTGGAGTGTGGACCGTCAAGTGGAAGTTCTTAGTAACATTGATAAAGGACCCCTCCACCCAAGAAACGAGATTACCACCGGCTCGTTTTAAAATTGGAAATGTGAATGGCGACCTCTATTTTTCAGGGATGCCAAACTTCTGCAGGGCCTGCGGTACCTATGGACATACCAGTTTTAACTGCGATGTCACCTGTAGAAACTGTGGAAGCAAAGAGCACAATATGAGAGAGTGCACACAAGAGAAAAAATGTAATTTTTGCCAAAAAACTGGTCATCTGTACTATTCTTGTCCCCATAGGTACCGAGGCGAAGAAAATGAGCAACCCGAGGCGCCCCCACGTGCTCCACCAGCAGACCAGTCCCACCCCCTGGGAGAGGAGCATGCCGGGGCAGCGAAGGAGCAGCGAGGCACCTGGGCTTCAGTGGTGCGAAGTAATGGAGCCAAAGCGGGTGCCTCGCGGCCAGCAACCTCTGAGGAAAGGATGGAGCCCAATGCCAAAGAAAAAAGGCAATCTAAGAGGAAGGCGGAAAAGGAGCAGGCCACCGATGATACTGGGGCATCCCAGAGGGCTGGTTGTCCAGTGGGTGCCGGGCCTGCTCCTGTTCCTGGGTCTCAGGAGTCTGACTCCGAGCAGGAGAACTGGGTAGCGGTGGGTCCCCGAAAAAAGGGAAAACAGGAGCGTGCTGGTAGGAGGGAATCAGGGGAGGAGCAGATGGACACAACCGTGAAAAAAAGTGAGGCTCCTCCTAGGACCACCTCCTCGCCTGACCTGGTGAGGAGGGTGGGCACTGTTCCCTCCCAGATACCGGACACCCCGCCATGTGCGCAACCTCCCCCTCTAAGACGGCGTCATCAGAGCCTGGGGGGAGAGGCGGGGCCCTTGGGGGACCCACCCGAAATGGACCTACGTGGTCACCCAGTTGAGACCCAGGTGACGCTAGGCGAGATTGGGCTCCCCTTGTATGAGATAAGAGTTGCTGGCACGGCCCTCAGTGAAGGTAGTTCCTCTCCCTTTTCGTCCCTCTTTGCAGGCGATTCGGACGAGGGTGGGGATATGAGCGCAAACGAGAGTTCTGGTAATGCTGGTGGAGGAAATGTCTGATTTTAAGTTCCACGAATATTTATTATTTTAAAATCAAGACGCTATTTTAATCTCCACAATGTCAGAAGTAAAGGGAATCTCCCTCAACGTGAGGGGCGCCAAGTCCAAAGTTAGAAGGGTTGCTCTCTTAAGCTTTTTAGCTGGCCTGGCAGCCTCTGTTTTTTTCCTGCAGGAGTGCGGCATTCCCCATATGATGAAGTACCATAAATACCAAGAGGATTGGAAGTATGGTCCATCAGTCTGGTCTGGATCTAACGAGTCCAGATCAGCAGGGGTCGCCATTCTTTTTAAGGGAAACGTTTTAATCGATTTTATCCAAGAGATTCTTCCAGGACGTATTTTATTGGTTAAGGCTTTTATTGACGGTGTGAAATGGCAGTTTTTAAATTTTTACGGCTCACCAGATAAAAATGAAAGAGCAGAAATGTTAGCGATTTTACCTCTTTTTATTAACACGACTGAGCCTTTTATCCTCGCAGGTGATTTTAATTGTATCCTGAGGGGGGAACGCCGGCTTACCAGCGCTACAAGCAGAAACTATGACAAGACCTCTGGACTGCTCAAAGATATGGTGGGTGATTTTAAATTAAAAGACGTTTATAAAGAGTGTAACAGGAGCAGTCCAGAGGAAGCCGGCGTTACCTGGAGCAACGCCACCTGTAGCTCCAGGATAGATTTTATATTTTGTAATGAGAATCTACTGCCTTTTAAATGTGAAGTTTTAACCAATGTTTTTTCCGATCACAAGCTTTTATCATTTTATGTAAAGCGTGATTTTAATAACATTATTAGTAAAAAGTCCTGGAAGTTAAATGTTTCCCTTTTAGATGATCCACAGATTTTTACAGATTTTATTGAATTTTACAAAGAGAGTAGGCGGGTGAGAGACACACGGGCTCCCATCACCGCATGGTGGGAGAAAATGAAAAGGAAAATAAAAGAATTTTTTATTAAAAAAAGCGTGGCGAAAGCTAGAGAGAAGCAAGCTTTTTTTAAAATTCTCAACACCCGCCTACAGACCCTGTACAAGATGAGAGAACACGAGATAGAGGTACAAGACGACATCGCCAACTTAAAAAAAGAGATAGCTCAGTGCCTGGAGCAGAAAGGTAAAGAAATTATATTTCGTTCTAAAGTACAGCACGTGGAAGAGAACGAGACCTGCTCCAGGTACTTTTTTAAGAAAATGAACAATAAAAAAGCTATTCTTAAAAATATTGATGGGGTGTCGGATGTACAGGGTCTTTTAAGTAAAGTTCATGAGTTTTATACTGACCTTTTTAATGTGAAAACTGTGGATCGTGATTTTATGCGTGACTCGCTGAAGGAGATTACCACTGTTTTAGACCCTGTCTCCCAGAATTTTTTATTGCAGGAACTGTCGGAGCAGGAGATTTTAGAGACAGTGAAGAGTTTTAAAGCAGGTAAAGTTCCTGGCCCGGACGGTATACCCAGCGAGTTTTATGTCAAATTGTATGATATTTTAAAAGATGATCTCTTAAACCTTTTTACCGAAGTCTTTCATTCCAAGATGCTGCCTAAGTCCTGGCGGAAGGGTGAGGTCTCCTTGCTATACAAAAAAGGTGACATCGCAGTTTTAGAGAATTGGAGACCAATAACCCTTCTGAATAGTGACTACAAAATAATGGCAAAACTATGTGCAAACCGTTTAAAAGCCATAGTACCCCACATCATACACTCTAACCAGGTGTGTGGGGTGCCAGGCCGCAGCATCTGGGAAAATATTAATTTAATAAAAGATGCGATTGAAGACACAAAATCTAGAAACGGAAAATTAGCCATTTTATCCATAGATTTTCAAAAAGCTTTCGACCGAGTATCGCACTTTTATCTTTTTAAGGTTTTAGAGCGGATGGGTATACCTGAAGGTTTTTTACTATCTATTAAAGCCTTTTATAAAGATTGCACAAGCAAAATTTTAGTAAATGGTTTTAAGACACAGGACGTTCTTTTAAACTCTGGGGTGAAGCAGGGGTGTCCCTTGTCCCCACTGCTTTTCATATGTGCACTAGAGCCTCTGCTATGCGCAATACGCCGTGATAAACAAATACGTGGAGTCCCCCTGCCAGGGGGAGGCGGCATAGAGGCTAAAGCAGTGGGGTACATGGATGATGTGGCGATACTTTGTAGGGACACCCTGTCGCTTCAGAAAGCCCTAAAACAAATTGAGTTTTATTGCTGTGCTTCCGGTTTTAGAATAAATTTCAGCAAAAGTAATATTTTAAGAATAGGAAGCATGGTTTTTAGAGACGTACCCGTTCCTGTGTCAGATACTATTAAAGTTTTAGGTATCTCCTTCAGTGAGCACGACAATGGTTTTATAAGTTGGGACATGGTGGCGCAGAAGGTAAACAATAAAATTTGTATGTGGAATATGAGGAAACTCACCATGGAGGGAAAAATTTTAATCATAAAAATGGTCATTTTACCCCTTCTTTTATATACAAGCATGGTGTTCCCTCCCCCAACAGTTTTATTACGAAAAATAACAAAAGCATGTTTTACCTTCTTTTGGAGTTCCAGGATGGAGAAATTGAAACGAGAAACGGTAATAAAGTCCAAACCAAAGGGTGGCAAAGATTTTCCTGATTTTAATAGGTTTCTTTTAATTAAGTTCTTTAGTTTCTGTTTTAATTCCCTTTTTAAAGAGCACTATTGGTCTTACTTTTTACGTTTTAATACTGGGTTTTTTATGCGGAGGTTTGGTTGGTTTAACATAATTTTATCCTCACCATACGCTTTTAAATTACCAGCAAACTACGTAATTTTAGAAAAAATAGTGGCTCTCTTCAATTTAAAAGGGAAGACCGTGAATGAACTTAAGAATAGCAAAAAACTAATAAAAGACCTGAGAGAGAGCGAGACGGTCAGCAATGTAGAGAATTTTAATACGCAACGATGTGCTTTTATTTTCAAAATGATTAATGTGTTTTATCTTTTTAATGCACAGATGGACCTGGCCTGGAGCTGCGTTCATCAATGTCTTCCATGCCGGGCATTCCAGTACAGAAGAGGATTCGCGAGGTCTGCCGTCTGCCCGAGGGAAGGCTGCCAGGCCGAGGAAACTATAAGACATATTTTTTGGACATGTGACTTTGCAAAACAATTTTGGAAAAAAATATTCCCTCTTTTGGTGAAGATGGCAGACCTAAAGGACTTAAACTATGAAGATATTTTATACGGACTTTTTGGATGCCCAACCGCGAGTCAGAAGATAATTGCATGGAAGACGATGAACTGCGCCAAAGAAGCTCTATGGAAGGCCAGGAACATCCTCCATTTTAAGCACGACGTTTTATCGGTTGATGATGTTTTAGGTCTTTGTTTTAGTGAGATGTATATTTATTTTTTATTAGACAAAAAAAGGAATGCCACCCTTCTAAATAAATGGTTTGTGACTGACTGGAACTCCAAATAAATAAAGATTTGCCCCATGTCCCTCTACATAAATTTTATGAAAATTTGATTTTACTATTGTTACAATGTAAAAATTATTTGTATGTATCTGTGTAACTAAAATGTGTTTTATTGTAAAATTGGAATTTTTATAAATAAATCATTGACACCCCCGCGAGGGGGTAGCCAACTGAAAAAAAAATCTGTTCTTATCAGTTTAATATCTGATACGTCCCCTATCTGGGGACCATATATTAAATGGATTTTTAGAACAGGGAGATGGAAATAGAGCTTGCTCTGTCCACTCCACGCATTGACCTGGTATTGCAGTATTTCCAGGACCGGTGCACCCTTTCCTTATGTGTTTACTAAAATCAGATTCCAAAAGTGCTTTTTGTGTTTGCCATTGTTTTTGTCTTTCGGATGGGATCTCCCCTTTTAATCCCATTATTTCAACACCTGTTGGACAATGCATTTGTACAGTCATGTGTGATAATGAGCTAATTTATTAAATGCAATTAATTAATACATTGCCACCTCTTGTTTTGTGTCGTCTGTGTTTCTGTGTTTCCGGCATTTCACATTGGAACAGCTCATTCACCTTCCTTGTCTTCTCTCCGCCCTCCCTCCTAGGTAGGTTAAAGAGCTGCACCTGAGCCAGCCACTGATTGATGCAGCACCATAGTCAAATAGTGGAGTGGAGTAGGGGAAAAGGAAACAGCCATTAAAGCAGCCAGCCCGCCCGCCCGCCCGTCACAATGGACCTACCTGTGTACACTAGATGGATGTGATGGAATGTACTGTGGTCCCTACATTTCAAGAAGAAGTAAGAATTGCAGTTGCAACAAACCCTTGCTTGCCTACAAAGAGAGCAGCAATTTGGATTTGTTACTATGTTACCTGGAAGAATAACAAACTGTGCAAGGATGGAGGTTGTAGGAGCAAGGAGAACAAGTTGTCTGTAAAGTTGGTGGATGCCTATTTTCCATTTTGCAGTCCCTTGTCTCCCTCTTGTGGCCTCCTGGAGGCAACTAGCTGTGCAAAAAGAAGACAGCCTGGGGGCCGGCTGTTGCAGTGTTGCCCTCTCAGGCAACACTGAGTGACTGACTGAGCCGCACCGTCTTATATAAAGTTCAGACGGAACTTTGCACGTGTCATAGTGGAGACCTCAGGAGCCAGAGCCAGCTTTCTGACATCATAATGGGGCCTCAGAGATAAAAGCCTGGGCCCAGGCAGTGTTGGTCAGTGCTGCTCAGCAGGCAGCACTGGACTGGATTAAAGCTGATACAAGGTGTGAAAGGAGAAGGGGTGGCAGTGGGCATGCACTTACTGCTGCTGCTGCCAGTGTTTGCATGGCAGGAGGGCATTTGGGTGTTGCCAGGAAGGCGTTTTTATGTCGATTCCTCCTCTTTCAGCACTGCATTGTGGTGCAAGCAAAAGAAGCAAATCCTGTCTTGCTTCCTCTCCGGCCTTTATTCACCTCTCGCGTAGCTGTGAGTGTGTGTGAGCCTGCAGGGCCCCATGGAATTGCCTAGGAGTAGGCTGAATCGCTGCAAGGGGTGAACAGCAGTATTGGGCAGGCTCGGTCAACGCGCGGCCCGTTCGGGTTATCGCTTCTCGGCCTTCTGGCTAAGATCAATTGGATTTATCCAGGAGACTTGTCATGAGGTGCTTCCTGTACCCTTTCTCTCGGCCTGGGGGGATCGTCTGGGTTCATAGCCCAGACTTCACCCCCCTGTCGCTATTGGGAGAAAGGCCTAGTCCGGGAGCAACGGGAAGGGATCCCCAGGCAATCGGCCTGTTTCCTGCCAGACGGGAGAGATGCCAGCCAGGATTTCGTACGCATCGGGTGAGGCCCGGATGAAGAATACTATTCGTATTGAAGTGGAGGAAAGACACAGACCAAAGAAGAACTTGGAATTTATCGCCAGAGAAGTGCTTTTGGGTTCGCTTGGACTACATCACAGGGATATTTTTTGCTTCCAGGACAACGAAGCCAAAGGAACCCACACCATCACCTTCCAGGATCTCGGGTGCTGCCAGAACGTCGTAAAGAAGGTAAACGAATTAATGTATGATGAAAAGTTTGATGGACTAGAGTTCGTATTACTTTTTGCCTATGATGAGATCCCTCTGGTAGTCTATCTCTACAATCCCCATGTAGAGACTGATGATATAACCACTTACCTTCAGAGATATTGTGATGACGTAAAATTTATGAACAAAATTAATAATGCTGTTGGATTTTGGGGAGGCAAGCGAAAATTTTTGGTCCGCTTAAAAAAAGACCCAGAGGGAATCGGAGGCATGCAGCACCCACCCTCTACCGTAGTTATTGGGAAAAGCAGAGGTTATATATTTTACCCGGGTATGCCCACATATTGCCGGCAGTGTGGACGCTTTGGACATACCCAGGTTTCCTGCAAAGATGAGAAGTTGGATAGGTGCAATAATTGTGGCCAATACGGACATCAAATGAAGAGTTGCCCCAAAGAGAGACTGTGCAATTTATGTGGGGGCAAGGGCCACATGTTCAGGGATTGCCCCAGCAGAGCCAGGAATCGTACCTACGCTGACACGGTGAAGAGTTTTGTGAAATCCACACCTGGGTCAGAGCCAAAGCGATCTTCAGTAGCGTCTGCTGAGGATCGGGTGATGATGACCCAGGGCGCCAGACAAGAGACTGTGATTTCAAGACCGGAGCCAATGTCTGCTGAATCTCTATCAGTAGACAAGGCGATGAAGGTCAAGGGCGCCTCCTGTAGCAGGAGTGCGGTTGGGACAGAGCAGGAGCCTGACACAGTTCCTGGTCAGGCCTCTGCTTGTAAGTCCCGTGGTGTTGCCATCAGTGGGTCAGAGCAGAGGGTCTCCATAACTTCAGTGGAGAGCCCTGCAATGACGACCCCAAATACCAGCCGCAAGTCCGAGCAGAAATCCCTTTCAACACCAGAGGGAGGAGCTATGCAAATGACCTCAAAGTCCCAACGTGAGAAGAGCCAGCCTAGGAAGGAGACTTCGCTGAAGACCCTTGACGACCGCTCTGAGGACCACCAAAACATCGTGGAGGAGATGGAGTCAAGCATTCCAGAGGGTGAGAAGAGAGCAGCCTCCAGTGAGCGGGGAGGAGATGACAGCGATGAGAGGGAGAATGAACCAGTAAGGAAGTGGCGGAGGGGAGTGGAACTTGACTCCCCGGATATCTGCTTGGCCGATGACGATTTGTGGTTGGGGCCGGTGACCTATCAGTTGTCTGCTTCCAACCCCCAGAACATCCAGTCGCCTGGGTCTCCTGAGCAGGAGATCTTTGGTGGGCTAGACATCCAGGAGTTTAGTTGTGGCTCGAGCATGGACGATCCGCCACCATAATATGTGTAATGCCTCTCGTCAATGTCGTCTCACTGAACGTGAGACTATTAAAGAGCCCCGCTCGTAGGGCTGCTTTGTTTTCCTTCCTAGAGACTGAGGACTTTGATTTCTGCTTGTTACAGGAGTGTGGATTTCAACACGCAATAGACTATTCGGACATTAAAAAAGATTGGAAGCTGGGTCCTTCCGTGTGGTCCGGCTCCAATGAAAATAGATCTGCTGGGGTAGGACTGCTCTGCCGTGGCTTTTCTACTATTATTCATTCTGTGACTGAGATTTTACCTGGCAGAGCAATAGTAGTCCACCTGAATTTTAATGGTTTTATGTTTCGTATTTTAAATGTATATGCCTCTCCTGATAAGCAGGAGAGGGCGGAGTTAATGCAAATTTTACCATTGTTTTGTGTTGGGTCATCCCCCTTATTAGTAGGAGGAGATTTCAATTGTATATGTGAAGGAGAATGCCGGCAGGGGGGTGACCCTCTCCGCAAACTAGATAAGACCTCTTACCTGCTTAAGAATTTTTTATGCGATTTTAAGCTGAGGGATGCCTGGAAGTTGCTCTTGCCGGCAGACCTAGGCCACACATGGTCCAATGGGAGAGTGGCTTCTAGGATCGATTTTATATTTTTATCAGAGGATTTTAACCCAGTGAAATTTGTTTTAATATCTAATATATTTTCTGACCACAAACTCTTGCAGGCTAAGATAGAGTTTAGTGGTGAACTGAAGGTAAATAAGGGCCTCTGGAGGTTGAGCACGCACCTGCTGGAGGATCCTCTGACTCAGCTGGAATTTGGCCAATCCTACCAGTGTTGGCAGCAGCAGAAAAACCCCGACATACCAATGCTGACCTGGTGGGAAGAAATAAAAACAAAAATTAAGTTATTTTTTATTAAAGCAGGTAAGAGGAAAGCAAAAGAAAAGAAGCAATGGTTTTATAATTTTAATACAAGGTTGCAAACACTTTTTAAATTCAAGGAGCTGGGGATAGATGTGAAAGAAGATATTGAAAGTATGAAAGCAGAAATTAAGAAATGTTTAGAGCAAAGAGGTAAACAAATTATTTTCAGATCCCGAGTTCAACATCTGGAGGAAGGAGAAAAATGTTCCAGATTTTTCTTCAAAAAAGTTATGGATAAAAGAGATGTGATTTTAAACTTGGAGGGTCAAACCTCTAGGGAAGGTATTTTAAAGTCTGCTCATGATTTTTACCAGCTCCTTTTTAATGAAAAGTGTATTGATATGTCCTTTTTAACAGATGCTCTTAATGTCCTTGATCTTAAGTTAGATGTTTTAGACCAGGAGGTTTTATCACGTGATATCAACTTAGAAGAACTTTTTACTGTTTTTAAAAGTTTTTCTTATGGGAAAGCTCCTGGTTCAGATGGACTTCCCATCGAATTTTATCTAACGTTTTGGGACATTTTAAAGGACGACCTTTTTGTGTTATTTAAAGATGCTTTTACTGTAAATATGTTGCCGGTTTCATGGAGGAGGGGGGTAGTGTCTTTGATTTTTAAAAAAGGAGATCGGACTCTGCTGGGGAACTGGAGACCTATCACCCTCCTAAATATGGAATACAAAGTAATGGCCAAGATAATTGCAAACCGGTTAAAAATAGTGATCAGCAAAATTATACATCCGGACCAGGTTTGTGGGGTTCCTGGGAGAAGTATTACTGAGACTTTAAATATAATCCGTGATGTCATATGGTATTCAAGAGACCGGAGTCAAGGTTTAGCCCTCCTAGCGCTAGATTTTGAGAAGGCTTTTGACAGAGTTTCACATTTGTACCTTTTTAATGTTTTAAAGAAAATGTCAATCCCTGAGATGATTTTAAGTCGTATTAAGGTTCTATATAAGTCTTGTTTTAGCCAAATTTCTATTAATGGGTTTTTAACCGAAAATGTGGTTTTAAAATCTGGAGTGAAGCAGGGGTGTCCGCTCTCCCCGATTTTATTTATATGTGCAATGGAGCCCCTATTGTGTCAGATACGCAAGGACAAAGTCATCAGAGGGGTTCCTATCCCTGGAGGAGGTGGCAACCAGGTAAAAGTGTTGAGCTATATGGATGATGTGACAGTAGCATGTACAGACCCTGCTTAGCTCAAAAGAACCTTAAGGTGCACAGAGTTTTTTAGCCAGGCTTCAGGTTTTAAATTAAACGTTGCAAAAAGTGAATGTCTGAGCGTTGGAGCTTGGGACGCCTCCCAGACTCCGGAAATTAGCATAAAACAAGATAAAATAAAAATTCTTGGTATCATTTTCAAAGAAACAAATGATGGGATTGACAATTGGGATGAGATTTTATGCAAAATGGAAAAAAAGATCTCTTTCTGGAACCTTAGAGAATTGACGATGGAGGGCAAGGTACTAATAATAAAAATGATCTTACTGCCGCTAATGTTATATGTGGGAATGGTTTTCCCTCCATCGGATGTTTTGATAAAAAAACTAACCAGAATTATATTTATGTTTTTATGGGGTTCAAAGATGGAAAGATTAAAAAGAGATCATATGTACAAAAGCAAGTTGAATGGTGGAAAAGATGTCCCTAATTTGCATATTTTCTTTTATGTAAAATTTTTCTGCTTCTGTTTTAAATGTTTTAATTCCAATGGCGTTTTTAGTTGTTTTTTAAAGTACGCTGCCGGTATGGTTTTTAAAAAATGGTGTATGCCTCCGTTGAATTCCCCTGTTCTTTTATGCCCCCCAAAGCATTATGTGATTTTAGAAAAGACTATACGAACATTTCATTTAAAGGACCAAGAAAGCGACGTTTTAAAGGACCAGAGGAAACTGTCTGCAATTCTAAGGGGGAATGAGGAGGTTATCCCTGTGGCAAACTATTCCCAGACGAGGTCTAGACAAGTATGGCGGAACGTCTTTGGGAAATTTCTCGCAAATGGACATATAGACCTTGCCTGGATGATGGTCCACCAGTGCCTCCCAACAAGAGACTTTCAGCACAGGAGAGGCCTGGTGGCAAGGGCAAAATGCCCAAGAGACTCTTGTGTGAATGATGAATCTGTGCTACATTTATTTTGGAACTGTCCTTACGCACAAGAAGTCTGGAGGAAAGTCGGCGTGCTTTTAAAATGGACTTGTGGATTAAAAGATCTAACATACGAATATATAATTTACGGACTATTTAATTGCCCAACTTTTAAACAATACATGGTTTGTTGGAGTATGATAAATTGTCTTAAAAACGCCATTTGGAAAGTCAGAAATATTTTACTTTTTAAACGTGATTTTATTTCTGTGGACGAATGTATTAAACTTGCTTTTAGTGAAATGTACATATATTTTTTAAGGGACAGGAAAAACTATGGTACAAGAGATGCAAATAGTGCTTGGAATGTACAATTATGGAAAACAGTTTTATATTAATGTACATATTGTATTTTATTGTATGACGAACTTGTGAATCAATAAAATCTTTGTTGAAACCTTATCTGTTCTTATCAGTTTAATATCTGATACGTCCCCTATCTGGGGACCATATATTAAATGGATTTTTAGAACAGGGAGATGGAAATAGAGCTTGCTCTGTCCACTCCACGCATTGACCTGGTATTGCAGAATTTCCAGGACCGGTGCACCCTTTCCTTATGTGTTTACTAAAATCAGATTCCAAAAGTGCTTTTTGTGTTTGCCATTGTTTTTGTCTTTCGGATGGGATCTCCCCTTTTAATCCCATTATTTCAACACCTGTTGGACAATGCATTTGTACAGTCATGTGTGATAATGAGCTAATTTATTAAATGCAATTAATTAATACATTGCCACCTCTTGTTTTGTGTCGTCTGTGTTTCTGTGTTTCCGGCATTTCACATTGGAACAGCTCATTCACCTTCCTTGTCTTCTCTCCGCCCTCCCTCCTAGGTAGGTTAAAGAGCTGCACCTGAGCCAGCCACTGATTGATGCAGCACCATAGTCAAATAGTGGAGTGGAGTAGGGGAACAGCAAACAGCCATTAAAGCAGCCAGCCCGCCCGCCCGCCCGCCCGTCACAATGGACCTACCTGTGTACACTAGATGGATGTGATGGAATGTACTGTGGTCCCTACATTTCAAGAAGAAGTAAGAATTGCAGTTGCAACAAACCCTTGCTTGCCTACAAAGAGAGCAGCAATTTGGATTTGTTACTATGTTACCTGGAAGAATAACAAACTGTGCAAGGATGGAGGTTGTAGGAGCAAAGAGAACAAGTTGTCTGTAAAGTTGGTGCATGCCTATTTTCCATTTTGCAGTCCCTTGTCTCCCTCTTGTGGCCTCCTGGAGGCAACTAGCTGTGCAAAAAAAAAGACAGCCTGGGGGCCGGCTGTTGCAGTGTTGCCCTCTCAGGCAACACTGAGTGACTGACTGAGCCGCACCGTCTTATATAAAGTTCAGACGGAACTTTGCACGTGTCATAGTGGAGACCTCAGGAGCCAGAGCCAGCTTTCTGACATCATAATGGGGCCTCAGAGATAACAGCCTGGGCCCAGGCAGTGTTGGTCAGTGCTGCTCAGCAGGCAGCACTGGACTGGATTAAAGCTGATACAAGGTGTGAAAGGAGAAGGGGTGGCAGTGGGCATGCACTTACTGCTGCTGCTGCTGCTGCTGCTGCTGCTGCCAGTGTTTGCACGGCAGGAGGGCATTTGGGCGTTGCCAGGAAGGCGTTTTTATGTTGATTCCTCCTCTTTCAGCACTGCATTGTGGTGCAAGCAAAAGAAGCAAATCCTGTCTTGCTTCCTCTCCGGCCTTTATTCACCTCCCGCGTAGCTGTGAGTGTGTGTGAGCCTGCAGGGCCCCATGGAATTGCCTAGGAGTAGGCTGAATCGCTGCAAGGGGTGAACAGCAGTATTGGGCAGGCTCGGTCAACGCGCGGCCCGTTCGGGTTATCGCTTCTCGGCCTTCTGGCTGAGATCAAGTGTAGTGCTGATTACTTGTAGTCAGTGCTGCCTGGTCTTGGTTAGGAGGTGCTCAGGTACCCTCTCTCTCGGCCTCGGGGGATCGTCCAGGTTCGCCTGGACTTCACCCCCGTGCTGCTATTTGGGAGAGAGGCTTAGTCCTGAGCAACGGGTTGCGATCCACATACCCCCGTGTAGGCTTCGGCCGAAAAGGGGAGTTGCGCCCAAAGTTGCGCCTACTAAGGAGTAGCGTAACGATTCAAAAAAACCTTACTCACCATGGACGAGGATCCATGTGAGATACCGGCTTATGCCCGGATTAAAAACACAATTCGTGTAGTGCTATCGGAGGAGAAGGCGACGACCTGCGGCTTAAAATTCGTGGTGGAGACCGTACTTGTTGGTATCTTCAACATCCAGAAGCGAGAAATTTTGGCGGTGCAGGATTACCCAAGAAGGAGGACATACGACGTTACTTTCATACAGAATGGAGTATTCCGAGATCTGCTGGCGGCTTATACGGTAAAAAATGACCCGAGACTGGACGGTGTTGATTTTTATGAGCACGTTATGGACATCACTAAAATGATAGTTATAAAGATGTACTGCCCTTTTGCCGACTTAAAAGAAGTGATGTCCTTTTTATTCCCTTATTTTAAAACTGTGAAATGTATTGGCAAAGTAATGAACGAGGTTGGTGTATGGACCTCAAAGTGGAGATTCAATGTAACGTGTTATAAAGATGCCAATTTTACAGGAGGGATAATGTTGCCGCCAGCACGTTTTAAAATAGGTGATATGGCCGGAGACTTTTATTTTTCAGGGATGCCTCCATTCTGTAGGAAGTGCCAAAAGTACGGTCACACCAAGGAGTCTTGTGACAGCACCTGTAGGAACTGCGGCAGCTCTGAGCACGAGACCAAAACTTGCCCTCTGGGGAAAAGGTGCCGTTTTTGCAGCCGAGTTGGTCACCTGTATGCTACTTGTCCCCACAGATCTAAAGAGTTGGAACAACCCGAGGACCGGCCAAGGCGTCCCGAGCGGCCCGCAGGCCAGATCACCCCTGTACAAGGAGAGGAACCCCAAGGAGGCGAGCAAGATGATATGGATACCTCCAGCAGACCCCCCCAAACAGGTGACCCTAAAGAGCAGAGGCGACAAAAACGCAGAGCCAGTGATCAGCGGACGAAAGAGCCCCCCCAGGAGACTGGGGCACAGGGTAGTTCGGATGAAGCTGATCCTACTGGCCTGCAAGAGATGCTGGGTCAGCCTGTACCTGAGGCAGAGGTCCCGGGCGGAGCGGCAGCGCTCACTAAGAGACGTAGGGCGTACTCGGAGGTGGCAGCGGGGGTGCCGATGGGAGTACCTGCCAGGTTGAAGGCAGGGAAACCAGTTGACGTGCCCCCGGAAGCGACAGCTGAAGGTCCCCCCCCTTCCAGACAGTTGGGGGATATAGGGACAGCTGCCTCCGAGGTAAGCGTGGTCCCTGAGACGTCCAGAAGCGCGATTCCTGCCCCTATAGAAGGGGAGGACGCTGCCAAAGATAGCCGAATCTTACCCGTTGAGTCCGTCTGGGACCCATTTTCAAGAAGCGCCTTAGGTATGGGGGGTCAGCTGAGTGACGGGTCTTCCTCTCTAACCTCATCGATGCGTACATTTGACTCGAGGAAATATGATGATGAGAGCTCGAGTGGGGTGTCTGGCGACGCGGAGGACTGCTGAGGCCTCCTCGGGTAAGATAAAGATAGACTGTCTCTCTCCCTTTTCCTCATGGCTGAGTTATGTGGTCTTTCCCTTAATGTAAGAAGCGTGCACTCACAGACAAGAAGAGCTGCCCTTTTCAACTACCTTTCTGTTTTTACCGCCTCAGTGTTTTTCCTACAGGAATGCTGCATACCTCACCGCATGAATTATAAAAAATATGAGGAAGACTGGAGACTCGGACCTTCAGTGTGGTCCGGGTCCAATGAATCAAAAGCCGCAGGTGTCGCCATTTTATTCAAAGGGAACGTTTTAATTGATAGTTTTTATGAAATTTTACCAGGCAGAATTTTAATGGTCAAAGCTTTTATAAACGGTGTTAGATGGCAGTTTTTAAACTTTTATGGTTCTACAGACAAAAAAGAAAGAGCAAAAATGCTAGGAATTTTACCCCTTTTTATCAATGATTCAGAACCACTTATTTTAGCTGGTGATTTTAATTGTATTTTAAAGGGGGAACGCCGGTTCTCTAATTCAGTAAGTCGAAACTATGATAAAACCCCGTCTATTTTAAAAGATATTACAGTGGATTTTAAACTTACTGATGTTTTTAAAAAATGCAATAGGGATCTACCGGAAGAGGACGGCGTCACCTGGAGCAATGTAAACTGCAGCTCCAGGATTGATTTTATTTTTTGCTCTTATCAAATACTGCCTTTTAAATGTGATCTTAATTCTAACGTGTTTTCTGACCATAAACTTTTATATTTTAAAGTTAATTTGAACGATCAAAGGAGAACTCCGAAGAAAGCCTGGAAATTAAACGTATCCCTTTTAGAGGATCCGCAAATTGTATCCGATTTTATCACCTTTTATAAGGGCTGCAGACGGGTAAGACATCCCAATATGCTAATTGTTTCCTGGTGGGAAAAAATGAAAATAAAGATAAAAGATTTTTTTATTAAAGCTGGGATGAAGAAAGCAAAAGAAAAATCTGAATTTTATGCTAATTTAAATACCCGTCTGCAGACCCAATACTAGTTCAGAGAACAGGGTATGCAGGTGGAGAAAGAGATCACCGAAATTAAAAAAGAAATCTCCCAGTGCCTGGAGCAGAGGGGAAAGGAGATAATCTTTCGCTCTAAGGTGAAACATCTTGAAGAAAATGAGACCTGCTCCAGGTACTTCTTCAAGAAAATAAATGATAAGCATACCCTGTTAAATGAGATAGATGGGGAAACAAATACCCAAAACATTTTAAAAAAGGTGCATGGTTTTTATGCGGATCTTTTTAATACAAAACATGTTGATGTTGATTTTATGAACGACTCATTGAAGGAGGTGGATGCTGTTTTAAATCCTGCTTCCCAAGTGTTTTTATTACAGGATATTACGGAACAGGAGATTTTAGAAACTACAAAGAGTTTTAAAACAGGTAAAGTCCCTGGCCCTGACGGTATACCTATAGAATTCTATGTTATATTTTATGGTATTTTAAAAGAGGATCTCCACCCTCTTTTTACCCAAGTTTTTAGAACAAAAGCCCTCCCGGGGTCCTGGAAGAAAGGCGAGGTGTCCCTGCTTTACAAAAAGGGGGACAAAACAGACATTAGAAATTGGAGGCCTATCACTTTACTAAACTGTGACTATAAAATAATGGCAAAGATATGTGCGAACAGATTAAAAGCAGTGATAGGCCAGATCATACACTCCAATCAGGTCTGTGGGATACCCGGGAGGAGTATATGGGATAATTTAAACCTTTTAAAAGATGTGATCAGTGACACGAAAGAGAGAGGAGGTAAAATGGCAATTTTATCTATAGACTTCGAGAAAGCCTTCGATAGAGTGTCACATTTTTATCTTTTTAAGGTTTTAGAAAAGATGGGTATACCGGAAGGTTTTTTACAGTCTCTGAAGGCCTTTTATGAAAATTGTACTAGCAAAATTTTAGTAAAGGGTTTTAAGACACAGGATGTCCTTTTAAATTCCGGAGTGAAGCAGGGGTGTCCCTTGTCCCCACTACTTTTTATTTGTGCGATCGAGCCTCTACTCTGCAGGTTAAGAAAGGATAAGCAGATAAGAGGAGTCCCCCTGCCGGGCGGGGGGGGACTAGAGGCTAAAGTGGTGGGGTACATGGACGATGTCGCGGTCCTTTGCAGGGACACCCTGTCATTACAGAAATCTTTTAAACAGATTTACCAATTCTGTTGCTCCTCCGGTTTTTTAGTAAATTTTAATAAAAGTAACATCTTAAATATCGGCAAAATGGTTTTAATGGACATTCCAGTCCCTGTGTCAGAGTCTGTACAAATTTTAGGAGTCTCCTTCAATGAGTCAAATAATGGTTTTACCAGTTGGGACTTGGTGGCACAAAAAGTCAATCAGAAAATTTGCATGTGGAACATGAGACAGTTAACAATGGAGGGAAAGGTTTTAATTACAAAAATGGTGATTTTACCTATTTTATTGTATCTAAGTATGGTTTTCCCTCCCCCTGAGATTTTATTGAAAAAAATAATTAAAGCATGTTTCACATTTTTATGGAACTCCAGGATGGAAAAGCTCAGGAGAGAGAAGGTAATATTACCCAAACCAATGGGGGGGAAAGATTTCCCCGATATAAAAGCATTCCTTTTAATAAAATTTTTTACTTTATGTCTTAATGCAGTTTTTAAGGAACATTACTGGTCATATTTTACACGTTTTAACACAGGTTATTTTATGAGGAGGAACGGTTGGTTCTCCACGGTTTTAAGCTCCCCGTATGCTTTTAACCTTTCTGGCCAGTATAAGATTTTAGAAAAAATTGTAAACCTTTTTAACTTAAAAGACAAAAATATTAACGAAGTAAAAAATAGTAAAGGAATTTTAAAAAAGATAAAAGAAAATGTTTTAGTAGCTCCCATCAGTAATTTTAATGAACAAAAATGCAAAGAAATATGGAAGATGGTGAGCGCTAAATATCTTTTTAACCCACAGAAAGATCTGGCCTGGAGCTGTGCCCACGAGTGTCTTCCATGCCGGGCATTCCAGCATCGAAGGGGACTGACCAACTCGGCTGCGTGTCCAAGGGGAGGATGTAGAGATGACGAGACAGTCTACCACCTATTCTGGGAATGTTTTTACGCGCAATTGATATGGACAAGAATCCTCCCCTTGGTACAGAAGATTACAGGACTTCGGAGATACACAAGTGATGGCGTTTTATATGGATGCCTGGAATGCCCAACACAGACTCGAAAAATGATGGCATGGAAGATCACCAACTGCGTAAAAGCAGCTCTGTGGGCGGCCAGAAACATTTTATTATTTAAGCATGAAGTTTTAGCTGTGGAAGATGTTTTAGCCATTTGTCTTAATGAAATGTACAAATATTTTCTTTTAGATAAAAAACTCTCTCCTGTTTTATGTAGAAAATGGTTTTTAAGTGAATGGAGTTCCATAATATGATGCCACCAAGTGCCCTTTTATAAATTGTTTTATATGACAATTTGTATTTATTTGTATTTAAACCATGATTGTAAATTTATGTAATTTTCTTTTGTAAAAAACGTATTGATTTTTTGTAAATCTGTTCAAAATTTTAAATAAACGGTTACCTCCTTTGTTGGGGTAGTCAACTCAAAAAAATCTGTTCTTATCAGTTTAATATCTGATACGTCCCCTAACTGGGGACCATATATTAAATGGATTTTTAGAACAGGGAGATGGAAATAGAGCTTGCTCTGTCCACTCCACGCATTGACCTGGTATTGCAGTATTTCCAGGACCGGTGCACCCTTTCCTTATGTGTTTACTAAAATCAGATTCCAAAAGTGCTTTTTGTGTTTGCCATTGTTTTTGTCTTTCGGATGGGATCTCCCCTTTTAATCCCATTATTTCAACACCTGTTGGACAATGCATTTGTACAGTCATGTGTGATAATGAGCTAATTTATTAAATGCAATTAATTAATACATTGCCACCTCTTGTTTTGTGTCGTCTGTGTTTCTGTGTTTCCGGCATTTCACATTGGAACAGCTCATTCACCTTCCTTGTCTTCTCTCCGCCCTCCCTCCTAGGTAGGTTAAAGAGCTGCACCTGAGCCAGCCACTGATTGATGCAGCACCATAGTCAAATAGTGGAGTGGAGTAGGGGAACAGCAAACAGCCATTAAAGCAGCCAGCCCGCCCGCCCGCCCGTTACAATGGACCTACCTGTGTACACTAGATGGATGTGATGGAATGTACTGTGGTCCCTACATTTCAAGAAGAAGTAAGAATTGCAGTTGCAACAAACCCTTGCTTGCCTACAAAGAGAGCAGCAATTTGGATTTGTTACTATGTTACCTGGAAGAATAACAAACTGTGCAAGGATGGAGGTTGTAGGAGCAAGGAGAACAAGTTGTCTGTAAAGTTGGTGGATGCCTATTTTCCATTTTGCAGTCCCTTGTCTCCCTCTTGTGGCCTCCTGGAGGCAACTAGCTGTGCAAAAAAAAGACAGCCTGGGGGCCGGCTGTTGCAGTGTTGCCCTCTCAGGCAACACTGAGTGACTGACTGAGCCGCACCGTCTTATATAAAGTTCAGACGGAACTTTGCACGTGTCATAGTGGAGACCTCAGGAGCCAGAGCCAGCTTTCTGACATCATAATGGGGCCTCAGAGATAAAAGCCTGGGCCCAGGCAGTGTTGGTCAGTGCTGCTCAGCAGGCAGCACTGGACTGGATTAAAGCTGATACAAGGTGTGAAAGGAGAAGGGGTGGCAGTGGGCATGCACTTACTGCTGCTGCTGCTGCTGCTGCTGCTGCCAGTGTTTGCACGGCAGGAGGGCATTTGGGCGTTGCCAGGAAGGCGTTTTTATGTCGATTCCTCCTCTTTCAGCACTGCATTGTGGTGCAAGCAAAAGAAGCAAATCCTGTCTTGCTTCCTCTCCGGCCTTTATTCACCTCCCGCTTAGTAGCTGTGAGTGTGTGTGAGACTGCAGGGCCCCATGGAATTGCCTAGGAGTAGGCTGAATCGCTGCAAGGGGTGAACAGCAGTATTGGGCAGGCTCGGTCAACGCGCGGCCCTTTCGGGTTATCGCTTCTCGGCCTTCTGGCTGAGATCAAGTGTAGTTCTGATTACTTGTAGTCAGTGCTGCCTGGTCTTGGTTAGGAGGTGCTCAGGTACCCTCTCTCTCGGCCTCGGGGGATCGTCCAGGTTCGCCTGGACTTCACCCCCGTGCTGCTATTTGGGAGAGAGGCTTAGTCCTGAGCAACGAGTTGCGATCCACATATCCCCCGTGTAGGCTTCGGCCGAAAAGGGGAAAAGCTGCGTAGACGTTACGTCACCAACGGGTGGCGTAACTTTCCTTGAAAACCCCTCACCATGGACGAAAGTCCTGGTGAGATACCGGCGTATGCCCGGATAAAGAATACAATCCGTGTAATTGTATCAGAAGAGAAGGCGACGACCTGCGGCCTGAAGTTCTTGGTGGAGACCGTGCTTGTTGGCATTTTCAACATTCAGAAGCGGGAGATATTGGCGGTACAAGACTATCCTAGGAGAAGAACATACGACATAACTTTTGTACAGAATGGAGTGTTCCAAGATCTGCTGGCGGCATACATGGTAAAAAACGATCCGAGACTGGACGGTATTGAATTTTACGAACATGTGTTGGACATCACTAAGATGATTGTGATAAAAATGTACTGCCCGTTTGCTGATTTAAAAGATGTGATGTCCTTTTTATCCCCCTATTTCAAAAGTGTAAAATGTATTGGCAAAATAATGAACGAAGTTGGAGTTTGGACGTCAAAGTGGAGATTTTTAGTAACTTGTTATAGAGATGCCAATACAGCAGGGGGGATAATGTTGCCGCCAGCACGCTTTAAATTAGGTGATATGGCAGGAGATCTTTTTTATACAGGAATGCCTCCATTCTGTAGAAAATGTCAAAAGTACGGTCACACCAAAGAGTTCTGCGAAAGCACCTGTAGGAACTGTGGCAGCTCTGAGCACGAGGCCAAAACTTGCCCTCTGGGGAAAAGGTGTCGTTTTTGCAGCCGAGTTGGTCATCTATATGCTACTTGTCCCCACAGATCGGAACAACCCGAGGTCCGGCCGAGGCGTCCAGAGCAGCCAGCAGGCCAGATCGCCCCCGCACAAGGAGAGGAACCAAGAGGTGAAGAGGCAGATGACATGGACACCTCCAGCAGACCCCCCCAAACAGGTGACCCAAAGGAGCAAAGGCGGTTTAAGAGAAGAGCCAGTGATCAGCGGACGAAAAAGCCCCCTCAGGAAACGGAGGAGATGGGTAGTTCGGATGAAGCTGATCCGCCTGGGCCGCAGGAGATGCTGGGTCAGCCTGTACCTGAGGCAGAGGACCCGGGTGGAGCGGCAGCTAGGTCTAAGAGGCGTAGGGCGTACTCAGAGGTGGCAGCGGGGGTGCCGATGGGAGTACCTGCTAGAGCGAAAGCAGGGAAACCAGTTGACGCGCCCCCGGAAGCACCAGCTGAAGGTCTCCCCCCTTCTCGCCAGTTGGGGGAGACAAGCATAGCTGCCTCTGAGGTGACAGAAGTCCCTGAAACGGCCGCGAGTGCGTTTCCTGCCCCTATCGTAGGGGAGGAGGCTGCCATACAAAATGCTCCAGAAACCTTGCCCGTGGAGTCCATCTGGGACCCATTTTCGATAAGTGCCTCAGGTATGGCGGGGGGTCAGCTGTCTGACATGAGTTCCTCTCCAATCTCCTCAAGTTATACAGTCGGTTTGAAGTCGGAGGGCGATGAGAGTTCGAGTGAGGTCTCTGGTAACGCCGAGGACTGCTGAGGCCACCTCGGGTAAGATTACATAAGACTGTCTCTTTTCCCTTTTCCTCATGGCAGAGTTAGGTGGCATTTCCTTAAATGTTAGGAGCGTGCATTCTAAGACGAGAAGAGCTGCCCTGTTTGACTATCTTTCTATTTTTTCCGCCACCGTTTTTTTCCTACAGGAATGCTGTATCCCACATCGCACGAACTACAACAAATATAAGGAAGACTGGAGACTCGGACCTTCAGTGTGGTCCGGGTCTAACGATTCCAGAGCCGCAGGTGTCGCCATTTTATTTAAAGGGAACGTTTTAATTGACAGTTTTAATGAAATTTTACCAGGTAGAATTTTATTGGTCAAAGCTTTTATAGACGGTATTAGATGGCAGTTTTTAAATTTTTATGGGTCCTCGGACAAGAATGAAAGAGCTAGAATGCTAGAGATTTTACCCCTTTTTTTAAACGATTCAGAGCCACTTGTTTTAGCGGGTGATTTTAATTGTATTTTAAAGGGGGAACGCCGGTTCTCTAACTCAGTAAGCAGGAATTATGACAAAACCTCCTCATTATTAAAAGATATAGTTACTGATTTTAAACTTACTGATGTTTTTAAGAAATGTAACAGCAATTTATCTGCAGAGGCCGGCGTCACCTGGAGCAATGTGAACTGTAGCTCCAGGATCGATTTTATATTCTGCTCTTATCAAGTACTGCCTTTTAAATGTGATCTTAATCCCAATGTTTTATCTGATCATAAATTATTGTATTTTAAAGTTAAAAATGATATTGGGAAAAATACTGTCAAAAAAGCCTGGAAAATGAACGTTTCCCTTTTAGATGATCCGCAAATTTTATCTGATTTTATTACCTTTTATAAGGGCTGCAGACGGGTAAGACATCCAAATATGTCCATAGTCTCATGGTGGGAGAAAATAAAAATAAAAATAAGAGACTTTTTCATAAAAATCGGAAGGAGAAAAGCAAAAGAAAAACAGGATTTTTTTGCTAATTTGAATACCCGTCTGCAGACCCAATACAAGTTCAGAGAACAGGGTATGCAGGTGGAGGAGGAGATTATGGAGATTAGGAAGGAGATCTCCCAGTGCCTGGAGCAGAGAGGTAAGGAAATTGTCTTTCGTTCAAAAATGAAACACCTCGAGGAAAATGAGACCTGCTCCAGGTACTTTTTTAAGAAAATTAACGATAAGCATACCCTGTTAGACAATGTTGATGGAGATACAAACACTGACAATATTTTAAAAAAGGTACACAGATTTTATGCGGATCTTTTTAATATAAAGCTTGTTAATGTTGATTTGATGAACGACTCATTGAAGGAGGTTGACGCTGTTTTAAATCCTGTCTCCAAAGATTTTTTATTACAGGATATTACGGAACAGGAGATTTTAGATACCATCAAGAGTTTTAAAACAGGTAAAGTCCCTGGCCCTGATGGTATACCCATAGAGTTTTATGTCACATTTTATGGAGTTTTAAAAGAGGATCTCTATTCCCTTTTTACTCAAGTTTTTAGAACAAAAGCCCTCCCGGGGTCCTGGAAGAAAGGTGAGGTGTCCCTGCTTTATAAAAAGGGGGACAAAACAGATATTAAAAACTGGAGGCCTATCACCTTACTAAACACAGACTACAAAATAATGGCCAAGATTTGCGCGAATAGGCTAAAGGCTGTTATAGAGAAAATCGTCCACTCCAACCAAGTCTGTGGGATACCTGGGAGGAGCATATGGGACAATTTAAACCTTTTAAAAGATGCTATTGGTGATACGAAGGAGAGAAAAGGCAGATTGGCGGTTTTATCCATAGATTTCGAGAAAGCCTTTGATAGAGTATCACATTTTTATCTTTTTAAGGTTTTAGAAAAGATGGGTATACCAGAAGGCTTTTTACAGTCTCTGAAGGCCTTTTATGAAAATTGTACGAGCAAGATTTTAGTAAAGGGTTTTAAGACACAGGATGTCCTTTTAAACTCCGGAGTGAAGCAGGGGTGTCCCTTGTCCCCACTACTTTTTATATGTGCGATCGAGCCTCTACTCTGCAGACTGAGGAATGACAAGCAGATATGTGGAGTCCCCCTGCCGGGCGGGGGGGGACTAGAGGCAAAAGTAGTGGGGTACATGGATGATGTCGCGGTCCTGTGCAGGGACGCCCCGTCACTGCAAAAAGCATTAC
Organism: Rhinoderma darwinii; assembly: GCF_050947455.1. NCBI lineage: Eukaryota > Metazoa > Chordata > Amphibia > Anura > Rhinodermatidae > Rhinoderma > Rhinoderma darwinii. The sequence continues at coordinate 422,378 of NW_027461729.1, forward strand.
AACAGATATACCAATTTTGCTGCTCCTCCGGTTTTAAAGTCAATTTTAATAAAAGTAATATTTTAAATATTGGCAATATGATTTTACAGGACATTCCAGTCCCTGTGTCGGAGTCTGTACAGATTTTAGGGGTCTCCTTCAATGAGTCAAACAATGGTTTTATCAGTTGGGACTTGGTGGCACAAAAAGTTAATAAGAAAATTTGTTTATGGAATCTTAGAAAACTGACAATGGAGGGAAAAATTTTAATCACAAAAATGGTGATTTTACCAATTTTATTATATCTAAGTATGGTTTTCCCTCCCCCTGATATTTTATTAAAAAAGATTACCAAGGCATGTTTTACATTTTTATGGAATTCTAGGATGGAGAAGCTCAGGAGAGAAAAAGTGATGTTGCCAAAGCTAATGGGTGGTAAAGATTTTCCAAATATAAAAGCATTTCTTTTAATCCATTTTTTTACACTGTGTCTTAATACTGTTTTTAAGGAACACTACTGGTCTTATTTTATCCGTTTTAACACTGGCTATTTTATGAGGAGGTACGGATGGTTCTCTACTGTTTTAAGCTCGCCATATGCTTTTAACCTGCCAGACCAGTATAAGATTTTAGAAAAAATAGTGAACCTTTTTAACTTAAAAGACAAAAGAATAGAAGATGTAAAAAATAGTAAATATGTTTTAAAGGAAATAAAAGAAAATGTTTTAATAGCCCCCATTAGCAATTTTAATGAAAACAAGTGCAAATTCATCTGGAGCATGGTTAATGCTAAATTCATTTTTAATTCACAGAAGGATCTGGCCTGGAGCTGCGCCCACGAGTGTCTTCCATGCCGGGCATTCCAGCATCGAAGGGGACTGACCAACTCGGCTGCGTGTCCAAGGGGAGGATGCCGCGATGACGAGACAGTCTTACATCTTTTTTGGCAATGCTATTTCTCACAACTGATATGGACAAAAATCCTCCCCTTGATGAAGAAGATAACCGGAATAAAGAGAATTACAAGTGAAGGCGTTTTTTACGGATGTCTGGAGTGCCCAACAAGGACTCAGAAAATTATGGCATGGAAGATTACTAACTGCGTTAAAGCAGCTCTGTGGGCGGCCAGGAATATTCTTTTATTCAAACATGAAATTTTATCTGTGAATGATATTTTAGGAATTTGTTTTTATGAAATGCACAAGTATTATCTTTTAGACAAAAAATTCTCTCCTGTTTTAAGTAGAAAATGGTTTTTTAGCGAATGGAATTCTATAATATGATGCCACCAAGTGCCCTTTTATAAATTGTATGATTTTAATCTGACAATTTGTATTTATTTTTTAACCATTGTTGTAAAATCTGAAATCTCTGTAAAAATGTTGAAAAATGTTGATTTATTGTAAAATCTGAAAAATTTTAAATAAACGGTTACCCCCAAAGTTGGGGTAGTCAACTTAAAAAAAAATCTGTTCTTATCAGTTTAATATCTGATACGTCCCCTATCTGGGGACCATATATTAAATGGATTTTTAGAACAGGGAGATGGAAATAGAGCTTGCTCAGTCCACTCCACGCATTGACTTGGTATTGCAGTATTTCCAGGACCGGTGCACCCTTTCCTTATGTGTTTACTAAAATCAGATTCCAAAAGTGCTTTTTGTGTTTGCCATTGTTTTTGTCTTTCGGATGGGATCTCCCCTTTTAATCCCATTATTTCAACACCTGTTGGACAATGCATTTGTACAGTCATGTGTGATAATGAGCTAATTTATTAAATGCAATTAATTAATACATTGCCACCTCTTGTTTTGTGTCGTCTGTGTTTCTGTGTTTCCGGCATTTCACATTGGAACAGCTCATTCACCTTCCTTGTCTTCTCTCCGCCCTCCCTCCTAGGTAGGTTAAAGAGCTGCACCTGAGCCAGCCACTGATTGATGCAGCACCATAGTCAAATAGTGGAGTGGAGTAGGGGAACAGCAAACAGCCATTAAAGCAGCCAGCCCGCCCGCCCGCCCGTCACAATGGACCTACCTGTGTACACTAGATGGATGTGATGGAATGTACTGTGGTCCCTACATTTCAAGAAGAAGTAAGAATTGCAGTTGCAACAAACCCTTGCTTGCCTACAAAGAGAGCAGCAATTTGGATTTGTTACTATGTTACCTGGAAGAATAACAAACTGTGCAAGGATGGAGGTTGTAGGAGCAAGGAGAACAAGTTGTCTGTAAAGTTGGTGGATGCCTATTTTCCATTTTGCAGTCCCTTGTCTCCCTCTTGTGGCCTCCTGGAGGCAACTAGCTGTGCAAAAAAAAGACAGCCTGGGGGCCGGCTGTTGCAGTGTTGCCCTCTCAGGCAACACTGAGTGACTGACTGAGCCGCACCGTCTTATATAAAGTTCAGACGGAACTTTGCACGTGTCATAGTGGAGACCTCAGGAGCCAGAGCCAGCTTTCTGACATCATAATGGGGCCTCAGAGATAAAAGCCTGGGCCCAGGCAGTGTTGGTCAGTGCTGCTCAGCAGGCAGCACTGGACTGGATTAAAGCTGATACAAGGTGTGAAAGGAGAAGGGGTGGCAGTGGGCATGCACTTACTGCTGCTGCTGCTGCTGCTGCTGCCAGTGTTTGCACGGCAGGAGGGCATTTGGGCGTTGCCAGGAAGGCGTTTTTATGTCGATTCCTCCTCTTTCAGCACTGCATTGTGGTGCAAGCAAAAGAAGCAAATCCTGTCTTGCTTCCTCTCCGGCCTTTATTCACCTCCCGCTTAGTAGCTGTGAGTGTGTGTGAGCCTGCAGGGCCCCATGGAATTGCCTAGGAGTAGGCTGAATTGCTGCAAGGGGTGAACAGCAGTATTGGGCAGGCTCGGTCAACGCGCGGCCCGTTCGGGTTATCGCTTCTCGGCCTTTTGGCAAAGATCAGTGGTGGGGGACTGCTACTGGTCTGCGTCAGAAGGAGTGATCGGGGTCCTCCTTGTGGGGGCCCCGGATTGTGTTCGGGGGTGATCGTGGGTTGGAGAATATATCGACCTGCAAAATGGCGAAAACGGCTCAAGGACTTGAGGACACGGTGCGATTGGAAGTCGAGGAGGGATTTCGTGACCGAATTGGATTGGATCAGATCGTGAGGGAGATTCTGCAGAAGCTCCCTTATCTCAAGGTAACGGATGTGTTAGCTTTGCAAGATTTCCAGAGGCAAGGAATTTATGATATCACTCTTTGTTTTGAGGATATATGTAAGAAAGTGTATGCGGATATATTGAAGATGAAGGAGGAGAAGAAAGTGACTGTTTTGGAGCATATAAGAGTGATACCATCGTTTAAACAGCAAAAGTTTATGTTAATAGTGCACATGTATAACCCAAAAGTTAAGGACGACACGGTGAAGGTTTTTTTGACAAGATATTGCAAGGAAGTAGTTTTTGACAGAAGATTGGTGAACAAACATGGATATTTGAATGGTAAAAGAAGATTTTTTGTTATATTTAAAGAAGATTGTGAGGTACCTGCAGTTTTTTCAATTGGTGGAGAGAGGGGCTTTTGTTACTACCCAGGACAGGATATGTATTGCAGGCATTGTTTTGTTTAGGGCCATGTACTGGAAAATTGTCCAGTGAAAGAAGAGGTATGTAGGAACTGTAATAAACCAGGACATAGTGCTAGAGAATGTCAGGTAGCAAGGTTGTGTGACATATGTGGAAGTGGGAATCATCTAGCAAGAAAATGTGTACACTGGGGGAAGCAGGTGCAGGCAAGGGAGGAAGGAGTTAAGAGAATTGGGAATAGTTCCATTAGAGGCAAAAGTACATATGCAGACAGAGTTAAAAGTATAAGTCATGGCTTGCAAGATGTTGCAAAAGTACAAGCAGATAGAAGGATTGTTGGTGCTTGTAGTTCCACAGAAGATGGTGGACAAACAGTTTTGGAGGGAAAACCAGTTTTGGAGGGAAAAACAGTTTTGGAGGGAAATGCATATTCAAATGAGGGGGAGGGGCTTGAGGACATTTTGAATGAGATCTTTCTGGCTCCTTCAGTGATGGTAGAGAATATCTCCAATAGTAGTGAGAGTGATGTGGATGGGGAGGATTGCCCTGATCCTGCAGTTGGGGAAGGTGAGGAGATGGAGTGCCAGGGTGATAGCTCTGATGTCTCCTTGACTCCAGGACAAAGAGTTTTAAGTGAAGAAGAATATGAAGATGCTGATGATGTTGTTATTGAGAGAGGAATGGAGGAAGGGGAGGCCGCTTCTGCCAGTAAAAGAACTAGGGTAGAAGGGTCTTGGACTGGGTTGCAGAGGGATCCTGTCTTAACTGGAGGTAGTCAGATGTGCAGGGATTCTGATACAGGATCGCCTGATATAGGGGTTTTTTTAAGTCGCAAGGTTGAGAGACAGGGCCCTTTTAAGTAAGAATATGGCTGACAAAATGGTGAGCATTGCTATAGTCGCAATAATGAGTGTGTTGGTAGCTACACTGAATGTGCGGAGCATTGGATCCAGCACAAGAAGAGCTGTAATTTTTGACCACCTAAGCACATTGAAGGTTGATGTGATATGCTTGCAAGAGTGTGCTATAAGATCTGCACCCCATAGCAGTGAGTGGCCTCAGGGGCAGTCCTTCTGGTCGCCTTGCGCTGAGAATAAAAATGAAGGCATTGGTATTTTACTCAAGAACAGTAATTTTAAAGTTTTGGAGTGTAATGTGATTTTACCAGGTCGTTTTATGATATTGGTTTTAGAGTTTTTAGGACAACGTATTAGGATTTTTAATGCTTATGCACCAGCAGATAAGCAGGCACGTGTGTCATTTTTAGAAACTCTTAAACTTTTTATGCCTGGTAGGGTTTTTACCATTGTCTTAGGTGATCTTAATTGTATCAGAAGTATTAATGATCGTCAGAGCTCTACAGATGTCAAGTTAGATATTACCTCTAATGCTTTAAATAATATGGTGCAGGACTTACGTTATACAGACGCAGGGCTGATGGTTACCACCGAGGAGAATTTTACATACATAGCTGATAGTGGGAGATCAAAATCCCGGATTGATTATATTTTTGCGTCCGAAGGAGTTAAGGTGGCTCGATGTGACCAAGTGATGACCAGCTTTTCAGATCATAAGATTATTACTGCGGAAATAAGTGTCTCAGAGTCAGCTGTCTTTGGCAGAGGGCTCTGGAAATTAAATATAAGTCTTTTGCAGGATGAAGAGGTAGTGGAAGATTTTAAAAAAGTGTTTTTATCTTGTGTTGATAAACAGAAGTGTTTTAGCAGCATACTGGTCTGGTGGGATTGGGCCAAGGAGAAGTTTGCTGGGTTTTTTAAACAAACTTGTTTTAAGAAGGCACAAGATAGGAAGAAGAAGGAAGCCATTTTAATCTCAAGATTGGAAGCACTTTATAAATTCAGGAATATTGGTTTTGATGTGAGTAGCGAAATTGAGGACATTAGGGAGGAGAGGAGAAAGTGCTTGAAAGAAAGTGGGAGAAACATTGTGTACCGTGCAAAAGTACAGCATATGGAGGAGAATGAGAAGTGTACTCGGTACTTTTTTAAGAAATGTTTTAATTCCAAAGGGCTTTTTAAATCGATTCTAACCCCAGATGGTGAAGTGACTGGGAAGGAGATGGTGAAGGGAATCGTTGGCTTTTATGAAACACTTTTTAATAATGATAGCAGAGCGTCTGAAGTGGAGATTAATGACTATTGTAAGATTTTATCCAATAATGTGCCAGAGGAAAGTGTTGGCTTTTTAACGGAAGATGTGAGGAAGGGGGAGGTCAAGCGCGCCATGGAGGGTATGGCAAAAGGGAAAACTCCTGGTAGCGATGGCCTCCCTGCTGAGTTTTATTGTTCTTATTGGCATATAATTGGGGAAGAATTTCATAAGGTTGTGCAATATATCTTTAGTTGCGGGCTTTTATCATCTTCTATGCAGAATGGGATTGTGACTTTGATTCATAAAAAAGGTGATGAAAAAGATATAAGAAATTGGCGCCCAATCACATTGTTAAATAATGATTATAAAATTGTGGCAAAGATTGTGGCAAACAGGTTAAACGATGTGATAGGTCTTATGGTAGGGGACTATCAGGTGTGCGCAGTACCTGGAAGAAAGATTTCTGACAACTTAGTGCTTTTAAGAGATATTATTTATTATTCAAATTTTAACAAAATTCCTTTATTTATTGAATCAACTGACTTTGAAAAAGCATATGATAAAGTGTCACACCGTTTTATGTTTACAGCTTTGAGACAGCTAGGCGTCCCTGAAAAACTGCTTAGAGTGATTAGAGGATTGTACAGTGGAGCTAATAGTCAAATATTAGTAAATGGTCATGTTAGTGAAGCATTTAGGGTAAGATCAGGAGTGAGACAGGGATGCCCTCTCTCCCCAATTCTTTTTATATGTGTAATTGAAACACTTTTAAAATCAGTTCAGCAGGACAAAGGAATGAGAGGAGTTTTTGTCCCAGGTGCCAATGGGAAAAATGTAAAATCGATAGGCTACATGGATGATGTGGCCTTTATCTGTAATTCTCAGAGTGATCTAAATAGAGCGAATCTCCATTTGAGGATTTTTTGTAGCTTGGCAGGGATGAATGTAAATTGGAGCAAATGCCAGCTAGTGAATTTTGGACAACAAATGGATGTAGTGGTGGATAAGATTCAAAAGAAAGAAGAGATAGAAATACTAGGTATAATTTTTGAGAAAGATTTAAAAGGCAAGAAGAGTCATGCAATATTGGAGAAAAAGGTGGAGAAGAAGATAAATTTTTGGAAATTGAGAAAATTGTCTTTTAAAGGGAAAATTTTAATAATCAAAGCTGTGATTTTACCTCTACTTTTATACACAACGATGATCCTCCCGCCGGGGAAGTTATGGATGAGAAGAATGACGAGGAAACTGTTCATTTTTTACTGGGGATCAAAAATGGAAAAGATAAGAAGAGCGACTGTTATGAGCAACCCCGAGCGGGGAGGGTATGGTTTTCCAAATATAGAGGTTTTTATAAAAATGCATTATTTTTTATTGATTTTTAAAACCGTACAGTGCAACAACAGGACAGCTGACATGTGTAAGTATCTAGCAGGTTGGTTGCTTACAAAATGGGGATGGTGTGAAAGGGACCTGAGGAGACCCATGTCATTGGTAATGCCTGTTTTTTATACGGTCCTCAGGTCCTTTAGTGATCAATACCGATTGAGTTCCCTTGGTAAGCCTGAGAAAAGTGCAATAGTACAACATTTGAGGAAAGATGAGGTTTTGTGTGATGTGCCATTTTGCAGTTCTGCACAGTCAGCTAAGATATGGAAGTTATTTTACGTGTCTGGGCTGTCAAATAGACAAAAAGACGTGACATGGCTCTCATTACATGGCTGCCTCCCAACCCGATCTTTTATGAGTAGACGGGGCATTAATATACGAGAAGTATGTCCAAGAGAGGGTTGTGGAGGTATAGAAGATATTTATCACATATTTTGGGACTGTTTTTATGCCAGACAAGTTCTGTTTTTATTGGAGGGCCTGTTTGCTGCACTTACTGGTGTTAGGAATTTTATTTTTGAAAGGGTTTTAATTGGTCAAGATTTTACTTCTGATTTAAATGTACGCGTCTGCTGGATTGTTTTTACTATTTTTAAGGAGGTTTTATGGGATACTAGAAACCTGCTGGTTTTTGGAAAGAACATGCTAACTCCGAGAGAATGTAGAAAAGTGTTTTTATCCAGATTATTTACAGTGTTTTTATGTGATAAGAAGAGATTAGGTGATGGAAAAGCGGAAGAAATCTGGAAACATACGGAATGGAACAATTTTTGTAAGTAAACTTGATTATTTATTCTTTTACTAGAAGTGTCGACCAATAGTTTTTTTTCCAAATGATGTTTTTTTAGACCTTGTTTTATGGTTTGAGTCACATGACGTGAAACTGATTACAGAAATATAAACGAGAGTCTGCTAACTGAGGAAAAAAAAAAAAAAAAAAAAAAAAAAAAAAAATCTGTTCTTATCAGTTTAATATCTGATACGTCCCCTATCTGGGGACCATATATTAAATGGATTTTTAGAACAGGGAGATGGAAATAGAGCTTGCTCTGTCTACTCCACGCATTGACCTGGTATTGCAGTATTTCCAGGACCGGTGCACCCTTTCCTTATGTGTTTACTAAAATCAGATTCCAAAAGTGCTTTTTGTGTTTGCCATTGTTTTTGTCTTTCGGATGGGATCTCCCCTTTTAATCCCATTATTTCAACACCTGTTGGACAATGCATTTGTACAGTCATGTGTGATAATGAGCTAATTTATTAAATGCAATTAATTAATACATTGCCACCTCTTGTTTTGTGTCGTCTGTGTTTCTGTGTTTCCGGCATTTCACATTGGAACAGCTCATTCACCTTCCTTGTCTTCTCTCCGCCCTCCCTCCTAGGTAGGTTAAAGAGCTGCACCTGAGCCAGCCACTGATTGATGCAGCACCATAGTCAAATAGTGGAGTGGAGTAGGGGAACAGCAAACAGCCATTAAAGCAGCCAGCCCGCCCGCCCGCCCGTTACAATGGACCTACCTGTGTACACTAGATGGATGTGATGGAATGTACTGTGGTCCCTACATTTCAAGAAGAAGTAAGAATTGCAGTTGCAACAAACCCTTGCTTGCCTACAAAGAGAGCAGCAATTTGGATTTGTTACTATGTTACCTGGAAGAATAACAAACTGTGCAAGGATGGAGGTTGTAGGAGCAAGGAGAAGAACAAGTTGTCTGTAAAGTTGGTGGATGCCTATTTTCCATTTTGCAGTCCCTTGTCTCCCTCTTGTGGCCTCCTGGAGGCAACTAGCTGTGCAAAATAAAGACAGCCTGGGGGCCGGCTGTTGCAGTGTTGCCCTCTCAGGCAACACTGAGTGACTGACTGAGCCGCACCGTCTTATATAAAGTTCAGACGGAACTTTGCACGTGTCATAGTGGAGACCTCAGGAGCCAGAGCCAGCTTTCTGACATCATAATGGGGCCTCAGAGATAAAAGCCTGGGCCCAGGCAGTGTTGGTCAGTGCTGCTCAGCAGGCAGCACTGGACTGGATTAAAGCTGATACAAGGTGTGAAAGGAGAAGGGGTGGCAGTGGGCATGCACTTACTGCTGCTGCTGCTGCTGCTGCCAGTGTTTGCACGGCAGGAGGGCATTTGGGCGTTGCCAGGAAGGCGTTTTTATGTCGATTCCTCCTCTTTCAGCACTGCATTGTGGTGCAAGCAAAAGAAGCAAATCCTGTCTTGCTTCCTCTCCGGCCTTTATTCACCTCCCGCTTAGTAGCTGTGAGTGTGTGTGAGACTGCAGGGCCCCATGGAATTGCCTAGGAGTAGGCTGAATCGCTGCAAGGGGTGAACAGCAGTATTGGGCAGGCTCGGTCAACGCGCGGCCCGTTCGGGTTATCGCTTCTCGGCCTTCTGGCTGAGATCAAGTGTAGTGCTGTTTATTCGTATCAGTACTGCCTTGGTCTTGGTTGGGAGGTGCTCCGGTACCCTCTCTCTCGGCCTCGGGGGATCGTCCAGGTTCGCCTGGACTTCACCCCCGTGCTGCTATTTGGGAGAGAGGCTTAGTCCGTAGCAACGAGTTGCGATCCCCCCCCCCAGCCCCTTGGTCTCCTTAACCCAAGGGGTGCAGCGAAAGCTGTGCGGTTCGACCTGGCTACGCAAATGGCAGGCGAACCTGATGCGGTGCCGGTATATGCCCGGCTAAGGAATTCTGCACGATTTATCGTGGCAGAGGGTGGAGGCGGTCCACGTGGTATCAAATTCTTGGTCCATACCATTTTGGAAAATCTGCTGGCGGTCCACAAGAACGAGCTCTTGGCTATCCAGGACTACCCGAAACGAGGAATTTATGATGTCACCTTCATGGGTGAAGGAATACTCCGTGATGCTATGGACAGAGCTGAGAGGAAACAAGGTGAACTCGTGACAGCGGGAGTCAAGGTAGTAGAGCATGAATTTGAAATAACCAAACTCGTGGTGATTAAGATGTATTCCCCATATGTGAGAGATATGGAAGTGGCAGCATTTCTAGCTGCCTACTTCAAAAATGTCAAGCTCATGGGGAGAGTGATGAACGAGTGTGGAGTGTGGACCGCCAAATGGAAGTTTTTAGTCACGCTGATAAAGGACCCCTCCACCCAGGAAACGAGGTTACCACCGGCTCGTTTTAAAATTGGAAATGTGAATGGCGACCTCTACTTCTCAGGGATGCCAAACTTCTGCAGGGCTTGCGGTACCTATGGACATACCAGTTTTAACTGCGATGTCACCTGTAGAAACTGTGGAAGCAAAGAGCACAATATAAGGGAGTGCATAGGAGAAAAGAAATGTAATTTTTGTCAAAAAACTGGTCACCTGTATTTTTCTTGTCCTCATAGGTACCGAAGCGGAGAAGAAGAGCAACCCGGGGCGCCCCCACGTGCTCCACCAGCAGACCAAACCCGTCCTCAGGGAGAGGAACAGACCAGCCACAGGACAGAGGAGAGAGGTACCTGGGCTTCAAAGGTGCGAGGGACTGGAGCCAAAACAGGTACCTCGCAGCCAGCAACCTTGGAGGATAAAAGGGAGTCTAGCGCAAAAGAAAAACGTCAGGCAAAACGGAAGGCTGAAAAGGAGCAGGACGGAAAAACTGAGGCATCCCAGAAGGCTGGTTGCTCAGGGGGTGCCGGGCCTGCTCCAAGCCCTGGGTCTCTGGCATCCTCGTCGGATGAAGAGGACGAGGTGCCGGTGGGTCCCCGGAAAAAAGGGAGGCAAACGAGAGTCAGTAAGGGGGAGACAGGGGAGGAGCAGATGGACACTACAGTGAAAAGCGATGTGGCTCCTCCTAGGACCCCCTCCTCGCCGCGACTGGTGAGGAGGGCGGGCACTGTTCCCCCTGTGGTAACTGACACCCCACCTTGTGCGCAACCTCCCCCTCCAGAAGAGCCTGCACGGCCCCAGGGGGGAGGTGCGAGCCCCCTAGGGGACCCACCCGATCTAGATGGTCAACCACTTGAGACCCAGGGAGGCCTGACTGCGTTTGGGCTCCCGATGCACAGAAGTTTGGTTGCTGGCGCTATCCTCAGCGAAGGCAGTTCCTCTCCCGCGTTTTCCCTCATTACAAACGATTCAGATGGGGGCGGGTATATAAGTTCCAGCGAGATTTTTGGTATTGCTGGTGGAGAAAATATCTGATTTTAAAATACGCTAATATTTATTATTTTAAAATCAAAATCCGCCTTAAATCTCCACAATGTCTGAGCTAAAGGGAATATCCCTCAACGTGAGGGGCGCCAAGTCCAAAGTTAGAAGGGTTGCTCTCTTCAATTATTTATCTTGCCTGGCAGCCTCTGTTTTTTTCCTGCAGGAGTGCGGCATTCCCCATATGATGAAGTACAATAAATATAAAGAGGATTGGAAGTATGGTCCATCAGTCTGGTCTGGATCAAATGAGTCCAGATCAGCAGGGGTCGCCATTCTTTTTAAGGGAAACGTTTTTATTGATTTTATTCAAGAGATTCTTCCAGGACGTATTTTATTGGTTAAAGCTTTTATTGACGGCGTAAAATGGCAGTTTTTAAATTTTTACGGCTCACCTGACAAAAATGAGAGAGCAGAGATGCTAGAAATTTTACCTCTTTTTATTAATACAACTGAGCCTTTTATCCTCGCAGGTGATTTTAACTGTATCCTGAGGGGGGAACGCCGGCTTACCAGTGCTACAAGTAGGAATTACGATAAGACCTCTGGACTGCTCAAAGATATTGTAAATGATTTTAAATTAACTGATGTGTACAAAGAATGTAATAGGAGCAGCCCAGAGGAAGCCGGCGTTACCTGGAGCAACGCCACCTGTAGCTCCAGGATAGATTTTATTTTTTGTAATGAGAATGTACTGCCTTTTAATTGTGAAGTTTTAACTAATGTTTTTTCAGATCACAAGCTTTTATCATTTTATGTAAAGCGTGATTTTAATAAACCGGTGTGTAAGAAGTCCTGGAAGTTAAATGTTTCCCTTTTAGATGATCCACAGGTTTTTACTGATTTTATTGAATTTTACAAAAAATGCAGGCGGGGGAGAGACATGCGTACTCCCATCAGTGCATGGTGGGAGAAAATGAAAAAAAGAATAAAGGAATTTTTTATTAAAAAGAGCGTGGCGAAAGCCAGGGAAAAACATGCTTTTTTTAAAATTCTCAGCACCCGTCTGCAGACCCTGTACAAGATGAGAGATAATGAAATTGACGTTAAAACTGACATCACTAACTTAAAAAAAGAAATAGCCCAGTGCCTGGAGCAGAAAGGCAAAGAAATCATTTTCCGTTCCAAAATTCAGCATGTGGAGGAGAATGAGACCTGCTCCAGGTACTTTTTTAAAAAAATTAACAATAAAAAGGCTATTATTAAAAATATTGAAGGTGTGTCAGATGTACAGGGTATTTTAAGTAAAGTTCATGAGTTTTATGCTGACCTTTTTAGTGTTAAAACTGTGGATCATAATTTTATGCGTGACTCACTGAAGGAGATTACTACTGTTTTAGACCCTGTCTCCCAGAATTTTTTATTACAGGAGCTGACGGAGCAGGAGGTTTTAGAAACGGTAAAGAGTTTTAAAGCCGGAAAAGTTCCCGGACCGGACGGTATACCCAGTGAGTTTTATGTCAAATTTTATGACATTTTAAAAGAGGATCTTTTTAGCCTTTTTTATAAAGTTTTTAATTCCAAGATGCTGCCTAAGTCCTGGCGGAAGGGTGAGGTCTCCCTGCTACATAAGAAAGGTGACATCGCAGTTTTGAAGAACTGGAGACCAATAACCCTTCTGAATAGCGACTATAAAATAATGGCAAAAGTGTGCGCAAATAGATTAAAAGCCATAATACCCCACATTGTACACTCTAACCAGGTGTGTGGGGTGCCAGGCCGCAGCATCTGGGATAATCTTAACCTGATAAAAGACGTAATTGAGGACACGAGGTCTAGAAGAGGTAAATTAGCCATTTTATCTATAGACTTCGAGAAGGCGTTCGACCGTGTCTCTCATTTTTATCTTTTTAAGGTTTTAGAGCGTATGGGTATACCTGAAGGATTTTTATTATCACTTAAAGCCTTTTATAAAGATTGCACAAGCAAAATTTTAGTGAATGGTTTTAAGACACAGGACGTGATTTTAAACTCAGGGGTGAAGCAGGGGTGTCCCTTGTCCCCACTGCTTTTTATTTGCGCATTAGAGCCTCTACTGTGTACAATTCGCCGCGATAAGTTAATACGTGGAGTCCCCCTGCCCGGGGGTGGCGGCGTAGAGGCTAAAGCAGTGGGGTACATGGACGATGTAGCGGTTTTTTGCAGGGACACCCTGTCGCTTCAGAGAACCCTCAGACAAATTGAGTTTTATTGCTGTGCTTCCGGTTTTAAGGTGAACTTCGACAAAAGTAATATTTTAAATATAGGAAGCATGGCTTTTAGAGACATACCCGTCCCTGTGTCAGATAATATTACAATTTTAGGTGTCTCCTTCAGTGAGTGCGACAATGGTTTTATCAGTTGGGACATGGTGGCGCAGAAGGTAAATCAAAAAATATGTATGTGGAACATGAGAAAACTTACCATGGAGGGAAAAGTTTTAATTATTAAAATGGTCATTTTACCCCTGCTTTTATATCTAAGTATGGTTTTCCCTCCCCCCACGGTTTTATTGCAAAAAATTACTAAAGCATGTTTTACCTTCTTTTGGAGTTCCAGAATGGAGAAACTAAAAAGAGAGATTGTGATGAAATCCAAACCGAAGGGTGGCAAAGATTTTCCGAATTTTAACAGGTTTCTTTTAATCAAGTTCTTCAGTTTCTGTTTTAATTCCCTTTTTAAAGAACATTATTGGTCCTATTTTTTACGTTTTAATACAGGGTTTTTAATGCGAAGGTTTGGGTGGTTCAACATTGTTTTATCCTCACCTTACGCTTTTAAACTCTCAATAAACTATGTGATTTTAGAAAAGATAGTGGCCTTATTCAACCTGAAGGGAAAAAATGTAAATGAGCTGAAAAATAGTAAAAAGTTAATTAAAGACCTAAGAGAAAGTGAGACGGTCAGCAGGATTGAGAATTTTAATGAGGAACGAAGTGCTTTTATCTTCAAAATTATTAATGTGTTTTATCTTTTTAATACACAGATGGACCTGGCCTGGAGCTGCATTCATCAATGTCTTCCATGCCGGGCATTCCAATACAGAAGGAGGTTCGCGAGGTCTGCCGTCTGCCCGAGGGAAGGCTGCCAGGCCGAGGAAACGGTTCGACACATTTTTTGGACGTGTGATTTTGCGAAGGAATTTTGGAAAAAAATATTCCCTCTTTTGGCAAAGATGGCAGACCTGAAAGACTTGAATTATGAAGATATTTTATATGGACTATTTGGATGCCCAACCGCGAGCCAAAAGATAATAGCGTGGAAGACGATGAATTGCGCCAAAGAAGCTCTATGGAAGGCCAGGAACATCCTGATTTTTAAGCACGATGTTTTATCTACTGATGATGTTTTAGGTCTTTGTTTTAGCGAAATGTACATTTATTATTTATTAGACAAAAAAAGAAATGCCACCCTTCTAAATAAATGGTTTGTGAAAGAATGGAACTCCAACATATAAAGATTTGCCACCATGTCCCTTTTATGTAATGTAATGCAATGAAATATTGATTTTATTGTTATTCATTTGTACAAAAGTTGGTTTTATTGTAAACTGTATTTTTTTATGAAATAAACCATTGACACCCCTGAAAAGGGGTAGCCAACTTAAAAAAAAAATCTGTTCTTATCAGTTTAATATCTGATACGTCCCCTATCTGGGGACCATATATTAAATGGATTTTTAGAACAGGGAGATGGAAATAGAGCTTGCTCTGTCCACTCCACGCATTGACCTGGTATTGCAGTATTTCCAGGACCGGTGCACCCTTTCCTTATGTGTTTACTAAAATCAGATTCCAAAAGTGCTTTTTGTGTTTGCCATTGTTTTTGTCTTTCGGATGGGATCTCCCCTTTTAATCCCATTATTTCAACACCTGTTGGACAATGCATTTGTACAGTCATGTGTGATAATGAGCTAATTTATTAAATGCAATTAATTAATACATTGCCACCTCTTGTTTTGTGTCGTCTGTGTTTCTGTGTTTCCGGCATTTCACATTGGAACAGCTCATTCACCTTCCTTGTCTTCTCTCCGCCCTCCCTCCTAGGTAGGTTAAAGAGCTGCACCTGAGCCAGCCACTGATTGATGCAGCACCATAGTCAAATAGTGGAGTGGAGTAGGGGAACAGCAAACAGCCATTAAAGCAGCCAGCCCGCCCGCCCGCCCGTCACAATGGACCTACCTGTGTACACTAGATGGATGTGATGGAATGTACTGTGGTCCCTACATTTCAAGAAGAAGTAAGAATTGCAGTTGCAACAAACCCTTGCTTGCCTACAAAGAGAGCAGCAATTTGGATTTGTTACTATGTTACCTGGAAGAATAACAAACTGTGCAAGGATGGAGGTTGTAGGAGCAAGGAGAACAAGTTGTCTGTAAAGTTGGTGGATGCCTATTTTCCATTTTGCAGTCCCTTGTCTCCCTCTTGTGGCCTCCTGGAGGCAACTAGCTGTGCAAAAAAAAGACAGCCTGGGGGCCGGCTGTTGCAGTGTTGCCCTCTCAGGCAACACTGAGTGACTGACTGAGCCGCACCGTCTTATATAAAGTTCAGACGGAACTTTGCACGTGTCATAGTGGAGACCTCAGGAGCCAGAGCCAGCTTTCTGACATCATAATGGGGCCTCAGAGATAAAAGCCTGGGCCCAGGCAGTGTTGGTCAGTGCTGCTCCGCATGCAGCACTGGACTGGATTAAAGCTGATACAAGGTGTGAAAGGAGAAGGGGTGGCAGTGGGCATGCACTTACTGCTGCTGCTGCTGCTGCTGCCAGTGTTTGCACGGCAGGAGGGCATTTGGGCGTTGCCAGGAAGGCGTTTTTATGTCCTCCTCTTTCAGCACTGCATTGTGGTGCAAGCAAAATAAGCAAATCCTGTCTTGCTTCCTCTCCGGCCTTTATTCACCTCCCGCTTAGTAGCTGTGAGTGTGTGTGAGCCTGCAGGGCCCCATGGAATTGCCTAGGAGTAGGCTGAATCGCTGCAAGGGGTGAACAGCAGTATTGGGCAGGCTCGGTCAACGCGCGGCCCGTTCGGGTTATCGCTTCTTGGCCTTTTGGCTAAGATCAAGTGTAGTGCTGGTTACTTGTAGTCAGTGCTGCCTGGTCTTGGTTAGGAGGTGCTCAGGTACCCTCTCTCTCGGCCTCGGGGGATCGTCCAGGTTCGCCTGGACTTCACCCCCGTGCTGCTATTTGGGAGAGAGGCTTAGTCCTGAGCAACGGGTTGCGATCCATATACCCCCGTGTAGGTTTCGGCCGAAAAGGGGAGTTGCGCCTAACGTTGCGCCTACTACGGAGTAGCGTAACAATACCATACTCACCATGGACGAGGATCCATGTGAGATACCGGCTTATGCCCGGATTAAAAACACGATTCGTGTAGTTCTATCGGAGGAGAAGGCAACGACCTGCGGCTTAAAATTTGTGGTGGAGACCGTACTTGTTGGTATCTTCAACATCCAGAAGCGAGAAATTTTGGCGGTGCAGGATTACCCAAGAAGGAGGACATACGATGTTACTTTCATACAGAATGGAGTATTCCGAGATCTGCTGGCGGCTTATACGGTAAAAAATGACCCGAGACTGGACGGTGTTGATTTTTATGAGCACGTTATGGACATCACTAAAATGATAGTTATAAAGATGTACTGCCCTTTTGCCGACTTAAAAGAAGTGATGTCCTTTTTATTCCCTTATTTTAAAACTGTGAAATGTATTGGCAAAGTCATGAATGAGGTTGGTGTATGGACCTCAAAGTGGAGATTCAATGTAACATGTTATAAAGATGCCAATTTTACAGGAGGGATAATGTTGCCGCCAGCACGTTTTAAAATAGGTGATATGGCCGGAGACTTTTATTTTTCAGGGATGCCTCCATTCTGTAGGAAGTGCCAAAAGTACGGTCACACCAAGGAGTCTTGCGACAGCACCTGTAGGAACTGCGGCAGCTCTGAGCACGAGACCAAAACTTGCCCTCTGGGGAAAAGGTGCCGTTTTTGCAGCCGAGTTGGTCACCTCTATGCTACTTGTCCCCACAGATCTAAAGAGTTGGAACAACCCGAGGACCGGCCAAGGCGTCCCGAGCGGCCCGCAGGCCAGATCACCCCTGTACAAGGAGAGGAACCCCAAGGAGGCGAGCAAGACGATATGGATACCTCCAGCAGACCCCCCCAAACAGGTGACCCTAAAGAGCAGAGGCGACAAAAACGCAGAGCCAGTGATCAGCGGACGAAAGAGCCCCCCCAGGAGACTGGGGCACAGGGTAGTTCGGATGAAGCTGATCCTACTGGCCTGCAAGAGATGCTGGGTCAGCCTGTACCTGAGGCAGAGGTCCCGGGCGGAGCGGCAGCGCTCACTAAGAGACGTAGGGCGTACTCGGAGGTGGCAGCGGGGGTGCCGATGGGAGTACCTGCCAGGTTGAAGGCAGGGAAACCAGTTGACGTGCCCCCGGAAGCGACAGCTAAAGGTCCCCCCCCTTCTAGACAGTTGGGGGATATAGGGACAGCTGCCTCCGAGGTAAGCGTGGTCCCTGAGACGTCCGGAAGCGCGATTCCTGCCCCTATAGAAGGGGAGGGCGCTGCCAAAGATTGCCAAATCTTACCCGTTGAGTCCGTCTGGGACCCATTTTCAAGAAGTGCCTTAGGTGAGGGGGGTCAGCTGAGTGACGGGACTTCCTCTCAAACCTCATCGATGCGCACATTTGACTCGAGGAAAGATGATGATGAGAGCTCGAGTGGGGTGTCTGGCGACGCGGAGGACTGCTGAGGCCTCCTCGGGTAAGATAAAAATAGACTGTCTCTCTCCCTTTTCCTCATGGCTGAGTTATGTGGTCTTTCCTTTAATGTAAGAAGCGTGCACTCACAGACAAGAAGAGCTGCCCTTTTTAACTACCTTTCTGTTTTTACCGCCTCAGTGTTTTTCCTACAGGAATGCTGCATACCTCACCGCATGAATTATAAAAAATATGAGGAAGACTGGAGACTCGGACCTTCAGTGTGGTCCGGGTCCAATGAATCCAAAGCCGCAGGTGTCGCCATTTTATTCAAAGGGAACGTTTTAATTGATCGTTTTTATGAAATTTTACCAGGCAGAATTTTAATGGTCAAAGCTTTTATAAACGGTGTTAGATGGCAGTTTTTAAACTTTTATGGTTCTACAGACAAGAAGGAAAGAGCAAAAATGCTAGAAATTTTACCCCTTTTTATCAATGATTCAGAACCACTTATTTTAGCTGGTGATTTTAATTGTATTTTAAAGGGGGAACGCCGGTTCTCTAATTCAGTAAGTCGAAATTATGATAAAACCCCGTCTATTTTAAAAGATATTACAGTGGATTTTAAACTTACTGATGTTTTTAAAAAATGCAATAGGGATCTACCTGAAGAGGACGGCGTCACCTGGAGCAATGTAAACTGCAGCTCCAGGATTGATTTTATTTTTTGCTCTTATCAAATACTGCCTTTTAAATGTGATCTTAATTCTAACGTGTTTTCTGACCATAAACTTTTATATTTTAAAGTTAATTTGAACGATCAAAGGAGAACTCCGAAGAAAGCCTGGAAATTAAACGTATCCCTTTTAGAGGATCCGCAAATTTTATCCGATTTTATCACCTTTTATAAGGGCTGCAGACGGGTAAGACATCCCAATATGCTAATTGTTTCCTGGTGGGAAAAAATGAAAATAAAGATAAGAGATTTTTTTATTAAAGCTGGGATGAAGAAAGCAAAAGAAAAATTTGAATTTTATGCTAATTTAAATACCCGTCTGCAGACCCAATACAAGTTCAGAGAACAGGGTATGCATGTGGAGAAAGAGATCACCGAAATTAAAAAAGAAATCTCCCAGTGCCTGGAGCAGAGGGGAAAGGAGATAATCTTTCGCTCTAAGGTAAAACATCTTGAAGAAAATGAGACCTGCTCCAGGTACTTCTTCAAGAAAATAAATGATAAGCATACCCTGTTAAATGAGATAGATGGGGAAACAAATACCCAAAACATTTTAAAAAAGGTGCACGGTTTTTATGCGGATCTTTTTAATACAAAACATGTTGATGTTGATTTTATGAACGACTCATTGAAGGAGGTGGATGCTGTTTTAGATCCTGCTTCCCAAGTGTTTTTATTACAGGATATTACGGAACAGGAGATTTTAGAAACCACAAAGAGTTTTAAAACAGGTAAAGTCCCTGGCCCTGACGGTATACCTATAGAATTCTATGTTATATTTTATGGTATTTTAAAAGAGGATCTCCACCCCCTTTTTACCCAAGTTTTTAGAACAAAAGCCCTCCCGGGGTCCTGGAAGAAAGGCGAGGTGTCCCTGCTTTACAAAAAGGGGGACAAAACAGACATTAAAAATTGGAGGCCTATCACTTTGCTAAACTCTGACTACAAAGTAATGGCGAAGATATGTGCGAACAGATTAAAAGCAGTGATAGGCCAGATCATACACTCCAATCAGGTCTGTGGGATACCCGGGAGGAGTATATGGGATAATTTAAACCTTTTAAAAGATGTGATCAGTGACACGAAAGAGAGAGGAGGTAAAATGGCAATTTTATCTATAGATTTCGAGAAAGCCTTCGATAGAGTGTCACATTTTTATCTTTTTAAGGTTTTAGAAAAAATGGGTATACCGGAAGGTTTTTTACAGTCTCTGAAGGCCTTTTATGAAAATTGTACTAGCAAAATTTTAGTAAAGGGTTTTAAGACACAGGATGTCCTTTTAAATTCCGGAGTGAAGCAGGGGTGTCCCTTGTCCCCACTACTTTTTATTTGTGCGATCGAGCCTCTACTCTGCAGGTTAAGAAAGGATAAGCAGATAAGCGGAGTCCCCCTGCCGGGCGGGGGGGGACTAGAGGCTAAAGTGGTGGGGTACATGGACGATGTCGCGGTCCTTTGCAGGGACACCCTGTCATTACAGAAATCTTTTAAACAGATTTACCAATTCTGTTGCTCCTCCGGTTTTTTAGTCAATTTTAATAAAAGTAACATCTTAAATATCGGCAAAATGGTTTTAATGGACATTCCAGTCCCTGTGTCAGAGTCTGTACAAATTTTAGGAGTCTCCTTCAATGAGTCAAATAATGGTTTTACCAGTTGGGACTTGGTGGCACAAAAAGTCAATCAGAAAATTTGCATGTGGAACATGAGAAAGCTAACAATGGAGGGAAAGGTTTTAATTACAAAAATGGTGATTTTACCTATTTTATTATATTTAAGTATGGTATTCCCTCCCCCTGAGATTTTATTGAAAAAAATAATTAAAGCATGTTTCACATTTTTATGGAACTCCAGGATGGAAAAGCTCAGGAGAGAGAAGGTAATATTACCCAAACCAATGGGGGGGAAAGATTTCCCCGATATAAAAGCATTCCTTTTAATAAAATTTTTTACTTTATGTCTTAATGCAGTTTTTAAGGAACATTACTGGTCATATTTTATACGTTTTAACACAGGTTATTTTATG
The DNA here is from genome assembly GCF_050947455.1 of Rhinoderma darwinii. Classification (NCBI taxonomy): domain Eukaryota; kingdom Metazoa; phylum Chordata; class Amphibia; order Anura; family Rhinodermatidae; genus Rhinoderma; species Rhinoderma darwinii. The sequence continues at coordinate 442,997 of NW_027461729.1, forward strand.
AGGAGGAACGGTTGGTTCTCCACGGTTTTAAGCTCCCCGTATGCTTTTAACCTTTCTGGCCAGTATAAGATTTTAGAAAAAATTGTAAACCTTTTTAACTTAAAAGACAAAAATATTAACGAAGTAAAAAATAGTAAAGGAATTTTAAAAAAGATAAAAGAAAATGTTTTAGTAGCTCCCATCAGTAATTTTAATGAACAAAAATGTAAAGAAATATGGAAGATGGTGAGCGCTAAATATCTTTTTAACCCACAGAAAGATCTGGCCTGGAGCTGTGCCCACGAGTGTCTTCCATGCCGGGCATTCCAGCATCGAAGGGGACTGACCAACTCGGCTGCGTGTCCAAGGGGAGGATGTAGAGATGACGAGACAGTCTACCACCTATTCTGGGAATGTTTTTACGCGAAATTGATATGGACAAGAATCCTCCCCTTGGTACAGAAGATTACAGGACTTCGGAGATACACAAGTGATGGCGTTTTATATGGATGCCTGGAATGCCCAACACAGACTCGAAAAATGATGGCATGGAAGATCACCAACTGCGTAAAAGCAGCTCTGTGGGCGGCCAGAAACATTTTATTATTTAAGTGTGAAGTTTTAGCTGTGGAAGATGTTTTAGCCATTTGTCTTAATGAAATGTACAAATATTTTCTTTTAGATAAAAAACTCTCTCCTGTTTTATGTAGAAAATGGTTTTTAAGTGAATGGAGTTCCATAATATGATGCCACCAAGTGCCCTTTTATAAATTGTTTTTATTTGACAATTTGTATTTATCTGTATTAAAAAACCATGATTGTAAATTTATGTAAATTTTTGTTGAAATGTATTGATTTATTGTAAATTTGTTCAAAATTTTAAATAAACGGTTACCTCCTTTGTTGGGGTAGTCAACTCAAAAAATCTGTTCTTATCAGTTTAATATCTGATACGTCCCCTATCTGGGGACCATATATTAAATGGATTTTTAGAACAGGGAGATGGAAATAGAGCTTGCTCTGTCCACTCCACGCATTGACCTGGTATTGCAGTATTTCCAGGACCGGTGCACCCTTTCCTTATGTGTTTACTAAAATCAGATTCCAAAAGTGCTTTTTGTGTTTGCCATTGTTTTTGTCTTTCGGATGGGATCTCCCCTTTTAATCCCATTATTTCAACACCTGTTGGACAATGCATTTGTACAGTCATGTGTGATAATGAGCTAATTTATTAAATACAATTAATTAATACATTGCCACCTCTTGTTTTGTGTCGTCTGTGTTTCTGTGTTTCCGGCATTTCACATTGGAACAGCTCATTCACCTTCCTTGTCTTCTCTCCGCCCTCCCTCCTAGGTAGGTTAAAGAGCTGCACCTGAGCCAGCCACTGATTGATGCAGCACCATAGTCAAATAGTGGAGTGGAGTAGGGGAACAGCAAACAGCCATTAAAGCAGCCAGCCCGCCCGCCCGCCCGTCACAATGGACCTACCTGTGTACACTAGATGGATGTGATGGAAAGTACTGTGGTCCCTACATTTCAAGAAGAAGTAAGAATTGCAGTTGCAACAAACCCTTGCTTGCCTACAAAGAGAGCAGCAATTTGGATTTGTTACTATGTTACCTGGAAGAATAACAAACTGTGCAAGGATGGAGGTTGTAGGAGCAAGGAGAACAAGTTGTCTGTAAAGTTGGTGGATGCCTATTTTCCATTTTGCAGTCCCTTGTCTCCCTCTTGTGGCCTCCTGGAGGCAACTAGCTGTGCAAAAAAAAGACAGCCTGGGGGCCGGCTGTTGCAGTGTTGCCCTCTCAGGCAACACTGAGTGACTGACTGAGCCGCACCGTCTTATATAAAGTTCAGACGGAACTTTGCACGTGTCATAGTGGAGACCTCAGGAGCCAGAGCCAGCTTTCTGACATCATAATGGGGCCTCAGAGATAAAAGCCTGGGCCCAGGCAGTGTTGGTCAGTGCTGCTCAGCAGGCAGCACTGGACTGGATTAAAGCTGATACAAGGTGTGAAAGGAGAAGGGGTGGCAGTGGGCATGCACTTACTGCTGCTGCTGCTGCTGCTGCTGCTGCTGCCAGTGTTTGCACGGCAGGAGGGCATTTGGGCGTTGCCAGGAAGGCGTTTTTATGTTGATTCCTCCTCTTTCAGCACTGCATTGTGGTGCAAGCAAAAGAAGCAAAACGCGCGGCACGTTCGGGTTATCGCTTCTCGGCCTTTTGGCTAAGATCAAGTGTAGTATCTGTTCTTATCAGTTTAATATCTGATACGTCCCCTATCTGGGGACCATATATTAAATGGATTTTTAGAACAGGGAGATGGAAATAGAGCTTGCTCTGTCCACTCCACGCATTGACCTGGTATTGCAGTATTTCCAGGACCGGTGCACCCTTTCCTTATGTGTTTACTAAAATCAGATTCCAAAAGTGCTTTTTGTGTTTGCCATTATTTTTGTCTTTCGGATGGGATCTCCCCTTTTAATCCCATTATTTCAACACCTGTTGGACAATGCATTTGTACAGTCATGTGTGATAATGAGCTAATTTATTAAATGCAATTAATTAATACATTGCCACCTCTTGTTTTGTGTCGTCTGTGTTTCTGTGTTTCCGGCATTTCACATTGGAACAGCTCATTCACCTTCCTTGTCTTCTCTCCGCCCTCCCTCCTAGGTAGGTTAAAGAGCTGCACCTGAGCCAGCCACTGATTGATGCAGCACCATAGTCAAATAGTGGAGTGGAGTAGGGGAACAGCAAACAGCCATTAAAGCAGCCAGCCCGCCCGCCCGCCCGTCACAATGGACCTACCTGTGTACACTAGATGGATGTGATGGAATGTACTGTGGTCCCTACATTTCAAGAAGAAGTAAGAATTGCAGTTGCAACAAACCCTTGCTTGCCTACAAAGAGAGCAGCAATTTGGATTTGTTACTATGTTACCTGGAAGAATAACAAACTGTGCAAGGATGGAGGTTGTAGGAGCAAGGAGAACAAGTTGTCTGTAAAGTTGGTGGATGCCTATTTTCCATTTTGCAGTCCCTTGTCTCCCTCTTGTGGCCTCCTGGAGGCAACTAGCTGTGCAAAAAAAAGACAGCCTGGGGGCCGGCTGTTGCAGTGTTGCCCTCTCAGGCAACACTGAGTGACTGACTGAGCTGCACCGTCTTATATAAAGTTCAGACGGAACTTTGCACGTGTCATAGTGGAGACCTCAGGAGCCAGAGCCAGCTTTCTGACATCATAATGGGGCCTCAGAGATAAAAGCCTGGGCCCAGGCAGTGTTGGTCAGTGCTGCTCAGCAGGCAGCACTGGACTGGATTAAAGCTGATACAAGGTGTGAAAGGAGAAGGGGTGGCAGTGGGCATGCACTTACTGCTGCTGCTGCTGCTGCTGCCAGTGTTTGCACGGCAGGAGGGCATTTGGGCGTTGCCAGGAAGGCGTTTTTATGTCGATTCCTCCTCTTTCAGCACTGCATTGTGGTGCAAGCAAAAGAAGCAAAACGCGCGGCACGTTCGGGTTATCGCTTCTCGGCCTTTTGGCTAAGATCAAGTGTAGTATCTGTTCTTATCAGTTTAATATCTGATACGTCCCCTATCTGGGGACCATATATTAAATGGATTTTTAGAACAGGGAGATGGAAATAGAGCTTGCTCTGTCCACTCCACGCATTGACCTGGTATTGCAGTATTTCCAGGACCGGTGCACCCTTTCCTTATGTGTTTACTAAAATCAGATTCCAAAAGTGCTTTTTGTGTTTGCCATTGCTTTTGTCTTTCGGATGGGATCTCCCCTTTTAATCCCATTATTTCAACACCTGTTGGACAATGCATTTGTACAGTCATGTGTGATAATGAGCTAATTTATTAAATGCAATTAATTAATACATTGCCACCTCTTGTTTTGTGTCGTCTGTGTTTCTGTGTTTCCGGCATTTCACATTGGAACAGCTCATTCACCTTCCTTGTCTTCTCTCCGCCCTCCCTCCTAGGTAGGTTAAAGAGCTGCACCTGAGCCAGCCACTGATTGATGCAGCACCATAGTCAAATAGTGGAGTGGAGTAGGGGAACAGCAAACAGCCATTAAAGCAGCCAGCCCGCCCGCCCGCCCGCCCGTCACAATGGACCTACCTGTGTACACTAGATGGATGTGATGGAATGTACTGTGGTCCCTACATTTCAAGAAGAAGTAAGAATTGCAGTTGCAACAAACCCTTGCTTGCCTACAAAGAGAGCAGCAATTTGGATTTGTTACTATGTTACCTGGAAGAATAACAAACTGTGCAAGGATGGAGGTTGTAGGAGCAAGGAGAACAAGTTGTCTGTAAAGTTGGTGGATGCCTATTTTCCATTTTGCAGTCCCTTGTCTCCCTCTTGTGGCCTCCTGGAGGCAACTAGCTGTGCAAAAAAAAGACAGCCTGGGGGCCGGCTGTTGCAGTGTTGCCCTCTCAGGCAACACTGAGTGACTGACTGAGCCGCACCGTCTTATATAAAGTTCAGACGGAACTTTGCACGTGTCATAGTGGAGACCTCAGGAGCCAGAGCCAGCTTTCTGACATCATAATGGGGCCTCAGAGATAAAAGCCTGGGCCCAGGCAGTGTTGGTCAGTGCTGCTCAGCAGGCAGCACTGGACTGGATTAAAGCTGATACAAGGTGTGAAAGGAGAAGGGGTGGCAGTGGGCATGCACTTACTGCTGCTGCTGCTGCCAGTGTTTGCACGGCAGGAGGGCATTTGGGCGTTGCCAGGAAGGCGTTTTTATGTCGATTCCTCCTCTTTCAGCACTGCATTGTGGTGCAAGCAAAAGAAGCAAAACGCGCGGCACGTTCGGGTTATCGCTTCTCGGCCTTTTTGGCTAAGATCAAGTGTAGTATCTGTTCTTATCAGTTTAATATCTGATACGTCCCCTATCTGGGGACCATATATTAAATGGATTTTTAGAACAGGGAGATGGAAATAGAGCTTGCTCTGTCCACTCCACGCATTGACCTGGTATTGCAGTATTTCCAGGACCGGTGCACCCTTTCCTTATGTGTTTACTAAAATCAGATTCCAAAAGTGCTTTTTGTGTTTGCCATTGTTTTTGTCTTTCGGATGGGATCTCCCCTTTTAATCCCATTATTTCAACACCTGTTGGACAATGCACTTGTACAGTCATGTGTGATAATGAGCTAATTTATTAAATGCAATTAATTAATACATTGCCACCTCTTGTTTTGTGTCGTCTGTGTTTCTGTGTTTCCGGCATTTCACATTGGAACAGCTCATTCACCTTCCTTGTCTTCTCTCCGCCCTCCCTCCTAGGTAGGTTAAAGAGCTGCACCTGAGCCAGCCACTGATTGATGCAGCACCATAGTCAAATAGTGGAGTGGAGTAGGGGAACAGCAAACAGCCATTAAAGCAGCCAGCCCGCCCGCCCGCCCGTCACAATGGACCTACCTGTGTACACTAGATGGATGTGATGGAATGTACTGTGGTCCCTACATTTCAAGAAGAAGTAAGAATTGCAGTTGCAACAAACCCTTGCTTGCCTACAAAGAGAGCAGCAATTTGGATTTGTTACTATGTTACCTGGAAGAATAACAAACTGTGCAAGGATGGAGGTTGTAGGAGCAAGGAGAACAAGTTGTCTGTAAAGTTGGTGGATGCCTATTTTCCATTTTGCAGTCCCTTGTCTCCCTCTTGTGGCCTCCTGGAGGCAACTAGCTGTGCAAAAAAAAGACAGCCTGGGGGCCGGCTGTTGCAGTGTTGCCCTCTCAGGCAACACTGAGTGACTGACTGAGCCGCACCGTCTTATATAAAGTTCAGACGGAACTTTGCACGTGTCATAGTGGAGACCTCAGGAGCCAGAGCCAGCTTTCTGACATCATAATGGGGCCTCAGAGATAAAAGCCTGGGCCCAGGCAGTGTTGGTCAGTGCTGCTCAGCAGGCAGCACTGGACTGGATTAAAGCTGATACAAGGTGTGAAAGGAGAAGGGGTGGCAGTGGGCATGCACTTTCTGCTGCTGCTGCTGCTGCTGCCAGTGTTTGCACGGCAGGAGGGCATTTGGGCGTTGCCAGGAAGGCATTTTTATGTCGATTCCTCCTCTTTCAGCACTGCATTGTGGTGCAAGCAAAAGAAGCAAATCCTGTCTTGCTTCCTCTCCGGCCTTTATTCACCTCCCGCTTAGTAGCTGTGAGTGTGTGTGAGCCTTCAGGGCCCCATGGAATTGCCTAGGAGTAGGCTGAATCGCTGCAAGGGGTGAACAGCAGTATTGGGCAGGCTCGGTCAACGCGCGGCCCGTTCGGGTTATCGCTTCTCGGCCTTCTGGCTGAGATCAAGTGTAGTTCTGATTACTTGTAGTCAGTGCTGCCTGGTCTTGGTTAGGAGGTGCTCAGGTACCCTCTCTCTCGGCCTCGGGGGATCGTCCAGGTTCGCCTGGACTTCACCCCCGTGCTGCTATTTGGGAGAGAGGCTTAGTCCTGAGCAACGAGTTGCGATCCACATACCCCCGTGTAGGCTTCGGCCGAAAAGGGGAAGGCTGCGTAGACGTTACGTCACCAACGGGTGGCGTGACTATTCCAAAAAAATAAAAGATTCACTATGGATGAAAATCCAGGTGACATACCGGCGTATGCCCGGATTAAGAATACTGTGCGAGTTATTCTTTCGGAGGAGAAGGCGACGACTTGTGGCTTGAAATTCGTGGTGGAGACCGTGCTTGTTGGCATTTTCAATGTCCAAAAGAGGGAGATTTTGGCAGTGCAGGACTACCCAAGAAGAAGAACCTATGATATCACATTTATACAGAATGGAGTATTCCAAGATCTGCTGGCGGCATATGCAGTAAAAAAGGACCCGAGACTGGACGGAGTGGATTTTTACGAGCATGTTTTGGACATCACAAAAATGATTGTTATTAAAATGTACTGCCCATTTGCTGACGTAAAAGATGTGATGTCCTTTTTATCCCCCTATTTTAAAACGGTAAAGTGTATTGGCAAAGTCATGAATGAGGTTGGGGTCTGGACCTCTAAATGGAGATTTCTAGTGACATGCTACAGAGATGCCAATTTTACAGGAGGGATAATGCTGCCGCCAGCACGTTTTAAATTAGGAGATATGGCAGGAGACTTTTATTTTTCAGGGATGCCTCCATTCTGTAGGAAATGCCAAAAGTACGGTCACACCAATGAGTCCTGCGAGAGCACCTGTAGGAACTGTGGCAGCTCTGAGCACGAGGCCAAAACTTGCCCTCTGGGGAAAAGGTGTCGATATTGCAGCCGAGTTGGTCACCTTTTTGCATTTTGTCCCCACAGATCGGAACAACCCGAGGTCCGGCCGAGGCGTCCCGAGCAGCCAGCAGGCCAGATCGTACCCCCAGAAGGAGAGGAACCCCAAGGAGAAGGTCAGGATGAGATGGATACCTCTAGCAGACCCCCCCAAACAGGTGACCCAAAAGAGCAGAGACGGAACAAGCGTCGATCCAGTGATCAGCGGACGAAAAAGCCCCCCCAGGAAACTGGGGAGACGGGTAGTTCGGATGAAGCTGATCCTACTGGTCCGCAAGAGATGCTGGGTCAGCCTGTACCTGAGGCAGAGGACCCGGGCGGAGCGGCAGCGACACACAAGCGACGTAGGGCGTACTCGGAGGTGGCAGCGGGGGTGCCGATGGAAGTACCTGCATTGGCGAAGGCAGGGAAACCACTGGACGTGCCCCCGAAAGTGACAACTAAAGGTCCACCCCCTTCTAACCAGTTGGGGGATACACGGACAGCTGCCTCCGAGGTGACGGAGGTCCCAGAGACGTCAGGGAGCGCAATTCCTGCCCCTATCGAAGGGGAGGTCGCTGCCAAAAAAGCTCCTGCAGACGAAATATTGCCCGTGGAGTCCGTATGGGATCCATTCATGATCAGTGCCTCAGGTTTGGCAGGGGGTCAGCTAAGTGATGGGAGTTCCTCTCCTACCTTCTCCATTTTTTCCGTGGACTCCAGAATCGAAGGCTATGAGAGTCCCAGTGGGGTCTCTGGCGATGCGGAGGACTGCTGAGGCCACCTCGGGTAAGATTATAAAGACTGTCTCTCTCCCTTTTCCTCATGGCTGAGTTATGTGGTCTTTCCTTAAATGTAAGAAGCGTGCATTCTAAGACAAGAAGAGCTGCCCTGTTTGATTACCTCTCTATTCTTACCGCGTCAGTTTTTTTCCTACAGGAATGCTGCATCCCACATCGCATGGACTATAAAAAATATGAAAGAGATTGGAGACTCGGACCTTCGGTGTGGTCCGGGTCTAACGAATCTAAAGCCGCAGGTGTCGCCATTTTATTTAAAGGGAACGTTTTAATTGACAGTTTTTATGAAATTTTACCAGGCAGAATTTTAATGGTCAAAGCTTTTATAGACGGTATTAAATGGCAGTTTTTAAACTTTTATGGTTCTCCTGAGAGAAATGAAAGAGCTAGAATGCTAGAGATTTTACCCCTTTTTATTAATGATTCAGAACCACTTGTTTTAGCGGGTGATTTTAATTGTATTTTAAAGGGGGAACGCCGGTTCTCTAATTCAGTAAGCAGGAACTATGACAAGACCTCGTCAATTTTAAAAGATATTGTTACTGATTTTAAACTCACCGATGTTTTTAAAAAATGTAACAGGGATTTATGTGAAGAGGCCGGCGTTACCTGGAGCAACGTGACCTGCAGCTCCAGGATAGATTTTATCTTCTGCTCTTATCAAATACTGCCTTTTAAATGTGATATTAACTCAAACGTCTTTTCTGACCATAAGTTATTGTATTTTAAAGTGAAATGTGATAACCAAAGAAGAACTCCGAAAAAAGCCTGGAAATTAAACGTATCCCTTTTAGAAGATCCGCAAATTTTAGCTGATTTTATTACCTTTTACAAAGGCTGCAGACGGGTAAGACATCCCAATATGCCCATCGTCACCTGGTGGGAAAAAATGAAAGTTAAAATAAGAGATTTTTTTATTAAGATTGGGATGAGAAAAGCAAAAGAGAAATGCAAATTTTATGCAAATTTAAATACCCGTCTGCAGACCCAATATAAATTCAGAGAACAGGGTATGCTGGTGGACAAGGAGATCATTGAGATTAAAAAAGAGATCTCCCAGTGCCTGGAGCAGAGGGGAAAAGAAATAATATTTCGCTGTAAGGTAAAACATCTTGAGGAGAACGAGACCTGCTCCAGGTACTTTTTTAAGAAAATCAATGATAAGCATACCCTGTTGGATAATATTGAAGGTGAAACAAATACCCAAAATATTTTAAAAAAGGTACATGGGTTTTATGCGGATCTTTTTAATGTTAAAAACATTGACAATGCTTTTATGAATGACTCATTGAAGGAGGTTGATGCTGTTTTAGATCCTGTCTCCCAAAACTTTTTATTACAGGAGATTTCAGAACAAGAAATTTTAGAAACTACCAAGAGTTTTAAAACAGGTAAAGTCCCTGGTCCTGATGGTATACCCATAGAGTTTTATGTTCTATTTTACGGTGTTTTAAAGGAAGATCTCCACTCTCTTTTTACACAAGTTTTTAGAACAAAAGCCCTCCCGGGGTCCTGGAAGAAAGGTGAGGTGTCCCTGCTGTACAAAAAGGGGGACAAAACCGACATTAAAAACTGGAGACCAATTACACTGCTAAATTGCGACTACAAGATAATGGCTAAGATTTGTGCAAATAGATTAAAAGCAGTCGTAAACAAAATAATTCACTCCAACCAGGTCTGTGGGATACCCGGGAGGAGCATATGGGATAACCTGAACCTTTTAAAAGATGTTATTAATGACACAAAGGAGAAGAAAGGCAAAATGGCAGTTTTAACAATCGACTTTGAGAAAGCCTTTGACAGAGTGTCACACTTTTATCTTTTTAAGGTTTTAGAGAAAATGGGTATACCGGAAGGTTTTATACAGTCTCTGAAGGCCTTTTATGACAACTGCACTAGCAAGATTTTAGTCAAAGGTTTTAAAACACAGGATGTCCTTTTAAATTCCGGAGTGAAGCAGGGGTGTCCCTTGTCCCCACTACTTTTTATTTGTGCAATTGAGCCTCTACTGTGCACCTTGAGGAAAAGCAAACAGATACGTGGAGTCCCCCTGCCGGGCGGGGGGGGACTAGAGGCAAAGGTAGTGGGGTACATGGATGATGTCGCGGTACTGTGTAGGGACACCCTATCACTACAAACAACTTTAAGACAGATCTATAAGTTTTGTTGCTCCTCCGGTTTTAAAGTCAATTTTAATAAAAGTAACATTTTAAACATTGGCAATATGATTTTACAGGACATTCCAGTCCCTGTGTCAGAGACTGTGCAGATTTTAGGGGTCTCCTTCAATGAGTTAAACAATGGTTTTAACAGTTGGGACTTGGTGGCACAAAAAGTTAATAAAAAGATTTGTATGTGGAATTTGAGAAAGCTGACCATGGAGGGAAAAGTTTTAATTACCAAAATGGTGATTTTACCGATTTTATTATATTTGAGTATGGTTTTCCCTCCCCCTGATATTTTATTAAAAAAAATAAATAAAGCTTGTTTTACATTTTTATGGAACTCCAAAATGGAAAAACTCAGGAGAGAGAAGGTGATGATGCCAAAACTAATGGGTGGTAAGGATTTCCCTGACATAAAGACCTTTCTTTTAATCAAATTTTTTACTGCATGTCTTAACGCTGCTTTTAAGGATCACTACTGGTCATATTTTATCCGTTTTAACACCGGGTATTTTATGAGGAGGAACGGATGGTTCTCCACGGTTTTAAGCTCCCCGTATGCTTTTAACCTCCCTGACCAGTACAAGATTTTAGAGAAAATTGTGAACCTTTTTAACTTGAAAGGCAAGAAAATTGAAGATGTGCAAAATAGTAAAAGTGTTTTAAAAAAGATAAAAGAAAATGTTTTAGTAGCCCCCATTAGTAATTTTAGTGAACAAAAGTGCAAACAAATATGGAGAATGGTAAATATTAATTATCTTTTTAATCCTCAGAAAGATCTGGCCTGGAGTTGTGCCCACGAGTGTCTTCCATGCCGGGCATTCCAGCATCGAAGGGGACTGACCAACTCGGCTGCGTGTCCAAGGGGAGGTTGCAGAGATGATGAGACAGTCTACCACCTTTTCTGGCAGTGCTACTACGCGCAATTGGTGTGGTCAAGAATCCTCCCCTTGGCACAGAAGATTACAGGACTACAGAGATTTACTAGCGATGGCGTTTTTTATGGATGTCTGGAATGCCCAACACAGACCCGAAAAATGATGGCATGGAAGATCACTAACTGCGTCAAAGCAGCTCTGTGGGCGGCCAGAAACATCCTTTTATTTAAACATGACGTTTTAACTGTGGATGATGTTTTAGCCATTTGTTTAAGTGAGATGCACAAGTATTTTCTTTTAGATAAAAAACTCTCTCCTGTTTTATGTAGAAAATGGTTTTTTAGTGAATGGAGTTCCATAATTTGATGCCACCAAGTGCCCTTTTATAAGTTATGTGATTTTATCTGATAACTTGTATTTATTATTATACCATTGTTGTAAACCCTGTGTATTTATTGATTTATTGTAAAAATGTAAAAACTTGTAAATCCTTTCTTTGTCGAAAATTTTAAATAAACGGTTACCTCCTTTGTTGGGGTAGTCAACTCAAAAAAATCTGTTCTTATCAGTTTAATATCTGATACGTCCCCTATCTGGGGACCATATATTAAATGGATTTTTAGAACAGGGAGATGGAAATAGAGCTTGCTCTGTCCACTCCACGCATTGACCTGGTATTGCAGTATTTCCAGGACCGGTGCACCCTTTCCTTATGTGTTTACTAAAATCAGATTCCAAAAGTGCTTTTTGTGTTTGCCATTATTTTTGTCTTTCGGATGGGATCTCCCCTTTTAATCCCATTATTTCAACACCTGTTGGACAATGCATTTGTACAGTCATGTGTGATAATGAGCTAATTTATTAAATGCAATTAATTAATACATTGCCACCTCTTGTTTTGTGTCGTCTGTGTTTCTGTGTTTCCGGCATTTCACATTGGAACAGCTCATTCACCTTCCTTGTCTTCTCTCCGCCCTCCCTCCTAGGTAGGTTAAAGAGCTGCACCTGAGCCAGCCACTGATTGATGCAGCACCATAGTCAAATAGTGGAGTGGAGTAGGGGAACAGCAAACAGCCATTAAAGCAGCCAGCCCGCCCGCCCGCCCGTCACAATGGACCTACCTGTGTACACTAGATGGATGTGATGGAATGTACTGTGGTCCCTACATTTCAAGAAGAAGTAAGAATTGCAGTTGCAACAAACCCTTGCTTGCCTACAAAGAGAGCAGCAATTTGGATTTGTTACTATGTTACCTGGAAGAATAACAAACTGTGCAAGGATGGAGGTTGTAGGAGCAAGGAGAACAAGTTGTCTGTAAAGTTGGTGGATGCCTATTTTCCATTTTGCAGTCCCTTGTCTCCCTCTTGTGGCCTCCTGGAGGCAACTAGCTGTGCAAAAAAAAGACAGCCTGGGGGCCGGCTGTTGCAGTGTTGCCCTCTCAGGCAACACTGAGTGACTGACTGAGCTGCACCGTCTTATATAAAGTTCAGACGGAACTTTGCACGTGTCATAGTGGAGACCTCAGGAGCCAGAGCCAGCTTTCTGACATCATAATGGGGCCTCAGAGATAAAAGCCTGGGCCCAGGCAGTGTTGGTCAGTGCTGCTCAGCAGGCAGCACTGGACTGGATTAAAGCTGATACAAGGTGTGAAAGGAGAAGGGGTGGCAGTGGGCATGCACTTACTGCTGCTGCTGCTGCTGCTGCCAGTGTTTGCACGGCAGGAGGGCATTTGGGCGTTGCCAGGAAGGCGTTTTTATGTCGATTCCTCCTCTTTCAGCACTGCATTGTGGTGCAAGCAAAAGAAGCAAAACGCGCGGCACGTTCGGGTTATCGCTTCTCGGCCTTTTTGGCTAAGATCAAGTGTAGTATCTGTTCTTATCAGTTTAATATCTGATACGTCCCCTATCTGGGGACCATATATTAAATGGATTTTTAGAACAGGGAGATGGAAATAGAGCTTGCTCTGTCCACTCCACGCATTGACCTGGTATTGCAGTATTTCCAGGACCGGTGCACCCTTTCCTTATGTGTTTACTAAAATCAGATTCCAAAAGTGCTTTTTGTGTTTGCCATTGTTTTTGTCTTTCGGATGGGATCTCCCCTTTTAATCCCATTATTTCAACACCTGTTGGACAATGCACTTGTACAGTCATGTGTGATAATGAGCTAATTTATTAAATGCAATTAATTAATACATTGCCACCTCTTGTTTTGTGTCGTCTGTGTTTCTGTGTTTCCGGCATTTCACATTGGAACAGCTCATTCACCTTCCTTGTCTTCTCTCCGCCCTCCCTCCTAGGTAGGTTAAAGAGCTGCACCTGAGCCAGCCACTGATTGATGCAGCACCATAGTCAAATAGTGGAGTGGAGTAGGGGAACAGCAAACAGCCATTAAAGCAGCCAGCCCGCCCGCCCGCCCGTCACAATGGACCTACCTGTGTACACTAGATGGATGTGATGGAATGTACTGTGGTCCCTACATTTCAAGAAGAAGTAAGAATTGCAGTTGCAACAAACCCTTGCTTGCCTACAAAGAGAGCAGCAATTTGGATTTGTTACTATGTTACCTGGAAGAATAACAAACTGTGCAAGGATGGAGGTTGTAGGAGCAAGGAGAACAAGTTGTCTGTAAAGTTGGTGGATGCCTATTTTCCATTTTGCAGTCCCTTGTCTCCCTCTTGTGGCCTCCTGGAGGCAACTAGCTGTGCAAAAAAAAGACAGCCTGGGGGCCGGCTGTTGCAGTGTTGCCCTCTCAGGCAACACTGAGTGACTGACTGAGCCGCACCGTCTTATATAAAGTTCAGACGGAACTTTGCACGTGTCATAGTGGAGACCTCAGGAGCCAGAGCCAGCTTTCTGACATCATAATGGGGCCTCAGAGATAAAAGCCTGGGCCCAGGCAGTGTTGGTCAGTGCTGCTCAGCAGGCAGCACTGGACTGGATTAAAGCTGATACAAGGTGTGAAAGGAGAAGGGGTGGCAGTGGGCATGCACTTTCTGCTGCTGCTGCTGCTGCTGCCAGTGTTTGCACGGCAGGAGGGCATTTGGGCGTTGCCAGGAAGGCATTTTTATGTCGATTCCTCCTCTTTCAGCACTGCATTGTGGTGCAAGCAAAAGAAGCAAATCCTGTCTTGCTTCCTCTCCGGCCTTTATTCACCTCCCGCTTAGTAGCTGTGAGTGTGTGTGAGCCTTCAGGGCCCCATGGAATTGCCTAGGAGTAGGCTGAATCGCTGCAAGGGGTGAACAGCAGTATTGGGCAGGCTCGGTCAACGCGCGGCCCGTTCGGGTTATCGCTTCTCGGCCTTCTGGCTGAGATCAAGTGTAGTTCTGATTACTTGTAGTCAGTGCTGCCTGGTCTTGGTTAGGAGGTGCTCAGGTACCCTCTCTCTCGGCCTCGGGGGATCGTCCAGGTTCGCCTGGACTTCACCCCCGTGCTGCTATTTGGGAGAGAGGCTTAGTCCTGAGCAACGAGTTGCGATCCACATACCCCCGTGTAGGCTTCGGCCGAAAAGGGGAGGCTGCGTAGACGTTACGTCACCAACGGGTGGCGTGACTATTCCAAAAAAATAAAAGATTCACTATGGATGAAAATCCAGGTGACATACCGGCGTATGCCCGGATTAAGAATACCGTGCGAGTTATTCTTTCGGAGGAGAAGGCGACGACTTGTGGCTTGAAATTCGTGGTGGAGACCGTGCTTGTTGGCATTTTCAATGTCCAAAAGAGGGAGATTTTGGCAGTGCAGGACTACCCAAGAAGAAGAACCTATGACATCACATTTATACAGAATGGAGTATTCCAAGATCTGCTGGCGGCATATGCAGTAAAAAAGGACCCGAGACTGGACGGAGTGGATTTTTATGAGCATGTTTTGGACATCACAAAAATGATTGTTATTAAGATGTACTGCCCATTTGCTGACGTAAAAGATGTGATGTCCTTTTTATCCCCCTATTTTAAAACGGTAAAGTGTATTGGCAAAGTCATGAATGAGGTTGGGGTCTGGACCTCTAAATGGAGATTCTTAGTGACATGCTACAGAGATGCCAATTTTACAGGAGGGATAATGCTGCCGCCAGCACGTTTTAAATTAGGAGATATGGCAGGAGATTTTTACTTTTCAGGGATGCCTCCATTCTGTAGGAAATGCCAAAAGTACGGTCACACCAATGAGTCCTGCGAGAGCACCTGTAGGAACTGTGGCAGCTCTGAGCACGAGGCCAAAACTTGCCCTCTGGGGAAAAGGTGTCGATATTGCAGCCGAGTTGGTCACCTTTTTGCATTTTGTCCCCACAGATCGGAACAACCCGAGGTCCGGCCGAGGCGTCCCGAGCAGCCAGCAGGCCAGATCGTACCCCCAGAAGGAGAGGAACCCCAAGGAGAAGGCCAGGATGAGATGGATACCTCTAGCAGACCCCCCCAAACAGGTGACCCAAAAGAGCAAAGACGGAACAAGCGTCGATCCAGTGATCAGCGGACGAAAAAGCCCCCCCAGGAAACTGGGGAGACAGGTAGTTCGGATGAAGCTGATCCTACTGGTCCGCAAGAGATGCTGGGTCAGCCTGTACCTGAGGCAGAGGACCCGGGCGGAGCGGCAGCGAACCACAAGCGACGTAGGGCGTACTCGGAGGTGGCAGCGGGGGTGCCGATGGAAGTACCTGCATTGGCGAAGGCAGGGAAACCACTGGACGTGCCCCCGAAAGTGACAACTAAAGGTCCACCCCCTTCTAGCCAGTTGGGGGATACACGGACAGCTGCCTCCGAGGTGACGGAGGTCCCAGAGACGTCAGGGAGCGCAATTCCTGCCCCTATCGAAGGGGAGGTCGCTGCCAAAAAAGCTCCAGCAGATGAAATGTTGCCCGTGGAGTCCATATGGGATCCATTTATGATTAGTGCCTCAGGTATGGCGGGGGGTCAGCTAAGTGATGGCAGTTCCTCTCCTACCTTCTCCATATTTTCCGTGGACTCCAAAATTGAAGGCTATGAGAGTGCAAGTGGGGTCTCTGGCGACGCGGAGGACTGCTGAGGCCACCTCGGGTAAGATTATAAAGACTGTCTCTCTCCCTTTTCCTCATGGCTGAGTTATGTGGTCTTTCCTTAAATGTAAGAAGCGTGCATTCTAAGACAAGAAGAGCTGCCCTGTTTGATTACCTCTCTATTCTTACCGCGTCAGTTTTTTTCCTACAGGAATGCTGCATCCCACATCGCATGGACTATAAAAAATATGAAAGAGATTGGAGACTCGGACCTTCGGTGTGGTCCGGGTCTAACGAATCTAAAGCCGCAGGTGTCGCCATTTTATTTAAAGGGAACGTTTTAATTGACAGTTTTTATGAAATTTTACCAGGCAGAATTTTAATGGTCAAAGCTTTTATAGACGGTATTAAATGGCAGTTTTTAAACTTTTATGGTTCTCCTGAGAGAAATGAAAGAGCTAGAATGCTAGAGATTTTACCCCTTTTTATTAATGATTCAGAACCACTTGTTTTAGCGGGTGATTTTAATTGTATTTTAAAGGGGGAACGCCGGTTCTCTAATTCAGTAAGCAGGAACTACGACAAGACCTCGTCAATTTTAAAAGATATTGTTACTGATTTTAAACTCACCGATGTTTTTAAAAAATGTAACAGGGATTTATGTGAAGAGGCCGGCGTTACCTGGAGCAACGTGACCTGCAGCTCCAGGATTGATTTTATCTTCTGCTCTTATCAAATACTGCCTTTTAAATGTGATATTAACCCAAACGTCTTTTCTGACCATAAGTTATTGTATTTTAAAGTGAAATGTAATAACCAAAGAAGAACTCCGAAAAAAGCCTGGAAATTAAACGTATCCCTTTTAGAAGATCCGCAAATTTTAGCTGATTTTATTACCTTTTACAAAGGCTGCAGACGGGTAAGACATCCCAATATGCCCATCGTCACCTGGTGGGAAAAAATGAAAGTTAAAATAAGAGATTTTTTTATTAAGATTGGGATGAGAAAAGCAAAAGAGAAATGCAAATTTTATGCAAATTTAAATACCCGTCTGCAGACCCAATATAAATTCAGAGAACAGGGTATGCTGGTGGACAAGGAGATCATTGAGATTAAAAAAGAGATCTCCCAGTGCCTGGAGCAGAGGGGAAAGGAAATAATCTTTCGCTGTAAGGTAAAACATCTTGAGGAGAACGAGACCTGCTCCAGGTATTTTTTTAAGAAAATCAATGATAAGCATACCCTGTTGGATAATATTGAAGGTGAAACAAATACCCAAAATATTTTAAAAAAGGTACATGGGTTTTATGCGGATCTTTTTAATGTTAAAAACATTGACAATGCTTTTATGAATGACTCATTGAAGGAGGTTGATGCTGTTTTAGATCCTGTCTCCCAAAACTTTTTATTACAGGAGATTTCAGAACAAGAAATTTTAGAAACTACCAAGAGTTTTAAAACAGGTAAAGTCCCTGGTCCTGATGGTATACCCATAGAGTTTTATGTTCTATTTTACGGTGTTTTAAAGGAAGATCTCCACTCTCTTTTTACACAAGTTTTTAGAACAAAAGCCCTCCCGGGGTCCTGGAAGAAAGGTGAGGTGTCCCTGCTGTACAAAAAGGGGGACAAAACCGACATTAAAAACTGGAGACCAATTACACTGCTAAATTGCGACTACAAGATAATGGCTAAAATTTGTGCAAATAGACTAAAAGCAGTCGTAAACAAAATAATTCACTCCAACCAGGTCTGTGGGATACCCGGGAGGAGCATATGGGATAACCTGAACCTTTTAAAAGATGTTATTAATGACACAAAGGAGAGGAAAGGCAAAATGGCAGTTTTAACAATCGACTTTGAGAAAGCCTTTGACAGAGTGTCACACTTTTATCTTTTTAAGGTTTTAGAGAAAATGGGTATACCGGAAGGTTTTATACAGTCTCTGAAGGCCTTTTATGACAACTGCACTAGCAAGATTTTAGTCAAAGGTTTTAAAACACAGGATGTCCTTTTAAATTCCGGAGTGAAGCAGGGGTGTCCCTTGTCCCCACTACTTTTTATTTGTGCAATTGAGCCTCTACTGTGCACCTTGAGGAAAAGCAAACAGATACGTGGAGTCCCCCTGCCGGGCGGGGGGGGACTAGAGGCAAAGGTAGTGGGGTACATGGATGATGTCGCGGTACTGTGTAGGGACACCCTATCACTACAAACAACTTTAAGACAGATCTATAAGTTTTGTTGCTCCTCCGGTTTTAAAGTCAATTTTAATAAAAGTAACATTTTAAACATTGGCAATATGATTTTACAGGACATTCCAGTCCCTGTGTCAGAGACTGTGCAGATTTTAGGGGTCTCCTTCAATGAGTTAAACAATGGTTTTAACAGTTGGGACTTGGTGGCACAAAAAGTTAATAAAAAGATTTGTATGTGGAATTTGAGAAAGCTGACCATGGAGGGAAAAGTTTTAATTACCAAAATGGTGATTTTACCGATTTTATTATATTTGAGTATGGTTTTCCCTCCCCCTGATATTCTATTAAAAAAAATAAATAAAGCTTGTTTTACATTTTTATGGAACTCCAAAATGGAAAAACTCAGGAGAGAGAAGGTGATGATGCCAAAACTAATGGGTGGTAAGGATTTCCCTGACATAAAGACCTTTCTTTTAATCAAATTTTTTACTGCATGTCTCAACGCTGCTTTTAAGGATCACTACTGGTCATATTTTATCCGTTTTAACACCGGGTATTTTATGAGGAGGAACGGATGGTTCTCCACGGTTTTAAGCTCCCCGTATGCTTTTAACCTCCCTGACCAGTACAAGATTTTAGAGAAAATTGTGAACCTTTTTAACTTGAAAGGCAAGAGAATTGAAGACGTGCAAAATAGTAAAAGTGTTTTAAAAAAGATAAAAGAAAATGTTTTAGTAGCCCCCATTAGTAATTTTAGTGAACAAAAGTGCAAACAAATATGGAGAATGGTAAATATTAATTATCTTTTTAATCCTCAGAAAGATCTGGCCTGGAGTTGTGCCCACGAGTGTCTTCCATGCCGGGCATTCCAGCATCGAAGGGGACTGACCAACTCGGCTGCGTGTCCAAGGGGAGGTTGCAGAGATGATGAGACAGTCTACCACCTTTTCTGGCAGTGCTACTACGCGCAATTGGTGTGGTCAAGAATCCTCCCCTTGGCACAGAAGATTACAGGACTACAGAGATTTACTAGCGATGGCGTTTTTTATGGATGTCTGGAATGCCCAACACAGACCCGAAAAATGATGGCATGGAAGATCACTAACTGCGTCAAAGCAGCTCTGTGGGCGGCCAGAAACATTCTTTTATTTAAACATGACGTTTTAACTGTGGATGATGTTTTAGCCATTTGTTTAAGCGAGATGCACAAGTATTTTCTTTTAGATAAAAAACTCTCTCCTGTTTTATGTAGAAAATGGTTTTTTAGTGAATGGAGTTCCATAATTTGATGCCACCAAGTGCCCTTTTATAAGTTATGTGATTTTATCTGATAACTTGTATTTATTATTATACCATTGCTGTAAAACCTGTGTATTTATTGATTTATTGTAAAAATGTAAAAACGTGTAAATAATTTTTTTTTTGTCAAAAATTTTAAATAAACGGTTACCTCCTTTGTTGGGGTAGTCAACTCAAAAAAATCTGTTCTTATCAGTTTAATATCTGATACGTCCCCTATCTGGGGACCATATATTAAATGGATTTTTAGAACAGGGAGATGGAAATAGAGCTTGCTCTGTCCACTCCACGCATTGACCTGGTATTGCAGTATTTCCAGGACCGGTGCACCCTTTCCTTATGTGTTTACTAAAATCAGATTCCAAAACACTGGCAGCAGCAGCAGCAGCAGCAGCAGCAGCAGTAAGTGCATGCCCACTGCCACCCCTTCTCCTTTCACACCTTGTATCAGCTTTAATCCAGTCCAGTGCTGCCTGCTGAGCAGCACTGACCAACACTGCCTGGGCCCAGGCTTTTAACTCTGAGGCCCCATTATGATGTCAGAAAGCTGGCTCTGGCTCCTGAGGTCTCCACTATGACACGTGCAAAGTTCCGTCTGAACTTTATATAAGACGGTGCGGCTCAGTCAGTCACTCAGTGTTGCCTGAGAGGGCAACACTGCAACAGCCGGCCCCCAGGCTGTCTTTTTTTTGCACAGCTAGTTGCCTCCAGGAGGCCACAAGAGGGAGACAAGGGACTGCAAAATGGAAAATAGGCATCCACCAACTTTACAGACAACTTGTTCTCCTTGCTCCTACAACCTCCATCCTTGCACAGTTTGTTATTCTTCCAGGTAACATAGTAACAAATCCAAATTGCTGCTCTCTTTGTAGGCAAGCAAGGGTTTGTTGCAACTGCAATTCTTACTTCTTCTTGAAATGTAGGGACCACAGTACATTCCATCACATCCATCTAGTGTACACAGGTAGGTCCATTGTGACGGGCGGGCGGGCGGGCGGGCTGGCTGCTTTAATGGCTGTTTGCTGTTCCCCTACTCCACTCCACTATTTGACTATGGTGCTGCATCAATCAGTGGCTGGCTCAGGTGCAGCTCTTTAACCCCTTCCCGACATTTGACGTACATGTACGTCATGGAAAGCATTGACTTCCCGCAAAATGCCGTACATGTACGTCAAATGTTTGGCACCGGCTCAGAAACTGAGTCGGTGCCATCATCACCGGATCTCAGCTGTATCTTACAGCTGACATCCGACTGTAACGGCGGGGACCGAAATTAGCTTCGATCCCCGCCATTAACCCCTTAAGTGCAGCGCTCAAACGCGATCGCTGCACTTAAGGTGTTTGCAGCTCATCGGAGCCCCAGCAACCGGAGGCCTAATACTTGCCTCCCGGTCTGCCTAGCACCGAAGCCGGTCAAGATCCGCCCGGCGGCGGAGCCTGATCGGCTTCCGTAGCTGCCGGCAAGATGGCGCCGGGTCAGGAGCTGATCCGGCGTCATCAGCGGTGGATGTCAGCTGTACTGTACAGCTGACATCCACCTGTAACGGCAGGAACCGGAGCTAGCTCCGATCCCTGCCATTAACCCCTTCGATGCAGCAATCGAAAGCGATTGCTGCATCGTAGCGGTTACTAGCAGATCGCCAGCCCTGACAGGCAATCGGGACTGGCGACTGCTGTTATGGCAACAGGAGACACAATGGTCTCCTGCTCTGCCATTACGGAAGCCTAATCGGCTTGCTGTCAGTGAATGACTGACAGATCTAATACATTGCACTACATAGGTAGTGCAATGTATTAGAAAAAAAAATATCTGACCGTTGGACCTTCAAGTCCCCTAGTGGGACTTGAAGAAAAGTGTAAAAAAAGGATAAAAAAGTGTAAAAAAAAGTGCAAAAAATAAAAGTTTGAAAACAATAAAAGTTTCAAGTAATCAAATAAAACACAATCCCCCTTTTACTCTTATCAAGTCCTTTATTATTGAAAAATAATAATAAACCATATGTATTTGCTATCGCCACGACCGTAACGACCTGAGGTATCAAAATATTGTATTATTTATTGCACGCGGTGAACAGCGTAAAAAAAAACGTAAAAAACGTTACCAGAGTTTCTGTTTTTTAGTCACTTTGCCCTACAAATATTAGAATAAAAAGTGATCAAAAAGTCGCACGTATCCAAAAATGGTACCTATAAAAACTATAGCTCGTCCCGCAAAAAACAAGCCCTCATACACCTCCGTCGACAAAAAAATTAAAACTTTATGGTTCTCACAACTTTGCGACAGAAAAAAAATACATTCTTTTTACAAAAGTAATTTTATTGTGAAAAAAGTTGTAAAACATAAAAAAATGCTATAAATTAGGTATCGCCGGAATCGTACTGACCCGCAGAATAAAGTTAACATGTAATTTATAACGCATGGTGAACGCTGTATAAAAAAACCGAAAAAAGCTGTGCCAGAATTGCATTTTTTTGTTTACCTGGCATCCCAAAAAATAGGATAAAAGGTGATCAAAAAGTCATATGTACCCCAAAATGGTACCAATAATAACTACAGCTCGTCCCGCAACAAACCAGCCCTCATACCGCTACGTCTATGAAAAATAAAATTAGTTATGGCTCCAATAAGTCAGGAAATAAAAAAATATGCAGTTGTGCCCGAGGGGAACATTTCTTCTGTTTGAAGAGGCGATTTATCAAGGACCTAAAATTAGGGAACCAGGAAAGGGAGGGCCCAAACATATCCGCTGGAAGCGACGGTGCCCGTATTATACCAGGACAACACTTTCCCAGCAAAATTCCCCAAACTGCAAAGGTGCAGAGTGTGGACCAAAAGCGGGATAAGAAATTACACCATTTATCAGTGCGACACTGGCCTGTGCGGAAAGGATTGCTTCACAGCGTAACACACATCTATGGATTATTAATTTTTTTTTCATACCACCTGACTATGCCCCTTATATACTCCGCCCGGCTTACATGTACCCCCACATTATAAAACACCAGCAATACTCAAACAAATATAGTACCAAGCAAAATCCGCTCTCCAAAAGCCAAATGGTGCTCCCTCGGCTCTGAACCCTACAGCGTGCCCAAACAGCAGTTTCCTTCAACATATATGGCATCGTCATACCCGGGAGAACCCTTTTAACAATTTTTGGGGTGTGTGTCTCCAGTGTCATAAGCTGGGCACGACATATTTGCCACTGAATGGCATATCTAGGGAAAAATATAAATTTTTAATTTGCACCATCCGCAGTGCATTCATTTATGGAAAAGACCTGTGGGGTGAAAATGCTCACTACACCTCTTAATAAATGCCTTGAGGGGTGCAGTTTCCATAATGGGGTCACTTCTCAGGGGTTTCTTTTTATTATTTCACATCTGAGCCTCTGCAGTTGTGAACCAATACTTTGTAAATCGCCAAATTAGGCCTCCACTCCGCATGGTACTCTTCACTCCTGAGCCCTGTCATATGTCCAGGCAAAAGATTAGGGCCACATGTAGGGTGTTTCTAAAACCGGGAAACACCGCATAATAATTAGAGGGCTGTCTTGTTATGGTGGCACAAGCCGGGCACCACATATTGGCATATCTATGGAAGAAAATCCCATTTTCACTCTGCAACATCGAGTGAACACTAATTTCTACAAAACACCTGCAGGGTTAAAATGCTTACTACACCCCTTGGTAAATGCATTGAGGGGTGTCGTTTCCAAAATGGGGTCACTTCTGGGGGGTTTCCACTGTTTTGGGCCCACAGGCGCCCAGAAACCAATCCAGCAACATCTGCACTCCAAATGGCGGTCCTTTCCTTCTGAGCCCTGCCGTTTGCCCAAACAGCAGTTTATGACCACATATGGGGTATTGCCGTACTCGGGAGAAATTGCTTTACAAATTTTGGGTTCTTTTTTTCCTTTATTTGTTGAGAAAATGAAAAAATTTGCGCTAAAGCTACGTCTTATTGAAGAAAAAGGACTGTTTTTATTTTCACTGCCTAATTCTAATAAATTCTATGAAACGTCTGTGGGGTCAAAATGCTCACTACACCCCTAGATGAATTCCTCAAGAGGTGTAGTTTCCTAAATGGAGTCCCTTTTTGGGCGTTTTCATTGTTTTGTCCCCTCAGGGGCTTTGCAAATGTGACCTGGCCTCCGCAAACCATTCCTGCTAAATGTGATCTCAAAAAGCCAAATAGTGCTGTTTCCCTTCTAAGCCCTGCCGTGTGTCCAAACAGCCGTTTATTACCACATGTGGGGTATTGTTTTACTCGGGAGAAATTGCTTTACAAATTTTGTGGTGCTTTTTCTCCTTCAGTCCTTCTGGAAATGAGAAAAAATTAGCTAAACCTAGATTTTTTTTGAAAAAATGTAGATTATTATTTTCAGGGCCTACTTCCAATATTTTCTGCAAAAAAACTGTGGGGTCAAATCGCTCACTATACCCCTAGATAATTTCCTCAATGGGTGTAGTTTCCGAAATGGGGTCACTTGTGGGGGGTTTCCACTGTTTTGTCCCCTCAGGGGCTTCGTAAATGTGACAAGGCCTCCGCAAACCATTCCTGCTAAATGTGATCTCAAAAAGCCAAATAGTGCTGTTTCCCTTCTAAGCCCTGCCGTGTGTCCAAACAGCCGTTTATTACCACATGTGGGGTATTGTTTTACTCGGGAGAAATTGCTTTACAAATTTTGTGGTGCTTTTTCTCCTTCAGTCCTTCTGGAAATGAGAAAAAATTAGCTAAACCTAGATTTTTTTTGAAAAAATGTAGATTATTATTTTCAGGGCCTACTTCCAATATTTTCTGCAAAAAAACTGTGGGGTCAAATCGCTCACTATACCCCTAGATAATTTCCTCAATGGGTGTAGTTTCCGAAAAGGGGTCACTTGTGGGGGGTTTCCACTGTTTTGTCCCCTCAGGGGCTTCGTAAATGTGACATGGCCTCCGCAAACCATTCCTGCTAAATGTGGACTCCAAAAGCCAAATGGCGCTCTTTCCCTTCTAAGCCCTGCCGTGTGTCCAAACAACCGTTTATTACCACATGTGGGGTATTGTTTTACTCGGGAGAAATTGCTTTACAAATTTTACGGTGCTTTTTCTCCTTCAGTCCTTGTGGAAATGAGAATAAATTAGCTAAACCTACATTTTCTTTGAAAAAATTTAGATTATCATTTTCGCAGCCTACTTCCAATAATTTATGCAAAAAACCTGTGGGGTCAAAACGCTCACTATACCCCTAGATAATTTCCTCAATGGGTGTAGTTTCCGAAATGGGGTCACTTGTGGGGGGTTTCCACTGTTTTGTCCCCTCAGGGGCTTTGTAAATGTGACATCGCCTCTCAAACCATTCCTGCTAAATTTGAGCTCCAAAAGCCAAACGGCGCTCTTTCCCTTCTAAGCCCTGCCGTGTGTCCAAATATCCATTTATTACCACATGTGGGGTAGTGTTTTACTCGGGAGAAATTGCTTTACAAATTTTGCGATGCTTTTTCTCCTTTAGTCCTTGTGGAAATGAGAAAAAAAATCGCTAAACCTACATTTTCTTTGAAGAAATGTTGATTTTAATTTTCACGGCCTACTTCCAATAATTTCTGTAAAAAACCTGTGCGGTCAAAATGCTCACTACACCCCTAGATAATTTCCTTGAGGTGTCTAGTTTCCCAGATGGGGTCACTTTTGGGGGATTTTCACTGTTTTGGCACCGCAAGAGCCCTTCAAACCTGACATGGTGCCTAAAATATATTCTAACAAAAATAAGGCCCCAAAATCCACTAGGTGCTCCTTTGCTTCTGAGGCCGGTGCTTCAGGCCAGTAGCACACTAGGACCACATGTGGGATATTTCCTAAAACTGCAGAAACTGGGCAACCAATATTGAGTTGCATTTCTCTGGTAAAACCTTCTGTGTTATAAAAAAAATTGTATTAAAAATTTATTTCTGCAAAAAAATATGAAATTTGTAAATTTCACCTCTACTTTGCGTTAATTCCTGTGAAATGTGTAAAGGGTTAAGACATTTTCTAAATGCTGTTTTGAATACTTTGAGGGGTGAAGTTTTTAAAATGGGGTGACTTTTTGGGGGTTTCTAATATATAAGGCCCTCAAAACCACTTCACAACTGAACTGGCCCCTGTAAAAATAGCCTTTTGAAATTTTCTTGAAAATGTGAGAAATTGCTGCTAAAGTTCTAAGCCTTGTGAGGTCATAGAAAAATAAAAGGATGTTCAAAAAACGATGCCAATCTAAAGTAGACATATGGGGATGTTAATTAGCAACAATTTTGTGTGGTATTACTGCCTGTCTTACAAGCAGATACATTTAAATTGAGAAAAATGCTAATTTTTGCAATTTTTCACTATATTTTCGTGTTTTTCACAATTAAATACTGAATGTATCGACCAAATTTTACCACTATCTTAAAGTCCAATGTGTCACGAGAAAACAATCTCAGAATCGCCCGGATAGGTGAAAGCATTTCGACGTTATTACCACATAAAGTGAAACATGTCAGATTTGAAAAATGAGGCTCTGTCAGGAAGGTCAAAAGTGGCTAAAGAGGGAAGGGGTTAACCTACCTAGGAGGGAGGGCGGAGAGAAGACAAGGAAGGTGAATGAGCTGTTCCAATGTGAAATGCCGGAAACACAGAAACACAGACGACACAAAACAAGAGGTGGCAATGTATTCATTAATTGCATTTAATAAATTAGCTCATTATCACACATGACTGTACAAATGCATTGTCCAACAGGTGTTGAAATAATGGGATTAAAAGGGGAGATCCCATCCGAAAGACAAAAACAATGGCAAACACAAAAAGCACTTTTGGAATCTGATTTTAGTAAACACATAAGGAAAGGGTGCACCGGTCCTGGAAATACTGCAATACCAGGTCAATGCGTGGAGTTTACAGAGCAAGCTCTATTTCCATCTCCCTGTTCTAAAAATCCATTTAATATATGGTCCCCAGATAGGGGACGTATCAGATATTAAACTGATAAGAACAGATTTTTTTTTTTTCCAGTTGGCTACCCCCTCGCGGGGGTGTCAATGATTTATTTATAAAAATTTCAATTTTACAATAAAACACATTTTAGTTACATAGATAAATACAAAGAATTTTTACATTGTAACAATAGTAAAATCAAATTTTCATAAAAAAATTTATGTAGAGGGACATGGGGCAAATCTTTATTTATTTGGAGTTCCAGTCAGTCACAAACCATTTATTTAGAAGGGTGGCATTCCTTTTTTTGTCTAGTAAAAAATAAATATACATCTCACTAAAACAAAGACCTAAAACATCATCAACCGATAAAACGTCGTGCTTAAAAAGGAGGATGTTCCTGGCCTTCCATAGAGCTTCTTTGGCGCAATTCATCGTCTTCCATGCAATTATCTTCTGACTCGCGGTTGGGCATCCAAAAAGTCCATATAAAATATCTTCATAGTTTAAGTCCTTTAGGTCCGCCATCTTCACCAAAAGAGGGAATATTTTTTTCCAAAATTGTTTTGCAAAGTCACATGTCCAAAAAATATGTCTTATAGTTTCCTCGGCCTGGCAGCCTTCCCTCGGGCAGACGGCAGACCTCGCGAATCCTCTTCTGTACTGGAATGCCCGGCATGGAAGACATTGATGAACGCAGCTCCAGGCCAGGTCCATCTGTGCATTGAAAAGATAAAACACATTAATCATTTTGAAAATAAAAGCACATCGTTGCGTATTAAAATTCTCTACATTGCTGACCGTCTCGCTCTCTCTCAGGTCTTTAATTATTTTCTTGCTGTTTTTAAGTTCGTTCACGGTCTTCCCTTTTAAATTGAAGAGAGCCACTATTTTTTCTAAAATTACGTAATTCGTTGGTAATTTAAAAGCGTATGGTGAGGATAAAATTATGTTGAACCAACCAAACCTCCGCATAAAAAACCCAGTATTAAAACGTAAAAAGTAAGACCAATAGTGCTCTTTAAAAAGGGAATTAAAACAGAAACTAAAGAACTTAATTAAAAGAAACCTATTAAAATCAGGAAAATCTTTGCCACCCTTTGGTTTGGACTTTATTACCGTTTCTCGTTTCAATTTCTCCATCCTGGAACTCCAAAAGAAGGTAAAACATGCTTTTGTTATTTTTCGTAATAAAACTGTTGGGGGAGGGAACACCATGCTTGTGTATAAAAGAAGGGGTAAAATGACCATTTTTATGATTAAAATTTTTCCCTCCATAGTGAGTTTCCTCATATTCCACATACAAATTTTATTGTTTACCTTCTGCGCCACCATGTCCCAACTTATAAAACCATTGTCGTGCTCACTGAAGGAGATACCTAAAACTTTAATAGTATCTGACACAGGAACGGGTACGTCTCTAAAAACCATGCTTCCTATGCTTAAAATATTACTTTTGCTGAAGTTTATTCTAAAACCGGAAGCACAGCAATAAAACTCAATTTGTTTTAGGGCTTTCTGAAGCGAGAGGGTGTCCCTACAAAGTATCGCCACATCATCCATGTACCCCACTGCTTTAGCCTCTATGCCGCCTCCCCCTGGCAGGGGGACTCCACGTATCTGTTTGTCCCGGCGTATTGCGCATAGC
Source organism: Rhinoderma darwinii (assembly GCF_050947455.1). NCBI lineage: Eukaryota > Metazoa > Chordata > Amphibia > Anura > Rhinodermatidae > Rhinoderma > Rhinoderma darwinii. The sequence continues at coordinate 471,120 of NW_027461729.1, forward strand.
AGAGGCTCTAGTGCACATATGAAAAGCAGTGGGGACAAGGGACACCCCTGCTTCACCCCAGAGTTTAAAAGAACGTCCTGTGTCTTAAAACCATTTACTAAAATTTTGCTTGTGCAATCTCTATAAAAGGCTTTAATAGATAATAAAAAACCTTCAGGTATACCCATCCGCTCTAAAACCTTAAAAAGATAAAAGTGCGATACTCGGTCGAAAGCTTTTTGAAAATCTATGGATAAAATGGCTAATTTTCCGTTTCTAGATTTTGTGTCTTCAATCGCATCTTTTATTAAATTAATATTATCCCAGATGCTGCGGCCTGGCACCCCACACACCTGGTTAGAGTGTATGATGTGGGGTACTATGGCTTTTAAACGGTTTGCGCATAGTTTTGCCATTATTTTGTAGTCACTATTCAGAAGGGTTATTGGTCTCCAATTCTCTAAAACTGCGATGTCACCTTTCTTGTATAGCAAGGAGACCTCACCCTTCCGCCAGGACTTAGGCAGCATCTTGGAATGAAAGACTTCGGTAAAAAGGTTTAAGAGATCATCTTTTAAAATATCATAAAATTTGACATAAAACTCGCTGGGTATACCGTCCGGGCCAGGAACTTTACCTGCTTTAAAACTCTTCACTGTCTCTAAAATCTCCTGCTCCGACAGTTCCTGCAATAAAAAATTCTGGGAGACAGGGTCTAAAACAGTGGTAATCTCCTTCAGCGAGTCACGCATAAAATCACGATCCACAGTTTTCACATTAAAAAGGTCAGTATAAAACTCATGAACTTTACTTAAAAGACCCTGTACATCCGACACCCCATCAATATTTTTAAGAATAGCTTTTTTATTGTTCATTTTCTTAAAAAAGTACCTGGAGCAGGTCTCGTTCTCTTCCACGTGTTGTATCCTAGAACGAAAAATAATTTCTTTGCCTTTCTGCTCCAGGCACTGAGCTATCTCTTTTTTTAAGTTGGTGATGTCGTCTTTTACATCTATCTCATGCTCTCTCATCTTGTACAGGGTCTGTAGGCGGGTGTTGAGGATTTTAAAAAAAGCTTTCTTCTCTCTGGCTTTTGCCACACTTTTTTTAATAAAAAATTCTTTTATTTTTCTTTTCATTTTCTCCCACCATTCAGTGATGGGAGCCCGTGTGTCTCTCACCCGCCTACTCTCTTTGTAAAATTCAATAAAATCTGTAAAAACCTGTGGATCATCTAAAAGGGAAACATTTAACTTCCAGGACTTTTTACTAATAATGTTATTAAAATCACGCTTTACATAAAATGATAAAAGCTTGTGATCAGAAAAAACATTGGTTAAAACTTCACATTTAAAAGGCAGTAGATTCTCATTACAAAAAATAAAATCTATCCTGGAGCTACAGGTGGCGTTGCTCCAGGTAACGCCGGCTTCCTCTGGACTGCTCCTGTTACATTCTTTATAAACGTCTTTTAACTTAAAATCACCCACCATATCTTTGAGCAGTCCAGAGGTCTTATCATAGTTCCTGCTTGTAGCACTGGTAAGCCGGCGTTCCCCTCTCAGGATACAATTAAAATCACCTGCGAGGATAAAAGGCTCAGTCGTGTTAATAAAAAGAGGTAAAATCGCTAACATTTCTTCTCTTTTATTTTTGTCAGGTGAGCCATAAAAATTTAAGAACTGCCATTTCACACCGTCAATAAAAGCCTTAACCAATAAAATACGTCCTGGAAGAATCTCTTGGATAAAATCGATTAAAACGTTTCCCTTAAAAAGAATGGCGACCCCTGCTGATCTGGACTCGTTAGATCCAGACCAGACTGATGGACCATACTTCCAATCCTCTTGGTATTTATGGTACTTCATCGTATGGGGAATGCCGCACTCCTGCAGGAAAAAAACAGAGGCTGCCAGGCCAGCTAAAAAGCTGAAGAGAGCAACCCTTCTAACTTTGGACTTGGCGCCCCTCACGTTGAGGGAGATTCCCTTTACTTCAGACATTGTGGAGATTAAAATAACGTCTTGATTTTAAAATAATAAATATTCGTGAAACTTAAAATCAGACATTTCCTCCACCAGCATTACCAGAACTCTCGTTTGCGCTCATATCCCCACCCTCGTCCGAATCGCCTGCAAAGAGGGACGAAAAGGGAGAGGAACTACCTTCACTGAGAGCCGTGCCAGCAACTCTTATCTCGTACAAGGGGAGCCCACTCTCGCTTAGCGTCACCTGGGTCTCAACTGGGTGACCACGTAGGTCCATTTCGGGTGGGTCCCCCAAGGGCCCCGCCTCTCCCCCCAGGCTCTGTTGACGCCGTCTTAGAGGGGGAGGTTGCGCACACGGCGGGGTGTCCGGTATCTGGGAGGGAACAGTGCCCACCCTCCTCACCAGGTCAGGCGAGGAGGTGGTCCTAGGAGGAGCCCCACTTTTCTTCACGGATGTGTCCATCTGCTCCTCCCCTGATTCCCTCCTACCAGCACGCTCCTGTTTTCCCTTTTTCCGGGGACCCACCGCTACCCAGTTCTCCTGCTCGGAGTCAGACTCCTGAGACCCAGGTACAGGAGCAGGCCCGGCACCCACTGGACAACCAGCCCTCTGGGATGCCACAGTATCATTGGTGGCCTGCTCCTTTTCCGCCTTCCTCTTAGCTTGCCTTTTATCTTTGGCGCTGGGCTCCATCCTTTCCTCAGAGGTTGCTGGCTGCGAGGCACCCGCTTTGGCTTCATTATTCCGCACCACTGAAGCCCAGGTGCCTCGCTGCTCCTTCGCGGCCCCGGCATGCTCCTCTCCCCGGGGGTGGGACTGGTCCGCTGGTGGAGCACGTGGGGGCGCCTCGGGTTGCTCATATTCTTCGCCTCGGTACCTATGGGGACAAGAATAGTACAGATGACCAGTTTTTTGGCAAAAATTACATTTTTTCTCTTGTGAGCATTCTCTTATATTGTGCTCTTTGCTTCCACAGTTTCTACAGGTGACATCGCAGTTAAAACTGGTATGTCCATAGGTACCACAGGCCCTGCAGAAGTTTGGCATCCCTGAAAAATAGAGGTCGCCATTCACATTTCCAATTTTAAAACGAGCCGGTGGTAATCTCGTTTCTTGGGTGGAGGGGTCCTTTATCAAAGTCACTAAAAACTTCCACTTGACGGTCCACACTCCACACTCGTTCATAACTCTCCCCAATAGTTTGACGTTCTTGAAGTAGGCAGCTAGAAATGCTGCCACTTCCATATCCTTCACATATGGGGAGTACATTTTAATCACAACGAGTTTGGTAATTTCAAAGGCATGTTCTACTACCTGGACTCCCGCTACCACGAGTTCACCTTTTCTCCTCTCAGCTCGGTCCATGGCATCACGGAGGATTCCTTCTCCCATAAAGGTTACATCAAATATTCCTCGTTTCGGGTAGTCCTGGATAGCCAAAATCTCGTTTTTGTGGACCGCCAGTAGTTCTTCCAAGATCGTGTTGACTAAAAATTTCACGCCACGTGGACCGCCTCCACCCTCTGCCACGATAAATCGTGCAGAGTTCTTTAGCCGGGCATACACCGGCACCGCATCTGGCTCGCCTGCCATTTCCGTGGCCAGGCCGAACCGCACAGCAAAAAGCTGCGCCCTATGGGGTCCTGAGACGTACCAAAGGGCTGGGGGGGGGATCGCAACTCGTTGCTCAGGACTAAGCCTCTCTCCCAAATAGCAGCACGGGGGTGAAGTCCAGGCGAACCTGGACGATCCCCCGAGGCCGAGAGAGAGGGTACCTGAGCACCTTCTGACTAAAAACCTCCTGTATAAATACACTTGGTCTTAGCCAAAAGGCCGAGAAGCGATAACCCGAACGGGCCGCGCGTTGACTGAGCCTGCCCAATACTGCTGTTCACCCCTTGCAGCGATTCAGCCTACTCCTAGGCAATTCCATGGGGCCCTGCAGGCTCACACACACTCACAGCTACTAAGCGGGAGGTGAATAAAGGCCGGAGAGGAAGCAAGACAGGATTTGCTTATTTTGCTTGCACCACAATGCAGTGCTGAAAGAGGAGGACATAAAAACGCCTTCCTGGCAACGCCCAAATGCCCTCCTGCCGTGCAAACACTGGCGGCAGCAGCAGCAGCAGTAAGTGCATGCCCACTGCCACCCCTTCTCCTTTCACACCTTGTATCAGCTTTAATCCAGTCCAGTGCTGCCTGCTGAGCAGCACTGACCAACACTGCCTGGGCCCAGGCTTTTATCTCTGAGGCCCCATTATGATGTCAGAAAGCTGGCTCTGGCTCCTGAGGTCTCCACTATGACACGTGCAAAGTTCCGTCTGAACTTTATATAAGACGGTGCGGCTCAGTCAGTCACTCAGTGTTGCCTGAGAGGGCAACACTGCAACAGCCGGCCCCCAGGCTGTCTTTTTTTTGCACAGCTAGTTGCCTCCAGGAGGCCACAAGAGGGAGACAAGGGACTGCAAAATGGAAAATAGGCATCCACCAACTTTACAGACAACTTGTTCTCCTTGCTCCTACAACCTCCATCCTTGCACAGTTTGTTATTCTTCCAGGTAACATAGTAACAAATCCAAATTGCTGCTCTCTTTGTAGGCAAGCAAGGGTTTGTTGCAACTGCAATTCTTACTTCTTCTTGAAATGTAGGGACCACAGTACATTCCATCACATCCATCTAGTGTACACAGGTAGGTCCATTGTGACGGGCGGGCGGGCGGGCTGGCTGCTTTAATGTCTGTTTGCTGTTCCCCTACTCCACTCCACTATTTGACTATGGTGCTGCATCAATCAGTGGCTGGCTCAGGTGCAGCTCTTTAACCTACCTAGGAGGGAGGGCGGAGAGAAGACAAGGAAGGTGAATGAGCTGTTCCAATGTGAAATGCCGGAAACACAGAAACACAGACGACACAAAACAAGAGGTGACAATGTATTAATTAACCCCTTTGCGCTCAGGTCAGTAATAGTACGTCCTGCTAAGTAGAACGTTCGCGCTCAGGTCAGTACTATTACTGACCTGAGTAAACACGGCGCCATTTAATCCCGGCGCGTGCTTGAGCTGTGATACCTGCTGTTTCCGACAGCAGGCTATCACAGCTTAGTGTGCAGGGACCGATCGCGGTGGTCCCCGCCGATTAACCCCTTAGAAGCCGCGTTCAATAGCGATCGCGGCTTCTTAGGGGTTAAGCTGCCATCGCCGGCCTGCTACACGATAGCGGGCCGTGATGGCTACTATGGCAACCAGAATCCTAACAATGGACTCTGGCTACGCCATCGACGGAAGCCTAGTGGGTCCCGACAAAGTCAGGACCCACTATGCTTGCTGTCAGCGAACAGCTGACAGCTCTAATACACTGCACTACGTATGTAGTGCAGTGTATTAGAATAGCGATCAGAGGCTCCTGCCCTCATGTCCCCTAGTGGGACAAAGTAAAAAAAGTGTAAAAAAGTAAAAAAAAGTTGTGTAAAAATAAGAAAATAAAAGATTTAAAAGTAATAAAAGTAAAAGTCCCCCTTTTTCCCTTATCAGTTCTTTATTATTAATAAAAATATATAAATAAACAAATAAACTATACATAATTGGTATCGCCGCGTCCGTAACGTCCTGAACTACAAAACGATGTCGTTATTTATCCCGCGCGGTGAACGCCGTAAGAGAAAATAATAATAAACCGTACCACAATCACAATTGTTTGGTCACTTCACCTCCCAAAAAATGGAATAAAAAGAGATCAAAAAGTCGCATGTCCCTAAAAATGGTACTGATGGAAACTACAGTTCGTTACGCAAAAAATAAGTCCTCGCACGACTTTCCTGATGGAAAAATAAAAACGTTATGGCTCTTAGAATAAGGTAACACAAAAAGTAAATGATATTTTACAAAATGTATTTTATTGTGCAAACGCCATAAGACATAAAAAAAAACTATAAACATCTGGTATCGCCGTAATCGTATCGCCCCGCAGAATAAAGTGAATATGTCATTTATAACGCACGGTGAACGCTGTAAAAATTTTTTAATAAAAAACAATAGTAAAATTGCTGTTTTTTTAGTCCCCACGCCACCTAAAATTAGAATAAAAACTGATCAAAAAGTCGCATGCACCCCAAGAAAACTACAATGGATTCCTCAAGGTCTCTAGTTTCCAAAAATGGGTCACTTTTGGGGGGTTTCCACTGTTTTAGTACCACAAGACCTCTTCAAACCGGACATGGTGCCTAATAAATTAAATTAAATTAATTAAATGTCACCTCTACTTTGCTCTAAATTCCTGTGAAACACCTAAAGGGTTAATAAACTTTTTAAATGCTGTTGTGAATACTTTGAGGGGTCTAGTTTCTGAAATGGGGTGTTTGATAAGGGTGTCTAATATATGGGCCCCTCAAAGCAACTTCAGAACTGAGCTGGAAACTAAAAAATAAAATAAAAATGAGGCAATACTTCGCTTCTTACATTATACTTATAATGAGCCGCGCCCACCCCGAGATGACCCCAGTTTTGACCGTTTGTATAAACGGAGACCCCTATTAGACCATTTCAGTGCCCGGTTTTCCCAGCATTCACCCCCGAGAAGTGTATTTCTATAGATGAATCCCTGGTACATTTGAAAGGGAGGCTTCAATTCCGCGAGTACCTGCCGGGTAAGAGGCGTGAAGATGTATGGCGTGTGTAGATGTATGGCGTGAAGATGTATGAGCTGTGCGAGAGTGCATCAGGGTATACCTACAGATTTAGGATATATAAAGGGAAGGACACCAGTACTCAGCCCCCAGAATGCCCCCCCTTACTGGGAGTTAATACAAAAATTGTGTGGGATTTGGTGCACCCACTGCTGGACCAGGGTTACCACCTCTACCTGGATAATTTTTATACCAGCGTCCCACTCTTCAACTGCCTCGCTTCCAGAAGTCCTGCGGCATGCGGCACTGCTAGAAGAAACCTGAGAGGCCTCCCTAAGACTCTGCTTGGGCAAACACTCAGAAGGGGTGAGAGCAGGGCACAATCTAGCAGCAACATATTGTGTGTCAAGTACAAGACCAGGGAGATGCCACACCAGTACCCATGTACCTGTACGAGGTACCAGTACAGAGACCCCCAAACCAGACTGCATCCTGGACTACAATAGGTACATGGGAGGGATGGACTTGTCAGATCAAGTCCTGAAGCCTTACAGTACTTCTGGAAGCGGGGCCACAGGCATCGTACCAGGGCGGCAACACTTTTTAGGAGAAGTTCCCCAAACTGGCAAGAAGGGAAAAAGTCAAAAGAGGTGCAGAGTCTGCTATAAGAGGGGGATAAGGAAGGACACAATATATCAATGTGACGCGTGTCCCGAAAAACCAGAGCTCTGTATGAGTGTTTTAAAATTTATCATCCATCCCTTTATTTTTAATTTACCCCAGTTTTACTCGCTCTGATCCACTTCGCACAGCTTACCCCTCCTCATCTTTCCCCTCTGAGCCCTGCTGTGTGCCCAGGCAGCTGATAACAGCCACATGTAGGGTATTGCCGTACCCGGGAGAGCCAACATTACAGTTTATGAGGTGTATATCTCCGGTGGCGTATGCTGGGCACAATATATCGGACACTGAATTGGCATATATATAGAAAATTGCAAATCTCACTCTGCACCATCTGCTGCGCATTATCTTTTACACAATACCTGTGGGGTCAAAATGCTCACTACACCTCTAGATGAATTCCTTAAGGGGTGTCGTTTTTAAAACGGGGTAACTTCTCGGGGGTTTCAACTGTACTGATACCTCAGGGGCTTCTGCGTACAAGACTTAGCACCAGAAAAGCTCCAGTAGGCCAAATGGTGGTCCTTTCCTTCTGAGCCCTGCCGTGTGCCCAGGCAGCTATTAACAGCCACATGTAGGGTATTGCCGTACCCGGGAGAGCCCACATTACAGTTTATGGGGTGTATGTCTCCGGTGGCACATGCTGGGCACAATATATCGGACACTGACATGGCATATATATAGAAAATTTCAAATCTCACTCTGCACCATCTGCTGCGCATTATCTTTTACACAATACCTGTGGGGTCAAAATGCTCACTACACCTCTAGATGAATTCCTTAAGGGGTGTCGTTTTTAAAACGGGGTCACTTCTCGGGGGTTTCAACTGTACTGATACCTCAGGGGCTTCTGCACACACGACTTAGCACCAGAAAATTTCCAGTAGGCCACATGGTGGTCCTTTCCTTCTGAGCCCTCCCATGGGCCCAAACGGCAGTTTATCACCACAAATAGGGTATTGCCACACTCAGGACAAATTGGGCAACAAAATGCGGTATTTTATTCCTTGTGAAAATAAGAAATTTTGAGCCAAAACTACCTCTTATTGGAAAAAATAATTTTTTTTTTAATTCACAGCCCAATTCAAATAAATTCTGTGAAAAAACTGTGGGGTCTAAATGGTCACAACACCCATAAATAAATTCTTTGAGGGGTGTAGTTTCCAAAATGGGGTGACTTCTGGTGGGTTTCCATTGCTTTGATACCTTTGGGGCTCTGCAAATGCGACATGGCACCCGAAAACCAATCCAGCAAAATCTGGGCTCCAAAGAACACATAGCGCTCCTTTCCTTCTGAGGCCTCCCATGGGCCCAAACGGCAGTTTATCACCACAAATGGGCTATTGCCGCACTCAGGACAAATTGGGCAACAAATTGGGGTATTTTATTCCTTGTGAAAATAAGAAATTTTGAGCCAAAACTACCTCTTATTGGAAAAAATTACATTTTTTTGAATTCACAGCCCAATTCAAATAAATTCTGTGAAAAAACTGTGGAGTCTAAATGGTCACAACACCCATAAATGAATTCCTTGAGGGGTGTAGTTTCCAAAATGGGGTCACTTCTGGTGGGTTTCCATTGCTTTGATACCTTTGGGGCTCTGCAAATGCGACATGGCACCCGAAAACCAATCCAGCAAAATCTGGGCTCCAAAGAACACATAGCGCTCCTTTCCTTCTAATACCTCCCATGGGCCCAAACGGCAGTTTATGGCCACAAATAGGGTATTGCCGCACTCAGGAAAAATTTGGCAACAAAATGGGGTATTTTATTCGTTGTGAAAATAAGAAATTTTGAGCCAAAACTACATCTTATTGGAAAAAAGTTTTTTTTTTTAAATTCACAGCCCAATTCAAATAAGTTCTGTGAAAAAACTGTGGGGTCTAAATGGTCACAACACCCATAAATAAATTCCTTGAGGGGTTTTGTTTCCAAAATGGGGTCACTTTTGGTGGGTTTCCATTGATTTGATACCTCTGAGGCTCTGCAAATGCGACATGGCACCCGAAAACCAATGCAGCAAAATCTGGACTCCTAAGAACACATAGCGCTCCTTTCCTTCTGAGGCCTCCCATGGGCCCAAACAGCAGTTTATCACCACAAATGGGGTATTGCCGCACTCAGGACAAATTGGGCAACAAAATGGAGCATTTTGTTCCCTGTGAAAATAAGAAATTCTGATCAAAAATGACATCTTATTGGAAAAATTGTCATTCTTTTAATTTCACAGCCCAATTCAAATACGCGCTGTGAAAAAACTACGGGGTCAAAATTGTAACAATAACCATAAATTAATTCCTTGAGGGGTGCAGTTTCCAAAATGGGGTCAGTTTTGGGGGATTCCTAATGTTTTGGCACCTCAACACCTCTCCAAACCTGGCATGCTGCCTAAAATATATGCTAATAAAAAAGCACCACCAAAATGCACTAGGTGCTTCTTTGCTTCTGGGGCTTGTGTTTTAGTCCACGAGCGCACTAGAGCCACATGTGGGACATTTCTAAAAACTTAAGAATCTGGACAATACATATTTAGTTGTGTTTCTCTGGTAAAACCTTCTTTGTTACAGAAAAAAAATAGAATAAAATTGAAATTCAGAAAGAAAAACGAAATTTGCAAATTTCACCTCCACTGTGCTTTAATTCCTGTGAAATGCCTGAAGGGTTAAAAAACTTTCTAAATGCTGTTTTGAATACTTTGAGGGGTCTAGTTTTTAAAATGGGGTGCTTTATGGGGGTTTCTAATACATAGGCCCCTCAAAGCCACTTCAGAACTGAACAGGTACCTTAAAAAAAAGGCTTTTGAAATTTTCTTAAAAATATGAGAAATTGCTGTTTATGTTCTAAGCCTTGTAACGTCCAAGAAAAATAAAATAATGTTCAAAAAATGATGCCAATCTAAAGTAGACATATGGGAAATGTGAACTAGTAACTATTTTGGGTGGTATAACCGTCTGTTTTACAAGCAGATGCATTTAAATTCTGAAAAATGCTATTTTTTCTAAATTTTCTCTAAATTTTGCAATTTTTCTCAAATAAAGACTGAATATATCGACCAAATTTTACCATGAACATGAAGCCCAAAGTGTCACGAGAAAACAATCTCGGAATCGCTTGGATAGGTTTAAGCATTCCGACGTTATTACCACATAAAGTGAAATATGTCAGATTTGAAAAATGGGCTCTGAGCCTTAAGGCCCAAACTAGGCTGCGTCCTTAAGGGGTTAATTGCATTTAATAAATTAGCTCATTATCACACATGACTGTACAAATGCATTGTCCAACAGGTGTTGAAATAATGGGATTAAAAGGGGAGATCCCATCCGAAAGACAAAAACAATGGCAAACACAAAAAGCACTTTTGGAATCTGATTTTAGTAAACACATAAGGAAAGGGTGCACCGGTCCTGGAAATACTGCAATACCAGGTCAATGCGTGGAGTGGACAGAGCAAGCTCTATTTCCATCTCCCTGTTCTAAAAATCCATTTAATATATGGTCCCCAGATAGGGGACGTATCAGATATTAAACTGATAAGAACAGATAAGGTTTCAACAAAATTTTATTGACAAATATTCACATACATAGAATGCAATTTTTACAAAATAAAATTCAGTAATAAAATGCTGTTAAATAAAATTCCGTAATAATAAATTTGTTTATACATTCAATTGTCCAATAAGATTAGTAATAAAACGTTTTTACTACATTTCATTAAAAAACCTTTTTATAGCATAAAATTCGGTACTAAAAATGTTTATTTTTAATACATTTCATTAAAACGATAAAGGCAATATATTTTCAACGAGAAGAAGGTTTCTTTAAAAGTATGACAATGGCAGGATAAAACATCATAAAACAAGCAATAAAATCACAATTATAAATACATGGATAATTTACATAATAATTGTGTTCCATAGAGACAGACACCACATGGATGCCGCCTCTTTTGCTCCGAGATGTTTTTTGTCTCTTAGATAATATACATATAATTCACTTAACGCGATTTTAACACAATCTTTAATATCAATAAAATCACGTTTAAAAAGAAGAATGTTCCTAACCTTCCAGATGGCATTTTTAAAACAATTAATAATCATCCAGCAGATCATCTGCTGTCTGAATGATGGGCAGGTAAAAAGGCCATAAAAAACGTACTCGTATTTAAAATCGTTAAGACCGCAAATCCATTTTAATAAAAGGCCAGCCTTCCTCCAAATCTCCTGTGCATAGTGGCAGTTCCAGAATAAGTGCATTACCGTCTCATCATTTCTGCACATATCTCTCGGGCACTTGGCTCTCGCCACCAGTCCTCGCCTGTGTTGGAACTCACGTGTAGGGAGGCACTGGTGCACGATCGCCCAGGCAAGGTCCTTATGCACATTTGCAAGGTATTTCCCAAAAACATTCCGCCACACTTGCTTGGACCTTGCCTGTGAGAGATTGGAAACTGCCACCATTTCTTCTCTGTGTCTACACGCCACTGACACCTTCCTCTGGTCCCCCAATATATCAGGCTCCAACTCATGGAGGCTCAGGAGCCTGACAGTCTTCTCCAGCACCACGTAGTGTTCTGGGGGACACAGGAGCACAGGAGAATTTAGGGAGATACGAGACCAACGCTTAAAAACCATGCCCGCTGCATATTTTAAAAAGCAGCTAAAAATGCCATCGGATTTAAACATTTTAAAACAGAAGCAGAAATATTTGATATAAAAAAATTTAAAAAGGTTAGGAACATCTCTCCCGCCATTGTCCTTACATTTATACATAAAATCACGTTTTAATTTTTCCATCTTGGAGCCCCACAGAAACATAAAACAAATGCGTGTTAGCTTTTTAATATATAAAATGGACGGAGGGAAAACCATGGCAACATAAAGCATTATTGGGATTAAAACCATTTTTATAATTAAAATTTTCCCCTCCATCGTGAGGCTCCTAAGATTCCACATTAAAACCTTCTTCTCTATTTTTGCTATCACTGAGTCCCAGTTAGAGGTCCCATTGTTCGCCTGATTAAAAACAATGCCTAAAATTTTAATCTGGTCCTTCTGCATTCTGACTCCTGGGGTCAGGGAGGAATCCCAGCCTCCTATATTAAAACAATCACATTTATCAATGTTTAGTTTAAAACCAGAAGCCTCGCAGAAAAAGGTGGTGTTCCTCAGCGCCCTCCTCATGGATGTTGAATCAGGGCATAAAATTGTTACGTCATCCATGTAGCCCAATACCTTTATTTGGTTACCCCTCCCACCAGGTATCGGGGCGCCTCTGACTACTTTGTCACTTCTGAGCATAGCTAACAGGGGCTCCATTGCGCATATAAATAGTAGGGGAGACAATGGGCACCCTTGCTTGACTCCAGATAAAAGAGGAACACCTTTAGTTAAAAATCCATTTACAGAAATTTCACTAAAACAGGACCGATATAAAAGCATAACACGACTTATCATAAAATCAGGCACCGCCATCTTTTTAAGAACCATAAAAAGGAACTCATGGGACACTCTATCAAAGGCCTTTTCAAAGTCTAGTGATAAAATAGCAAGATTTTGGCCTCGATCTTTAAAATACCAAATAACATCTCTTAAAATATTAAGGGACTCAGTGATAGATCTACCAGGTACCCCACAGACCTGGTTTGGGTGGATTAGCTTACTGATAAAAGGTTTAAAACGGACCGCTATCAATTTGGCTAAAATCTTGTAGTCTACATTTAAAAGTGTAATGGGACGCCAATTTTTCAGTTGGTCCTTTTCACCTTTTTTAAAAATTAAAGACACGATCCCCCTTCTCCAGGAAGGGGGCAGCTCTTCAGTGATAAAAACCTCTTTGTACAGTAAAATCATATCCTCTTTTAAAACATCCCAAAAAGTTAGATAAAATTCAATAGGCAACCCATCCTCCCCAGGGGCCTTTCCCGCTGAAAAACTTTTAAAAACAGATAAAAGTTCCTCTAAATTAAGATCTCGGGATAAAACCTCCTGGTCTAAAATATCTAACTTAAAATCAAGGGAGTTAAGAGCATGATTTAAAAAGGATTTATCAATAGCTTTTTTACTAAAAAGGAGTTGGTAAAAGTTAAAAGCTGCATTCAACATTCCTCCCATAGAAGTCTCCCCTTCTAGGTTTAAAATAGCATCTCGCCTACCATTTACCTTTTTAAAAAAGAATCGGGAGCACTTCTCATCTTCTTCAAGGTGTTTTACATGGGAGTTAAAAATGATTTGTTTGCCTTTATCATCTAAACATTTTTTTATTTCAGCTTTTAAATTTAAAATATCCGAATCCACCTCAAACCCAACATCCTTTAGTTTAAAAAGCACATGCAAACGCTTATTAAGAACATAAAACCACTGTTTCTTTTCTCTAGCTTTCTTCCTACCTGCTCGGATAAAAAATAATTTAATTTTGGGTTTAATGCCCTCCCACCAGTGCAGCATGGTCTCGTGGGGCTTTTTCTGTGATTGCCAGCACTGGTAGGTCCGCACAAACTCACTTTTGTTTTCAGGGTCCTCTAGGAGCGTGGTGTTTAACCTCCAGAGGCCCTTAATCACTTTTTGCTCTCCCTCCAGCTCCAGGGACACACTAAGGAGCTTATGGTCTGAAAATATATTTGTTAAAATCATACATTTTTGAGAGATAAAATCATGGGAAGCAAAAATAAAATCGATTCTGGAGCTCACTCTTCCATTAGACCATGTGGCACCTGCGTCTCCTGGCAAGAGTTCCCTCCAGCAATCGCGCAATTTAAAATCTTCAATAAAATTTTTGAGCAGGTAGGTAGTGCGGTCTTTTCTATTTGCATCCCCACCCTGCCGGCCTTCTCCTTCTCTTGTGCAGTTAAAATCACCTCCTACCAGCAGGGGGGTAGACCCAACACAAAACAGTGGTAAAATATTAAAAAGCTCTGCCCGCTCCTGTTTATCAGGAGGGGCATAGACATTTAAAATACGTATTAAAAGTCCATTAATGTGCAGGTGGGTTAAAATAGCTCTGCCAGGCATAATCTCAGTGACGGTTTGTATCGAAATAGAATGGCCACGGCAGAGCAATCCCACACCTGAAGAACGACAGTCATTAGCACCCGACCACACCGAAGGGCCCAACTTCCAGTCTTTTTTCAAGTCCATATAGTCCATGCTGTTAGGGATTCCACACTCCTGCAGTAGGCAAAAATCAAAGTCCATAGTCTGTAGAAAAGAGAATAAAGCAGCCCTGCGAACAGGGCTCTTTAGGGACCTCACATTTAGCGAGGCAACTTTCAGAGGAATACAAGGCATAGTTATTGTTAGGCGTCAGTGTCCACCTCCGAGGAATCCGACTCCGATATAAATTGGGAGCCAGACTCCCCTGTATCAGGGGATGCAAACTCCAGGATTTTCCCAGGGTCAGAGCCAGATATATGAATCGACCCGACTCTTCCCCTGAACTCACTCTCATCCGAGCTGCGGCATATTGTCTTCCTCTTTATGGTGGGCACATCTTCTTCTCTTAGCCTTTTCCCCGTACTCGTCAGGTCCATCCTTGATTCCTCCTCCCCGTCACTGGATGTCACCTCCGACTCCTGGCTGTTGTCATCACCATCGCGAACTCCGGCCGCTGCTACCTCCGGTACGGCTGCAGGTATCTCCGGGTCACTCATCTGCTCAGGGCGCTCAGGAGCCTGTGAGGTCCCCTCCTTCTCTCTGGTCATCTTGCCTACTGCACCTGAAGCCGTCAATGCCCGACCCCCTGTTGGCGTAATAAGAGGGTCAGACTCGGGCTTCTCAGTCGGTCGGAGGCAGCTGGTGGCAGGGAGGTCCAGCGTGGAGCCCCTCCTTCTAGATCCCTTAATTGGATCATCACCAGCCACCACCTCTGCCCAGTCCTCCTTTGACGGCACCGAGGACCGGCGAGATTTCCTACCAACCGACTCAGGTATGGAGCTCGGGGCCTTCATCGCAGAACCAGAACAGCCCTGCTCCGGCCCTTTGGAATCCCCAGGACCACCCTCCACTCGTGACTTGGAGGGTCTTGGTCCTGGCCCTTCGGCGGGTGCCGTTTCCGGGGCATTACCAGCAGAGTCCGCACCTGTTGTGGACTGCTGCCCTGGCCCTGGACGGGATGGACCAGGCCTAGGCCCACCCCTCAATGACTGCGTTCTTTTAGGACAGTCTTTATACATGTGACCTGCCTCCCCGCACAGGTTACATGTTGCTCTGGAACTGCACTTGGCGGCCACGTGCCCCAGGCCTCCACATTTGTTACAGCGAACAACACGGTTTTCACTGCATGACTCTTTTGTGTGCCCATATTTTTGGCAGTTCCAGCAAAACCGGGGCATCTGGGGGTAAAACAGGTATCCCCGGTTCTTCCCAATGGCAAAATTCGCTGGAGGGTGCACAAAGCCACGTATGCCATTGGGGTCTTGAAAGAACTTGACAAAGTACTTTCTCTTTCCGTTCCAAAATCCCTCAGCATTTTTTACTTCATGCGAGAAGTGAATTTCCTTGCAATAGCGCCCTAGGAATGTGTCAATGTCCTTGGCGGGGACAAAGGGGCTATGCATTACCACGACCAGTGGAATAGACTCTTCTCCGTAGAGGAGAGAAAAATGAAGCCCATCTAGGCGCTCATCTGTCTGGTCGGAACCAGACAGGGCTGCACAGATCGTATCGCAGCAGGCCGCGGTGCAGAAGGAGATGGTATACCGACCGCGGCCTTCCTGGTCATTCAGACACAGGATATTTTCCCGTCTGAGGCCGAAGGAGCCAAGCAGGATTTCCCCTACTATGAATTTCAGGTTCTTCCGCTGGCGATGTTCCTCTCCGACCTCGATCCGGATGGTTTGGCGTAACTGGGTCTCCCCAGTTACAAACCCATAGGTGAACGGCATTCCTGCTTGTCCCAACAAGTTTTTCCGCCCTTCTAGGCCGTCCAGCGCAAGCTGTCCGCCTAGCGATCCCTTCCCGTTGCCTGAGGACTAGTCCGACTACCCAATAGCTGCAGGGGGGTGAAGTCAAGGCGATAAACCAGTGACGATCCCCCCAGGCCAAGTAGCCGGGTACCACAGGCACCTTCTGACTGAAACCTCCTGTACGAATACACTTGGTCGCAGCCAAAAGGCCGAGAAGCGATAACCCGAACGGGCCGCGCGTTGACCGAGCCTGCCCAATACTGCTGTTCACCCCTTGCAGCGATTCAGCCTACTCCTAGGCAATTCCATGGGGCCCTGCAGGCTCACACACACTCACAGCTACTAAGCGGGAGGTGAATAAAGGCCGGAGAGGAAGCAAGACAGGATTTGCTTCTTTTGCTTGCACCACAATGCAGTGCTGAAAGAGGAGGAATCAACATAAAAACGCCTTCCTGGCAACGCCCAAATGCCCTCCTGCCGTGCAAACACTGGCAGCAGCAGCAGCAGCAGCAGCAGCAGCAGTAAGTGCATGCCCACTGCCACCCCTTCTCCTTTCACACCTTGTATCAGCTTTAATCCAGTCCAGTGCTGCCTGCTGAGCAGCACTGACCAACACTGCCTGGGCCCAGGCTTTTATCTCTGAGGCCCCATTATGATGTCAGAAAGCTGGCTCTGGCTCCTGAGGTCTCCACTATGACACGTGCAAAGTTCCGTCTGAACTTTATATAAGACGGTGCGGCTCAGTCAGTCACTCAGTGTTGCCTGAGAGGGCAACACTGCAACAGCCGGCCCCCAGGCTGTCTTTTTTTTGCACAGCTAGTTGCCTCCAGGAGGCCACAAGAGGGAGACAAGGGACTGCAAAATGGAAAATAGGCATCCACCAACTTTACAGACAACTTGTTCTCCTTGCTCCTACAACCTCCATCCTTGCACAGTTTGTTATTCTTCCAGGTAACATAGTAACAAATCCAAATTGCTGCTCTCTTTGTAGGCAAGCAAGGGTTTGTTGCAACTGCAATTCTTACTTCTTCTTGAAATGTAGGGACCACAGTACATTCCATCACATCCATCTAGTGTACACAGGTAGGTCCATTGTGACGGGCGGGCGGGCGGGCTGGCTGCTTTAATGGCTGTTTGCTGTTCCCCTACTTCACTCCACTATTTGACTATGGTGCTGCATCAATCAGTGGCTGGCTCAGGTGCAGCTCTTTAACCTACCTAGGAGGGAGGGCGGAGAGAAGACAAGGAAGGTGAATGAGCTGTTCCAATGTGAAATGCCGGAAACACAGAAACACAGACGACACAAAACAAGAGGTGGCAATGTATTAATTAATTGCATTTAATAAATTGGCTCATTATCACACATGACTGTACAAATGCATTGTCCAACAGGTGTTGAAATAATGGGATTAAAAGGGGAGATCCCATCCGAAAGACAAAAACAATGGCAAACACAAAAAGCACTTTTGGAATCTGATTTTAGTAAACACATAAGGAAAGGGTGCACCGGTCCTGGAAATACTGCAATACCAGGTCAATGCGTGGAGTGGACAGAGCAAGCTCTATTTCCATCTCCCTGTTCTAAAAATCCATTTAATATATGGTCCCCAGATAGGGGACGTATCAGATATTAAACTGATAAGAACAGATTTTTTTTGAGTTGACTACCCCAACAAAGGAGGTAACCGTTTATTAAAAATTTTTTTGACAAAAGGTTTACAATCTTTACATTTTTACAATAAGATCAATAAATACACAGAATTTACAACAATGGTATGACAATAATAAATACAAGTTATCAGATAAAATCACATAACTTATAAAAGGGCACTTGGTGGCATCATATTATGGAACTCCATTCACTAAAAAACCATTTTCTACATAAAACAGGAGAGAGTTTTTTATCTAAAAGAAAATACTTGTGCATCTCGCTTAAACAAATGGCTAAAACATCATCCACAGTTAAAACGTCATGTTTAAATAAAAGAATGTTTCTGGCCGCCCACAGAGCTGCTTTGACGCAGTTAGTGATCTTCCATGCCATCATTTTACGGGTCTGTGTTGGGCATTCCAGACATCCATAAAATACGCCATTGCTTGTAAATCTCTGTAGTCCTGTAATCTTCTGTGCCAAGGGGAGGATTCTTGACCACACCAATTGTGCGTAGTAGCACTGCCAGAAAAGGTGGTAGACTGTCTCATCATCTCTGCAACCTCCCCTTGGACACGCAGCCGAGTTGGTCAGTCCCCTTCGATGCTGGAATGCCCGGCATGGAAGACACTCGTGGGCACAACTCCAGGCCAGATCTTTCTGAGGATTAAAAAGATAATTAATATTTACCATTCTCCATATTTGTTTGCACTTTTGTTCACTAAAATTACTAATGGGGGCTACTAAAACATTTTCTTTTATCTTTTTTAAAACACTTTTACTATTTTGCACGTCTTCAATTCTCTTGCCTTTCAAGTTAAAAAGGTTCACAATTTTCTCTAAAATCTTGTACTGGTCAGGGAGGTTAAAAGCGTACGGGAAGCTTAAAACCGTGGAGAACCATCCGTTCCTCCTCATAAAATAACCGGTGTTAAAACGGATAAAATATGACCAGTAGTGATCCTTAAAAGCAGCGTTAAGACATGCAGTAAAAAATTTGATTAAAAGAAAGGTCTTTATGTCAGGGAAATCCTTACCACCCATTAGTTTTGGCATCATCACCTTCTCTCTCCTGAGTTTTTCCATTTTGGAGTTCCATAAAAATGTAAAACAAGCTTTATTTATTTTTTTTAATAAAATATCAGGGGGAGGGAAAACCATGCTCAAATATAATAAAATCGGTAAAATCACCATTTTGGTAATTAAAACTTTTCCCTCCATGGTCAGCTTTCTCAAATTCCACATACAAATCTTTTTATTAACTTTTTGTGCCACCAAGTCCCAACTGTTAAAACCATTGTTTAACTCATTGAAGGAGACCCCTAAAATCTGCACAGTCTCTGACACAGGGACTGGAATGTCCTGTAAAATCATATTGCCAATGTTTAAAATGTTACTTTTATTAAAATTGACTTTAAAACCGGAGGAGCAACAAAACTTATAGATCTGTCTTAAAGTTGTTTGTAGTGATAGGGTGTCCCTACACAGTACCGCGACATCATCCATGTACCCCACTACCTTTGCCTCTAGTCCCCCCCCGCCCGGCAGGGGGACTCCACGTATCTGTTTGCTTTTCCTCAAGGTGCACAGTAGAGGCTCAATTGCACAAATAAAAAGTAGTGGGGACAAGGGACACCCCTGCTTCACTCCGGAATTTAAAAGGACATCCTGTGTTTTAAAACCTCTGACTAAAATCTTGCTAGTGCAGTTGTCATAAAAGGCCTTCAGAGACTGTATAAAACCTTCCGGTATACCCATTTTCTCTAAAACCTTAAAAAGATAAAAGTGTGACACTCTGTCAAAGGCTTTCTCAAAGTCGATTGTTAAAACTGCCATTTTGCCTTTCCTCTCCTTTGTGTCATTAATAACATCTTTTAAAAGGTTCAGGTTATCCCATATGCTCCTCCCGGGTATCCCACA
Organism: Rhinoderma darwinii; assembly: GCF_050947455.1. Lineage (NCBI taxonomy): Eukaryota > Metazoa > Chordata > Amphibia > Anura > Rhinodermatidae > Rhinoderma > Rhinoderma darwinii. The sequence continues at coordinate 490,859 of NW_027461729.1, forward strand.
GACCTGGTTGGAGTGAATTATTTTGTTTACGACTGCTTTTAATCTATTTGCACAAATTTTAGCCATTATCTTGTAGTCGCAATTTAGCAGTGTAATTGGTCTCCAGTTTTTAATGTCGGTTTTGTCCCCCTTTTTGTACAGCAGGGACACCTCACCTTTCTTCCAGGACCCCGGGAGGGCTTTTGTTCTAAAAACTTGTGTAAAAAGAGAGTGGAGATCTTCCTTTAAAACACCGTAAAATAGAACATAAAACTCTATGGGTATACCATCAGGACCAGGGACTTTACCTGTTTTAAAACTCTTGGTAGTTTCTAAAATTTCTTGTTCTGAAATCTCCTGTAATAAAAAGTTTTGGGAGACAGGATCTAAAACAGCATCAACCTCCTTCAATGAGTCATTCATAAAAGCATTGTCAATGTTTTTAACATTAAAAAGATCCGCATAAAACCCATGTACCTTTTTTAAAATATTTTGGGTATTTGTTTCACCTTCAATATTATCCAACAGGGTATGCTTATCATTGATTTTCTTAAAAAAGTACCTGGAGCAGGTCTCGTTCTCCTCAAGATGTTTTACCTTACAGCGAAATATTATTTCCTTTCCCCTCTGCTCCAGGCACTGGGAGATCTCTTTTTTAATCTCAATGATCTCCTTGTCCACCAGCATACCCTGTTCTCTGAATTTATATTGGGTCTGCAGACGGGTATTTAAATTTGCATAAAATTTGCATTTCTCTTTTGCTTTTCTCATCCCAATCTTAATAAAAAAATCTCTTATTTTAACTTTCATTTTTTCCCACCAGGTGACGATGGGCATATTGGGATGTCTTACCCGTCTGCAGCCTTTGTAAAAGGTAATAAAATCAGCTAAAATTTGCGGATCTTCTAAAAGGGATACGTTTAATTTCCAGGCTTTTTTCGGAGTTCTTCTTTGGTTATCACATTTCACTTTAAAAAACAATAACTTATGGTCAGAAAAGACGTTTGAGTTAATATCACATTTAAAAGGCAGTATTTGATAAGAGCAGAAGATAAAATCAATCCTGGAGCTGCAGGTCACGTTGCTCCAGGTAACGCCGGCCTCTTCACATAAATCCCTGTTACATTTTTTAAAAACATCTGTGAGTTTAAAATCAGTAACAATATCTTTTAAAATTGACGAGGTCTTGTCGTAGTTCCTGCTTACTGAATTAGAGAACCGGCGTTCCCCCTTTAAAATACAATTAAAATCACCCGCTAAAACAAGTGGTTCTGAATCATTAATAAAAAGGGGTAAAATCTCTAGCATTCTAGCTCTTTCATTTCTCTCAGGAGAACCATAAAAGTTTAAAAACTGCCATTTAATACCGTCTATAAAAGCTTTGACCATTAAAATTCTGCCTGGTAAAATTTCATAAAAACTGTCAATTAAAACGTTCCCTTTAAATAAAATGGCGACACCTGCGGCTTTAGATTCGTTAGACCCGGACCACACCGAAGGTCCGAGTCTCCAATCTCTTTCATATTTTTTATAGTCCATGCGATGTGGGATGCAGCATTCCTGTAGGAAAAAAACTGACGCGGTAAGAATAGAGAGGTAATCAAACAGGGCAGCTCTTCTTGTCTTAGAATGCACGCTTCTTACATTTAAGGAAAGACCACATAACTCAGCCATGAGGAAAAGGGAGAGAGACAGTCTTTATAATCTTACCCGAGGTGGCCTCAGCAGTCCTCCGCATCGCCAGAGACCCCACTGGGACTCTCATAGCCTTCGATTCTGGAGTCCACGGAAAAAATGGAGAAGGTAGGAGAGGAACTCCCATCACTTAGCTGACCCCCTGCCAAACCTGAGGCACTAATCATGAATGGATCCCATATGGACTCCACGGGCAATATTTCGTCTGCAGGAGCTTTTTTGGCAGCGACCTCCCCTTCGATAGGGGCAGGAATTGCGCTCCCTGACGTCTCTGGGACCTCCGTCACCTCGGAGGCAGCTGTCCGTGTATCCCCCAACTGGCTAGAAGGGGGTGGACCTTTAGTTGTCACTTTCGGGGGCACGTCCAGTGGTTTCCCTGCCTTCGCCAATGCAGGTACTTCCATCGGCACCCCCGCTGCCACCTCCGAGTACGCCCTACGTCGCTTGTGTGTCGCTGCCGCTCCGCCCGGGTCCTCTGCCTCAGGTACAGGCTGACCCAGCATCTCTTGCGGACCAGTAGGATCAGCTTCATCCGAACTACCCGTCTCCCCAGTTTCCTGGGGGGGCTTTTTCGTCCGCTGATCACTGGATCGACGCTTGTTCCGTCTCTGCTCTTTTGGGTCACCTGTTTGGGGGGGTCTGCTAGAGGTATCCATCTCGTCCTGGCCTTCTCCTTGGGGTTCCTCTCCTTCTGGGGGTACGATCTGGCCTGCTGGCTGCTCGGGACGCCTCGGCCGGACCTCGGGTTGTTCCGATCTGTGGGGACAAAATGCAAAAAGGTGACCAACTCGGCTGCAATATCGACACCTTTTCCCCAGAGGGCAAGTCTTGGCCTCGTGCTCAGAGCTGCCACAGTTCCTACAGGTGCTCTCGCAGGACTCATTGGTGTGACCGTACTTTTGGCATTTCCTACAGAATGGAGGCATCCCTGAAAAATAAAAGTCTCCTGCCATATCTCCTAATTTAAAACGTGCTGGCGGCAGCATTATCCCTCCTGTAAAATTGGCATCTCTGTAGCATGTCACTAGAAATCTCCATTTAGAGGTCCAGACCCCAACCTCATTCATCACTTTGCCAATACACTTAACGGTTTTAAAATAGGGGGATAAAAAGGACATCACATCTTTTACGTCAGCAAATGGGCAGTACATTTTAATAACAATCATTTTTGTGATGTCCAAAACATGCTCGTAAAAATCCACTCCGTCCAGTCTCGGGTCCTTTTTTACTGCATATGCCGCCAGCAGATCTTGGAATACTCCATTCTGTATAAATGTGATATCATAGGTTCTTCTTCTTGGGTAGTCCTGCACTGCCAAAATCTCCCTCTTTTGGACATTGAAAATGCCAACAAGCACGGTCTCCACCACGAATTTCAAGCCACAAGTCGTCGCCTTCTCCTCCGAAAGAATAACTCGCACAGTATTCTTAATCCGGGCATACGCCGGTATGTCACCTGGATTTTCATCCATAGTGAATCTTTTATTTTTTTGGAATAGTCACGCCACCCGTTGGTGACGTAACGTCTACGCAGCCTTCCCCTTTTCGGCCGAAGCCTACACGGGGGTATGTGGATCGCAACTCGTTGCTCAGGACTAAGCCTCTCTCCCAAATAGCAGCACGGGGGTGAAATCCAGGCGAACCTGGACGATCCCCCGAGGCCGAGAGAGAGGGTACCTGAGCACCTCCTAACCAAGACCAGGCAGCACTGACTACAAGTAATCAGAACTACACTTGATCTCAGCCAGAAGGCCGAGAAGCGATAACCCGAACGGGCCGCGCGTTGACCGAGCCTGCCCAATACTGCTGTTCACCCCTTGCAGCGATTCAGCCTACTCCTAGGCAATTCCATGGGGCCCTGCAGGCTCACACACACTCACAGCTACGCGAGAGGTGAATAAAGGCCGGAGAGGAAGCAAGACAGGATTTGCTTCTTTTGCTTGCACCACAATGCAGTGCTGAAAGAGGAGGAATCGACATAAAAACGCCTTCCTGGCAACACCCAAATGCCCTCCTGCCATGCAAACACTGGCAGCAGCAGCAGCAGCAGTAAGTGCATGCCCACTGCCACCCCTTCTCCTTTCACACCTTGTATCAGCTTTAATCCAGTCCAGTGCTGCCTGCTGAGCAGCACTGACCAACACTGCCTGGGCCCAGGCTTTTATCTCTGAGGCCCCATTATGATGTCAGAAAGCTGGCTCTGGCTCCTGAGGTCTCCACTATGACACGTGCAAAGTTCCGTCTGAACTTTATATAAGACGGTGCGGCTCAGTCAGTCACTCAGTGTTGCCTGAGAGGGCAACACTGCAACAGCCGGCCCCCAGGCTGTCTTTTTTTTGCACAGCTAGTTGCCTCCAGGAGGCCACAAGAGGGAGACAAGGGACTGCAAAATGGAAAATAGGCATCCACCAACTTTACAGACAACTTGTTCTCCTTGCTCCTACAACCTCCATCCTTGCACAGTTTGTTATTCTTCCAGGTAACATAGTAACAAATCCAAATTGCTGCTCTCTTTGTAGGCAAGCAAGGGTTTGTTGCAACTGCAATTCTTACTTCTTCTTGAAATGTAGGGACCACAGTACATTCCATCACATCCATCTAGTGTACACAGGTAGGTCCATTGTGACGGGCGGGCGGGCGGGCTGGCTGCTTTAATGGCTGTTTGCTGTTCCCCTACTTCACTCCACTATTTGACTATGGTGCTGCATCAATCAGTGGCTGGCTCAGGTGCAGCTCTTTAACCTACCTAGGAGGGAGGGCGGAGAGAAGACAAGGAAGGTGAATGAGCTGTTCCAATGTGAAATGCCGGAAACACAGAAACACAGACGACACAAAACAAGAGGTGGCAATGTATTAATTAATTGCATTTAATAAATTGGCTCATTATCACACATGACTGTACAAATGCATTGTCCAACAGGTGTTGAAATAATGGGATTAAAAGGGGAGATCCCATCCGAAAGACAAAAACAATGGCAAACACAAAAAGCACTTTTGGAATCTGATTTTAGTAAACACATAAGGAAAGGGTGCACCGGTCCTGGAAATACTGCAATACCAGGTCAATGCGTGGAGTGGACAGAGCAAGCTCTATTTCCATCTCCCTGTTCTAAAAATCCATTTAATATATGGTCCCCAGATAGGGGACGTATCAGATATTAAACTGATAAGAACAGATTTTTTTTTTTTTTTTTTTTTTTTTCCTCAGTTAGCAGACTCTCGTTTATATTTCTGTAATCAGTTTCACGTCATGTGACTCAAACCATAAAACAAGGTCTAAAAAAACATCATTTGGAAAAAAAACTATTGGTCGACACTTCTAGTAAAAGAATAAATAATCAAGTTTACTTACAAAAATTGTTCCATTCCGTATGTTTCCAGATTTCTTCCGCTTTTCCATCACCTAATCTCTTCTTATCACATAAAAACACTGTAAATAATCTGGATAAAAACACTTTTCTACATTCTCTCGGAGTTAGCATGTTCTTTCCAAAAACCAGCAGGTTTCTAGTATCCCATAAAACCTCCTTAAAAATAGTAAAAACAATCCAGCAGACGCGTACATTTAAATCAGAAGTAAAATCTTGACCAATTAAAACCCTTTCAAAAATAAAATTCCTAACACCAGTAAGTGCAGCAAACAGGCCCTCCAATAAAAACAGAACTTGTCTGGCATAAAAACAGTCCCAAAATATGTGATAAATATCTTCTATACCTCCACAACCCTCTCTTGGACATACTTCTCGTATATTAATGCCCCGTCTACTCATAAAAGATCGGGTTGGGAGGCAGCCATGTAATGAGAGCCATGTCACGTCTTTTTGTCTATTTGACAGCCCAGACACGTAAAATAACTTCCATATCTTAGCTGACTGTGCAGAACTGCAAAATGGCACATCACACAAAACCTCATCTTTCCTCAAATGTTGTACTATTGCACTTTTCTCAGGCTTACCAAGGGAACTCAATCGGTATTGATCACTAAAGGACCTGAGGACCGTATAAAAAACAGGCATTACCAATGACATGGGTCTCCTCAGGTCCCTTTCACACCATCCCCATTTTGTAAGCAACCAACCTGCTAGATACTTACACATGTCAGCTGTCCTGTTGTTGCACTGTACGGTTTTAAAAATCAATAAAAAATAATGCATTTTTATAAAAACCTCTATATTTGGAAAACCATACCCTCCCCGCTCGGGGTTGCTCATAACAGTCGCTCTTCTTATCTTTTCCATTTTTGATCCCCAGTAAAAAATGAACAGTTTCCTCGTCATTCTTCTCATCCATAACTTCCCCGGCGGGAGGATCATCGTTGTGTATAAAAGTAGAGGTAAAATCACAGCTTTGATTATTAAAATTTTCCCTTTAAAAGACAATTTTCTCAATTTCCAAAAATTTATCTTCTTCTCCACCTTTTTCTCCAATATTGCATGACTCTTCTTGCCTTTTAAATCTTTCTCAAAAATTATACCTAGTATTTCTATCTCTTCTTTCTTTTGAATCTTATCCACCACTACATCCATTTGTTGTCCAAAATTCACTAGCTGGCATTTGCTCCAATTTACATTCATCCCTGCCAAGCTACAAAAAATCCTCAAATGGAGATTCGCTCTATTTAGATCACTCTGAGAATTACAGATAAAGGCCACATCATCCATGTAGCCTATCGATTTTACATTTTTCCCATTGGCACCTGGGACAAAAACTCCTCTCATTCCTTTGTCCTGCTGAACTGATTTTAAAAGTGTTTCAATTACACATATAAAAAGAATTGGGGAGAGAGGGCATCCCTGTCTCACTCCTGATCTTACCCTAAATGCTTCACTAACATGACCATTTACTAATATTTGACTATTAGCTCCACTGTACAATCCTCTAATCACTCTAAGCAGTTTTTCAGGGACGCCTAGCTGTCTCAAAGCTGTAAACATAAAACGGTGTGACACTTTATCATATGCTTTTTCAAAGTCAGTTGATTCAATAAATAAAGGAATTTTGTTAAAATTTGAATAATAAATAATATCTCTTAAAAGCACTAAGTTGTCAGAAATCTTTCTTCCAGGTACTGCGCACACCTGATAGTCCCCTACCATAAGACCTATCACATCGTTTAACCTGTTTGCCACAATCTTTGCCACAATTTTATAATCATTATTTAACAATGTGATTGGGCGCCAATTTCTTATATCTTTTTCATCACCTTTTTTATGAATCAAAGTCACAATCCCATTCTGCATAGAAGATGATAAAAGCCCGCAACTAAAGATATATTGCACAACCTTATGAAATTCTTCCCCAATTATATGCCAATAAGAACAATAAAACTCAGCAGGGAGGCCATCGCTACCAGGAGTTTTCCCTTTTGCCATACCCTCCATGGCGCGCTTGACCTCCCCCTTCCTCACATCTTCCGTTAAAAAGCCAACACTTTCCTCTGGCACATTATTGGATAAAATCTTACAATAGTCATTAATCTCCACTTCAGACGCTCTGCTATCATTATTAAAAAGTGTTTCATAAAAGCCAACGATTCCCTTCACCATCTCCTTCCCAGTCACTTCACCATCTGGGGTTAGAATCGATTTAAAAAGCCCTTTGGAATTAAAACATTTCTTAAAAAAGTACCGAGTACACTTCTCATTCTCCTCCATATGCTGTACTTTTGCACGGTACACAATGTTTCTCCCACTTTCTTTCAAGCACTTTCTCCTCTCCTCCCTAATGTCCTCAATTTCGCTACTCACATCAAAACCAATATTCCTGAATTTATAAAGTGCTTCCAATCTTGAGATTAAAATGGCTTCCTTCTTCTTCCTATCTTGTGCCTTCTTAAAACAAGTTTGTTTAAAAAACCCAGCAAACTTCTCCTTGGCCCAATCCCACCAGACCAGTATGCTGCTAAAACACTTCTGTTTATCAACACAAGATAAAAACACTTTTTTAAAATCTTCCACTACCTCTTCATCCTGCAAAAGACTTATATTTAATTTCCAGAGCCCTCTGCCAAAGACAGCTGACTCTGAGACACTTATTTCCGCAGTAATAATCTTATGATCTGAAAAGCTGGTCATCACTTGGTCACATCGAGCCACCTTAACTCCTTCGGACGCAAAAATATAATCAATCCGGGATTTTGATCTCCCACTATCAGCTATGTATGTAAAATTCTCCTCGGTGGTAACCATCAGCCCTGCGTCTGTATAACGTAAGTCCTGCACCATATTATTTAAAGCATTAGAGGTAATATCTAACTTGACATCTGTAGAGCTCTGACGATCATTAATACTTCTGATACAATTAAGATCACCTAAGACAATGGTAAAAACCCTACCAGGCATAAAAAGTTTAAGAGTTTCTAAAAATGACACACGTGCCTGCTTATCTGCTGGTGCATAAGCATTAAAAATCCTAATACGTTGTCCTAAAAACTCTAAAACCAATATCATAAAACGACCTGGTAAAATCACATTACACTCCAAAACTTTAAAATTACTGTTCTTGAGTAAAATACCAATGCCTTCATTTTTATTCTCAGCGCAAGGCGACCAGAAGGACTGCCCCTGAGGCCACTCACTGCTATGGGGTGCAGATCTTATAGCACACTCTTGCAAGCATATCACATCAACCTTCAATGTGCTTAGGTGGTCAAAAATTACAGCTCTTCTTGTGCTGGATCCAATGCTCCGCACATTCAGTGTAGCTACCAACACACTCATTATTGCGACTATAGCAATGCTCACCATTTTGTCAGCCATATTCTTACTTAAAAGGGCCCTGTCTCTCAACCTTGCGACTTAAAAAAACCCCTATATCAGGCGATCCTGTATCAGAATCCCTGCACATCTGACTACCTCCAGTTAAGACAGGATCCCTCTGCAACCCAGTCCAAGACCCTTCTACCCTAGTTCTTTTACTGGCAGAAGCGGCCTCCCCTTCCTCCATTCCTCTCTCAATAACAACATCATCAGCATCTTCATATTCTTCTTCACTTAAAACTCTTTGTCCTGGAGTCAAGGAGACATCAGAGCTATCACCCTGGCACTCCATCTCCTCACCTTCCCCAACTGCAGGATCAGGGCAATCCTCCCCATCCACATCACTCTCACTACTATTGGAGATATTCTCTACCATCACTGAAGGAGCCAGAAAGATCTCATTCAAAATGTCCTCAAGCCCCTCCCCCTCATTTGAATATGCATTTCCCTCCAAAACTGTTTTTCCCTCCAAAACTGGTTTTCCCTCCAAAACTGTTTGTCCACCATCTTCTGTGGAACTACAAGCACCAACAATCCTTCTATCTGCTTGTACTTTTGCAACATCTTGCAAGCCATGACTTATACTTTTAACTCTGTCTGCATATGTACTTTTGCCTCTAATGGAACTATTCCCAATTCTCTTAACTCCTTCCTCCCTTGCCTGCACCTGCTTCCCCCAGTGTACACATTTTCTTGCTAGATGATTCCCACTTCCACATATGTCACACAACCTTGCTACCTGACATTCTCTAGCACTATGTCCTGGTTTATTACAGTTCCTACATACCTCTTCTTTCACTGGACAATTTTCCAGTACATGGCCATAAACAAAACAATGCCTGCAATACATATCCTGTCCTGGGTAGTAACAAAAGCCCCTCTCTCCACCAATTGAAAAAACTGCAGGTACCTCACAATCTTCTTTAAATATAACAAAAAATCTTCTTTTACCATTCAAATATCCATGTTTGTTCACCAATCTTCTGTCAAAAACTACTTCCTTGCAATATCTTGTCAAAAAAACCTTCACCGTGTCGTCCTTAACTTTTGGGTTATACATGTGCACTATTAACATTTTCTTTTGCTGTTTAAACGATGGTATCACTCTTATATGCTCCAAAACAGTCACTTTCTTCTCCTCCTTCATCTTCAATATATCCGCATACACTTTCTTACATATATCCTCAAAACAAAGAGTGATATCATAAATTCCTTGCCTCTGGAAATCTTGCAAAGCTAACACATCCGTTACCTTGAGATAAGGGAGCTTCTGCAGAATCTCCCTCACGATCTGATCCAATCCAATTCGGTCACGAAATCCCTCCTCGACTTCCAATCGCACCGTGTCCTCAAGTCCTTGAGCCGTTTTCGCCATTTTGCAGGTCGATATATTCTCCAACCCACGATCACCCCCGAACACAATCCGGGGCCCCCACAAGGAGGACCCCGATCACTCCTTCTGACGCAGACCAGTAGCAGTCCCCCACCACTGATCTTTGCCAAAAGGCCGAGAAGCGATAACCCGAACGGGCCGCGCGTTGACCGAGCCTGCCCAATACTGCTGTTCACCCCTTGCAGCGATTCAGCCTACTCCTAGGCAATTCCATGGGGCCCTGCAGGCTCACACACACTCACAGCTACACGGGAGGTGAATAAAGGCCGGAGAGGAAGCAAGACAGGATTTGCTTCTTTTGCTTGCACCACAATGCAGTGCTGAAAGAGGAGGAATCGACATAAAAACGCCTTCCTGGCAACGCCCAAATGCCCTCCTGCCGTGCAAACACTGGCAGCAGCAGCAGCAGCAGCAGCAGCAGCAGTAAGTGCATGCCCACTGCCACCCCTTCTCCTTTCACACCTTGTATCAGCTTTAATCCAGTCCAGTGCTGCCTGCTGAGCAGCACTGACCAACACTGCCTGGGCCCAGGCTTTTATCTCTGAGGCCCCATTATGATGTCAGAAAGCTGGCTCTGGCTCCTGAGGTCTCCACTATGACACGTGCAAAGTTCCGTCTGAACTTTATATAAGACGGTGCGGCTCAGTCAGTCACTCAGTGTTGCCTGAGAGGGCAACACTGCAACAGCCGGCCCCCAGGCTGTCTTTTTTTTGCACAGCTAGTTGCCTCCAGGAGGCCACAAGAGGGAGACAAGGGACTGCAAAATGGAAAATAGGCATCCACCAACTTTACAGACAACTTGTTCTCCTTGCTCCTACAACCTCCATCCTTGCACAGTTTGTTATTCTTCCAGGTAACATAGTAACAAATCCAAATTGCTGCTCTCTTTGTAGGCAAGCAAGGGTTTGTTGCAACTGCAATTCTTACTTCTTCTTGAAATGTAGGGACCACAGTACATTCCATCACATCCATCTAGTGTACACAGGTAGGTCCATTGTGACGGGCGGGCGGGCGGGCTGGCTGCTTTAATGGCTGTTTGCTGTTCCCCTACTTCACTCCACTATTTGACTATGGTGCTGCATCAATCAGTGGCTGGCTCAGGTGCAGCTCTTTAACCTACCTAGGAGGGAGGGCGGAGAGAAGACAAGGAAGGTGAATGAGCTGTTCCAATGTGAAATGCCGGAAACACAGAAACACAGACGACACAAAACAAGAGGTGGCAATGTATTAATTAATTGCATTTAATAAATTGGCTCATTATCACACATGACTGTACAAATGCATTGTCCAACAGGTGTTGAAATAATGGGATTAAAAGGGGAGATCCCATCCGAAAGACAAAAACAATGGCAAACACAAAAAGCACTTTTGGAATCTGATTTTAGTAAACACATAAGGAAAGGGTGCACCGGTCCTGGAAATACTGCAATACCAGGTCAATGCGTGGAGTGGACAGAGCAAGCTCTATTTCCATCTCCCTGTTCTAAAAATCCATTTAATATATGGTCCCCAGATAGGGGACGTATCAGATATTAAACTGATAAGAACAGATTTTTTTTTTTTTTTAAGTTGGCTACCCCTTTTCAGGGGTGTCAATGGTTTATTTCATAAAAAAATACAGTTTACAATAAAACCAACTTTTGTACAAATGAATAACAATAAAATCAATATTTCATTGCATTACATTACATAAAAGGGACATGGTGGCAAATCTTTATATGTTGGAGTTCCATTCTTTCACAAACCATTTATTTAGAAGGGTGGCATTTCTTTTTTTGTCTAATAAATAATAAATGTACATTTCGCTAAAACAAAGACCTAAAACATCATCAGTAGATAAAACATCGTGCTTAAAAATCAGGATGTTCCTGGCCTTCCATAGAGCTTCTTTGGCGCAATTCATCGTCTTCCACGCTATTATCTTTTGGCTCGCGGTTGGGCATCCAAATAGTCCATATAAAATATCTTCATAATTCAAGTCTTTCAGGTCTGCCATCTTTGCCAAAAGAGGGAATATTTTTTTCCAAAATTCCTTCGCAAAATCACACGTCCAAAAAATGTGTCGAACCGTTTCCTCGGCCTGGCAGCCTTCCCTCGGGCAGACGGCAGACCTCGCGAACCTCCTTCTGTATTGGAATGCCCGGCATGGAAGACATTGATGAATGCAGCTCCAGGCCAGGTCCATCTGTGTATTAAAAAGATAAAACACATTAATAATTTTGAAGATAAAAGCACTTCGTTCCTCATTAAAATTCTCAATCCTGCTGACCGTCTCACTTTCTCTTAGGTCTTTAATTAACTTTTTACTATTTTTCAGCTCATTTACATTTTTTCCCTTCAGGTTGAATAAGGCCACTATCTTTTCTAAAATCACATAGTTTATTGAGAGTTTAAAAGCGTAAGGTGAGGATAAAACAATGTTGAACCACCCAAACCTTCGCATTAAAAACCCTGTATTAAAACGTAAAAAATAGGACCAATAATGTTCTTTAAAAAGGGAATTAAAACAGAAACTGAAGAACTTGATTAAAAGAAACCTGTTAAAATTCGGAAAATCTTTGCCACCCTTCGGTTTGGATTTCATCACAATCTCTCTTTTTAGTTTCTCCATTCTGGAACTCCAAAAGAAGGTAAAACATGCTTTAGTAATTTTTTGCAATAAAACCGTGGGGGGAGGGAAAACCATACTTAGATATAAAAGCAGGGGTAAAATGACCATTTTAATAATTAAAACTTTTCCCTCCATGGTAAGTTTTCTCATGTTCCACATACATATTTTTTGATTTACCTTCTGCGCCACCATGTCCCAACTGATAAAACCATTGTCGCACTCACTGAAGGAGACACCTAAAATTTTAATATTATCTGACACAGGGACGGGTATGTCTCTAAAAGCCATGCTTCCTATATTTAAAATATTACTTTTGTCGAAGTTCACCTTAAAACCGGAAGCACAGCAATAAAACTCAATTTGTCTGAGGGTTCTCTGAAGCGACAGGGTGTCCCTGCAAAAAACCGCTACATCGTCCATGTACCCCACTGCTTTAGCCTCTACGCCGCCACCCCCGGGCAGGGGGACTCCACGTATTAACTTATCGCGGCGAATTGTACACAGTAGAGGCTCTAATGCGCAAATAAAAAGCAGTGGGGACAAGGGACACCCCTGCTTCACCCCTGAGTTTAAAATCACGTCCTGTGTCTTAAAACCATTCACTAAAATTTTGCTTGTGCAATCTTTATAAAAGGCTTTAAGTGATAATAAAAATCCTTCAGGTATACCCATACGCTCTAAAACCTTAAAAAGATAAAAATGAGAGACACGGTCGAACGCCTTCTCGAAGTCTATAGATAAAATGGCTAATTTACCTCTTCTAGACCTCGTGTCCTCAATTACGTCTTTTATCAGGTTAAGATTATCCCAGATGCTGCGGCCTGGCACCCCACACACCTGGTTAGAGTGTACAATGTGGGGTATTATGGCTTTTAATCTATTTGCGCACACTTTTGCCATTATTTTATAGTCGCTATTCAGAAGGGTTATTGGTCTCCAGTTCTTCAAAACTGCGATGTCACCTTTCTTATGTAGCAGGGAGACCTCACCCTTCCGCCAGGACTTAGGCAGCATCTTGGAATTAAAAACTTCATAAAAAAGGCTAAAAAGATCCTCTTTTAAAATGTCATAAAATTTGACATAAAACTCACTGGGTATACCGTCCGGTCCGGGAACTTTTCCGGCTTTAAAACTCTTTACCGTTTCTAAAACCTCCTGCTCCGTCAGCTCCTGTAATAAAAAATTCTGGGAGACAGGGTCTAAAACAGTAGTAATCTCCTTCAGTGAGTCACGCATAAAATTATGATCCACAGTTTTAACACTAAAAAGGTCAGCATAAAACTCATGAACTTTACTTAAAATACCCTGTACATCTGACACACCTTCAATATTTTTAATAATAGCCTTTTTATTGTTAATTTTTTTAAAAAAGTACCTGGAGCAGGTCTCATTCTCCTCCACATGCTGAATTTTGGAACGGAAAATGATTTCTTTGCCTTTCTGCTCCAGGCACTGGGCTATTTCTTTTTTTAAGTTAGTGATGTCAGTTTTAACGTCAATTTCATTATCTCTCATCTTGTACAGGGTCTGCAGACGGGTGCTGAGAATTTTAAAAAAAGCATGTTTTTCCCTGGCTTTCGCCACGCTCTTTTTAATAAAAAATTCCTTTATTCTTTTTTTCATTTTCTCCCACCATGCACTGATGGGAGTACGCATGTCTCTCCCCCGCCTGCATTTTTTGTAAAATTCAATAAAATCAGTAAAAACCTGTGGATCATCTAAAAGGGAAACATTTAACTTCCAGGACTTCTTACACACCGGTTTATTAAAATCACGCTTTACATAAAATGATAAAAGCTTGTGATCTGAAAAAACATTAGTTAAAACTTCACAATTAAAAGGCAGTACATTCTCATTACAAAAAATAAAATCTATCCTGGAGCTACAGGTGGCGTTGCTCCAGGTAACGCCGGCTTCCTCTGGGCTGCTCCTATTACATTCTTTGTACACATCAGTTAATTTAAAATCATTTACAATATCTTTGAGCAGTCCAGAGGTCTTATCGTAATTCCTACTTGTAGCACTGGTAAGCCGGCGTTCCCCCCTCAGGATACAGTTAAAATCACCTGCGAGGATAAAAGGCTCAGTTGTATTAATAAAAAGAGGTAAAATTTCTAGCATCTCTGCTCTCTCATTTTTGTCAGGTGAGCCGTAAAAATTTAAAAACTGCCATTTTACGCCGTCAATAAAAGCTTTAACCAATAAAATACGTCCTGGAAGAATCTCTTGAATAAAATCAATAAAAACGTTTCCCTTAAAAAGAATGGCGACCCCTGCTGATCTGGACTCATTTGATCCAGACCAGACTGATGGACCATACTTCCAATCCTCTTTATATTTATTGTACTTCATCATATGGGGAATGCCGCACTCCTGCAGGAAATAAACAGAGGCTGCCAGGCAAGATAAATAATTGAAGAGAGCAACCCTTCTAACTTTGGACTTGGCGCCCCTCACGTTGAGGGATATTCCCTTTAGCTCAGACATTGTGGAGATTTAAGGCGGATTTTGATTTTAAAATAATAAATATTAGCGTATTTTAAAATCAGATATTTTCTCCACCAGCAATACCAAAAATCTCGCTGGAACTTATATACCCGCCCCCATCTGAATCGTTTGTAATGAGGGAAAACGCGGGAGAGGAACTGCCTTCGCTGAGGATAGCGCCAGCAACCAAACTTCTGTGCATCGGGAGCCCAAACGCAGTCAGGCCTCCCTGGGTCTCAAGTGGTTGACCATCTAGATCGGGTGGGTCCCCTAGGGGGCTCGCACCTCCCCCCTGGGGCCGTGCAGGCTCTTCTGGAGGGGGAGGTTGCGCACAAGGTGGGGTGTCAGTTACCACAGGGGGAACAGTGCCCGCCCTCCTCACCAGTCGCGGCGAGGAGGGGGTCCTAGGAGGAGCCACATCGCTTTTCACTGTAGTGTCCATCTGCTCCTCCCCTGTCTCCCCCTTACTGACTCTCGTTTGCCTCCCTTTTTTCCGGGGACCCACCGGCACCTCGTCCTCTTCATCCGACGAGGATGCCAGAGACCCAGGGCTTGGAGCAGGCCCGGCACCCCCTGAGCAACCAGCCTTCTGGGATGCCTCAGTTTTTCCGTCCTGCTCCTTTTCAGCCTTCCGTTTTGCCTGACGTTTTTCTTTTGCGCTAGACTCCCTTTTATCCTCCAAGGTTGCTGGCTGCGAGGTACCTGTTTTGGCTCCAGTCCCTCGCACCTTTGAAGCCCAGGTACCTCTCTCCTCTGTCCTGTGGCTGGTCTGTTCCTCTCCCTGAGGACGGGTTTGGTCTGCTGGTGGAGCACGTGGGGGCGCCCCGGGTTGCTCTTCTTCTCCGCTTCGGTACCTATGAGGACAAGAAAAATACAGGTGACCAGTTTTTTGACAAAAATTACATTTCTTTTCTCCTATGCACTCCCTTATATTGTGCTCTTTGCTTCCACAGTTTCTACAGGTGACATCGCAGTTAAAACTGGTATGTCCATAGGTACCGCAAGCCCTGCAGAAGTTTGGCATCCCTGAGAAGTAGAGGTCGCCATTCACATTTCCAATTTTAAAACGAGCCGGTGGTAACCTCGTTTCCTGGGTGGAGGGGTCCTTTATCAGCGTGACTAAAAACTTCCATTTGGCGGTCCACACTCCACACTCGTTCATCACTCTCCCCATGAGCTTGACATTTTTGAAGTAGGCAGCTAGAAATGCTGCCACTTCCATATCTCTCACATATGGGGAATACATCTTAATCACCACGAGTTTGGTTATTTCAAATTCATGCTCTACTACCTTGACTCCCGCTGTCACGAGTTCACCTTGTTTCCTCTCAGCTCTGTCCATAGCATCACGGAGTATTCCTTCACCCATGAAGGTGACATCATAAATTCCTCGTTTCGGGTAGTCCTGGATAGCCAAGAGCTCGTTCTTGTGGACCGCCAGCAGATTTTCCAAAATGGTATGGACCAAGAATTTGATACCACGTGGACCGCCTCCACCCTCTGCCACGATAAATCGTGCAGAATTCCTTAGCCGGGCATATACCGGCACCGCATCAGGTTCGCCTGCCATTTGCGTAGCCAGGTCGAACCGCACAGCTTTCGCTGCACCCCTTGGGTTAAGGAGACCAAGGGGCTGGGGCTGGGGGGGGGGGGGATCGCAACTCGTTGCTACGGACTAAGCCTCTCTCCCAAATAGCAGCACGGGGGTGAAGTCCAGGCGAACCTGGACGATCCCCCGAGGCCGAGAGAGAGGGTACCGGAGCACCTCCCAACCAAGACCAAGGCAGTACTGATACGAATAAACAGCACTACACTTGATCTCAGCCAGAAGGCCGAGAAGCGATAACCCGAACGGGCCGCGCGTTGACCGAGCCTGCCCAATACTGCTGTTCACCCCTTGCAGCGATTCAGCCTACTCCTAGGCAATTCCATGGGGCCCTGCAGGCTCACACACACTCACAGCTACGCGAGAGGTGAATAAAGGCCGGAGAGGAAGCAAGACAGGATTTGCTTCTTTTGCTTGCACCACAATGCAGTGCTGAAAGAGGAGGAATCGACATAAAAACGCCTTCCTGGCAACGCCCAAATGCCCTCCTGCCGTGCAAACACTGGCAGCAGCAGCAGCAGCAGTAAGTGCATGCCCACTGCCACCCCTTCTCCTTTCACACCTTGTATCAGCTTTAATCCAGTCCAGTGCTGCCTGCTGAGCAGCACTGACCAACACTGCCTGGGCCCAGGCTTTTATCTCTGAGGCCCCATTATGATGTCAGAAAGCTGGCTCTGGCTCCTGAGGTCTCCACTATGACACGTGCAAAGTTCCGTCTGAACTTTATATAAGACGGTGCGGCTCAGTCAGTCACTCAGTGTTGCCTGAGAGGGCAACACTGCAACAGCCGGCCCCCAGGCTGTCTTTTTTTTGCACAGCTAGTTGCCTCCAGGAGGCCACAAGAGGGAGACAAGGGACTGCAAAATGGAAAATAGGCATCCACCAACTTTACAGACAACTTGTTCTCCTTGCTCCTACAACCTCCATCCTTGCACAGTTTGTTATTCTTCCAGGTAACATAGTAACAAATCCAAATTGCTGCTCTCTTTGTAGGCAAGCAAGGGTTTGTTGCAACTGCAATTCTTACTTCTTCTTGAAATGTAGGGACCACAGTACATTCCATCACATCCATCTAGTGTACACAGGTAGGTCCATTGTGACGGGCGGGCGGGCGGGCTGGCTGCTTTAATGGCTGTTTGCTGTTCCCCTACTCCACTCCACTATTTGACTATGGTGCTGCATCAATCAGTGGCTGGCTCAGGTGCAGCTCTTTAACCTACCTAGGAGGGAGGGCGGAGAGAAGACAAGGAAGGTGAATGAGCTGTTCCAATGTGAAATGCCGGAAACACAGAAACACAGACGACACAAAACAAGAGGTGGCAATGTATTAATTAATTGCATTTAATAAATTAGCTCATTATCACACATGACTGTACAAATGCATTGTCCAACAGGTGTTGAAATAATGGGATTAAAAGGGGAGATCCCATCCGAAAGACAAAAACAATGGCAAACACAAAAAGCACTTTTGGAATCTGATTTTAGTAAACACATAAGGAAAGGGTGCACCGGTCCTGGAAATACTGCAATACCAGGTCAATGCGTGGAGTGGACAGAGCAAGCTCTATTTCCATCTCCCTGTTCTAAAAATCCATTTAATATATGGTCCCCAGATAGGGGACGTATCAGATATTAAACTGATAAGAACAGATTTTTTTTTTTTTTTAAGTTGGCTACCCCTTTTCAGGGGTGTCAATGATTTATTTCATGATAAAAAATACAGTTTACAATAAAACCAACTTTTGTACAAATGAATAACAATAAAATCAATATTTCATTGCATTACATTACATAAAAGGGACATGGTGGCAAATCTTTATATGTTGGAGTTCCATTCTTCCACAAACCATTTATTAAGAAGGGTGGCATTTCTTTTTTTGTCTAATAAATAATAAATGTACATTTCGCTAAAACAAAGACCTAAAACATCATCAGTAGATAAAACATCGTGCTTAAAAATCAGGATGTTCCTGGCCTTCCATAGAGCTTCTTTGGCGCAATTCATCGTCTTCCACGCTATTATCTTTTGGCTCGCGGTTGGGCATCCAAATAGTCCATATAAAATATCTTCATAATTCAAGTCTTTCAGGTCTGCCATCTTTACCAAAAGAGGGAATATTTTTTTCCAAAATTCCTTCGCAAAATCACACGTCCAAAAAATGTGTCGAATCGTTTCCTCGGCCTGGCAGCCTTCCCTCGGGCAGACGGCAGACCTCGCGAGCCTCCTTCTGTATTGGAATGCCCGGCATGGAAGACATTGATGAATGCAGCTCCAGGCCAGGTCCATCTGTGTATTAAAAAGATAAAACACATTAATAATTTTGAAGATAAAAGCACTTCGTTCCTCATTAAAATTCTCAATCCTGCTGACCGTCTCACTTTCTCTTAGGTCTTTAATTAATTTTTTACTATTTTTCAGCTCATTTACATTTTTTCCCTTCAGGTTGAATAAGGTCACTATCTTTTCTAAAATCACATAGTTTATTGAGAGTTTAAAAGCGTAAGGTGAGGATAAAACAATGTTGAACCACCCAAACCTTCGCATTAAAAACCCTGTATTAAAACGTAAAAAATAGGACCAATAATGTTCTTTAAAAAGGGAATTAAAACAGAAACTGAAGAACTTGATTAAAAGAAACCTGTTAAAATTCGGAAAATCTTTGCCACCCTTCGGTTTGGATTTCATCACAATCTCTCTTTTAAGTTTCTCCATTCTGGAACTCCAAAAGAAGGTAAAACATGTTTTAGTAATTTTTTGCAATAAAACCGTGGGGGGAGGGAAAACCATACTGAGATATAAAAGCAGGGGTAAAATGACCATTTTAATAATTAAAACTTTTCCCTCCATGGTAAGTTTTCTCATGTTCCACATACATATTTTTTGATTTACCTTCTGCGCCACCATGTCCCAACTGATAAAACCATTATCGCACTCACTGAAGGAGACACCTAAAATCGTAATATTATCTGACACAGGGACGGGTATGTCTCTAAAAGCCATGCTTCCTATATTTAAAATATTACTTTTGTCGAAGTTCACCTTAAAACCGGAAGCACAGCAATAAAACTCAATTTGTCTGAGGGTTCTCTGAAGCGACAGGGTGTCCCTGCAAAAAACCGCTACATCGTCCATGTACCCCACTGCTTTAGCCTCTACGCCGCCACCCCCGGGCAGGGGGACTCCACGTATTAACTTATCGCGGCGAATTGTACACAGTAGAGGCTCTAATGCGCAAATAAAAAGCAGTGGGGACAAGGGACACCCCTGCTTCACCCCTGAGTCTAAAATCACGTCCTGTGTCTTAAAACCATTCACTAAAATTTTGCTTGTGCAATCTTTATAAAAGGCTTTAAGTGATAATAAAAATCCTTCAGGTATACCCATACGCTCTAAAACCTTAAAAAGATAAAAATGAGAGACACGGTCGAACGCCTTCTCGAAGTCTATAGATAAAATGGCTAATTTACCTCTTCTAGACCTCGTGTCCTCAATCACATCTTTTACCAGGTTAAGATTATCCCAGATGCTGCGGCCTGGCACCCCACACACCTGGTTAGAGTGTACAATGTGGGGTATTATGGCTTTTAATCTATTTGCGCACACTTTTGCCATTATTTTATAGTCGCTATTCAGAAGGGTTATTGGTCTCCAGTTCTTCAAAACTGCGATGTCACCTTTCTTATGTAGCAGGGAGACCTCACCCTTCCGCCAGGACTTAGGCAGCATCTTGGAATTAAAAACTTCATAAAAAAGGCTAAAAAGATCCTCTTTTAAAATGTCATAAAATTTGACTTAAAACTCACTGGGTATACCGTCCGGTCCGGGAACTTTTCCGGCTTTAAAACTCTTTACCGTTTCTAAAACCTCCTGCTCCGTCAGCTCCTGTAATAAAAAATTCTGGGAGACAGGGTCTAAAACAGTAGTAATCTCCTTCAGTGAGTCACGCATAAAATTATGATCCACAGTTTTAACACTAAAAAGGTCAGCATAAAACTCATGAACTTTACTTAAAATACCCTGTACATCTGACACACCTTCAATATTTTTAATAATAGCCTTTTTATTGTTAATTTTTTTAAAAAAGTACCTGGAGCAGGTCTCATTCTCCTCCACATGCTGAATTTTGGAACGAAAAATGATTTCTTTGCCTTTCTGCTCCAGGCACTGAGCTATTTCTTTTTTTAAATTAGTGATGTCAGTTTTAACGTCAATTTCATTATCTCTCATCTTGTACAGGGTCTGCAGACGGGTGCTGAGAATTTTAAAAAAAGCATGTTTTTCTCTGGCTTTCGCCACGCTCTTTTTAATAAAAAATTCCTTTATTCTTTTTTTCATTTTCTCCCACCATGCACTGATGGGAGTACGCATGTCTCTCCCCCGCCTGCATTTTTGGTAAAATTCAATAAAATCAGTAAAAACCTGTGGATCATCTAAAAGGGAAACATTTAACTTCCAGGACTTCTTACACACCGGTTTATTAAAATCACGCTTTACATAAAATGATAAAAGCTTGTGATCTGAGAAAACATTAGTTAAAACTTCACAATTAAAAGGCAGTACATTCTCATTACAAAAAATAAAATCTATCCTGGAGCTACAGGTGGCGTTGCTCCAGGTAACGCCGGCTTCCTCTGGGCTGCTCCTATTACATTCTTTGTACAAATCTGTTAATTTAAAATCATTTACAATATCTTTGAGCAGTCCAGAGGTCTTATCGTAATTCCTACTTGTAGTACTGGTAAGCCGGCGTTCCCCCCTCAGGATACAGTTAAAATCACCTGCGAGGATAAAAGGCTCAGTTGTATTAATAAAAAGAGGTAACATTTCTAGCATCTCTGCTCTCTCATTTTTGTCAGGTGAGCCGTAAAAATTTAAAAACTGCCATTTTACGCCGTCAATAAAAGCTTTAACCAATAAAATACGTCCTGGAAGAATCTCTTGAATAAAATCAATAAAAACGTTTCCCTTAAAAAGAATGGCGACCCCTGCTGATCTGGACTCGTTAGATCCAGACCAGACTGATGGACCATACTTCCAATCCTCTTTGTATTTATGGTACTTCATTGCATGGGGAATGCCGCACTCCTGCAGGAAAAAAACAGAGGCTGCCAGGCCAGATAAAAAACTGAAGAGAGCAACCCTTCTGACTTTGGACTTGGCGCCCCTCACGTTGAGGGAGATCCCCTTTATTTCAGACATCGTGGAGTTTTAATTGTGTTAGTCTTGATTTTAAAAAATAAATAATCGTGTTACTTAAAATCAGACTTGGCCTCCACCAGCAATACCAGAAATCTCGCTTGAACTCATCTCCCCGCCCTCGTCTGACTCTAGCGAGAAAGGGGATGATTCAGGAGAGGAACTACCTTCCGTGAGCGTCGAGCCAACAGCCCTCATCTCGTATACAGGGAGTCCAGATTCACACAGCCTTACCTGGGTCTCTAACGGCTGACCATATAGGTCTGTATCGGGTGGGTCCCCCAAGGGCCCCGCCGCTCCCCCCTGAGGCCGTGCAGGCCGTGCAGGCCGTTCTAGAGGGGGAGGTTGCGCACATGGCGGGGTGTCGGTTGGCTCGGGGGGAACAGTGCCCACCCTCCTCACCAGTAACGACGAGGGGGCGGTCCTAGGAGGAGCCTCACTTTGCTTTACGGACGTATCCATTTGCTCCTCCCCTGTCACCCCCCTACCGGCACGCTCCTGTTTACCCTTTTTACGGGGACCCACTTTCAGCCAACCTTCCTCTTCAGACTCCGTATCTAGAGACCCAGGATTGGGAGCAGGCCCGGCATCCACTGAGCAACCAGCACTCTGGGATGCCTCAGTTATCTCACTGGCCTGCCCCTTCTCAGCCTTACGTTTGGCTTGGCGTTTTTCCTTCGCACTGGACTCCCTTCTCTCCTCTGAGGCTGTTGGCTGTGAGGTACCTGCTTTGGCTCCAACAGACCGTACCCTTGAAGCCCAGGTACCCCGCTGCTCCTTTGCAGCACTGGCTTGTTCCTCTCCCTGAGGGCGGGGCTGGTCCGCTGGTGGAGCACGTGGGGGCGCCCCGGGTTGCTCTTCTTCTCCGCTTCGGTACCTATGAGGACAAGAAAAATACAAGTGACCAGTTTTTTGACAAAAGTTGCATTTTTTTTCTTCTGTGCACTCCCTTATATTGTGCTCTTTGCTTCCACAGTTTCTGCAGGTGACATCGCAGTTAAAACTGGTATGTCCATAGGTACCACAAGCCCTGCAGAAGTTTGGCATCCCTGAGAAGTAGAGGTCGCCATTCACATTTCCAATTTTAAAACGAGCCGGTGGTAATCTCGTTTCTTGGGTGGAGGGGTCCTTAATCAGCGTAACTAAAAACTTCCATTTGGCGGTCCACACTCCACACTCGTTCATCACTTTCCCCAGGAGTTTGACATTTTTGAAGTAGGCAGCTAGAAATGCTGCCACTTCCATATCTCTCACATATGGGGAATACATTTTAATCACCACGAGTTTGGTTATTTCAAATTCATGCTCTACTACCTTGACTCCCGCTGCTACGAGTTCACCTTGTTTCCTCTCAGCTCGGTCCATAGCATCACGGAGTATTCCTTCTCCCATGAAGGTGACATCGTAGATTCCTCGCTTCGGGTAGTCCTGGATAGCCAAGAGCTCGTTCTTGTGGACCGCCAGCAGATCTTCCAAAATGGCGTGGACTAAAAATTTAATACCACGGGGACCGCCTCCACCCTCTGCCACGATAAATCGTGCAGAATTCTTAAGCCGGGCGTACACCGGCACCGCATCGGGTTCGCCTGCCATTAGCGTGGCCAGGTCGAACCGCACAGCTTTCGCTGCGCCCCTTGTCTTACGGAGACCAAGGGGCTGGGGGGGATCGCAACTCGTTGCTCAGGACTAAGCCTCTCTCCCAAATAGCAGCACGGGGGTGAAGTCCAGGCGAACCTGGACGATCCCCCGAGGCCGAGAGAGAGGGTACCTGAGCACCTTCTGACCAAAAACCTCCTGTATAAATACACTTGGTCTTAGCCAAAAGGCCGAGAAGCGATAACCCGAACGGGCCGCGCGTTGACCGAGCCTGCCCAATACTGCTGTTCACCCCTTGCAGCGATTCAGCCTACTCCTAGGCAATTCCATGGGGCCCTGCAGGCTCACACACACTCACAGCTACGCGAGAGGTGAATAAAGGCCGGAGAGGAAGCAAGACAGGATTTGCTTCTTTTGCTTGCACCACAATGCAGTGCTGAAAGAGGAGGAATCGACATAAAAACGCCTTCCTGGCAACACCCAAATGCCCTCCTGCCATGCAAACACTGGCAGCAGCAGCAGCAGCAGTAAGTGCATGCCCACTGCCACCCCTTCTCCTTTCACACCTTGTATCAGCTTTAATCCAGTCCAGTGCTGCCTGCTGAGCAGCACTGACCAACACTGCCTGGGCCCAGGCTTTTATCTCTGAGGCCCCATTATGATGTCAGAAAGCTGGCTCTGGCTCCTGAGGTCTCCACTATGACACGTGCAAAGTTCCGTCTGAACTTTATATAAGACGGTGTGGCTCAGTCAGTCACTCAGTGTTGCCTGAGAGGGCAACACTGCAACAGCCGGCCCCCAGGCTGTCTTTTTTTTGCACAGCTAGTTGCCTCTAGGAGGCCACAAGAGGGAGACAAGGGACTGCAAAATGGAAAATAGGCATCCACCAACTTTACAGACAACTTGTTCTCCTTGCTCCTACAACCTCCATCCTTGCACAGTTTGTTATTCTTCCAGGTAACATAGTAACAAATCCAAATTGCTGCTCTCTTTGTAGGCAAGCAAGGGTTTGTTGCAACTGCAATTCTTACTTCTTCTTGAAATGTAGGGACCACAGTACATTCCATCACATCCATCTAGTGTACACAGGTAGGTCCATTGGGTAGGGCCAGGTTAATGGCTGTTTGCTGTTCCCCTACTCCACTCCACTATTTGACTATGGTGCTGCATCAATCAGTGGCTGGCTCAGGTGCAGCTCTTTAACCTACCTAGGAGGGAGGGCGGAGAGAAGACAAGGAAGGTGAATGAGCTGTTCCAATGTGAAATGCCGGAAACACAGAAACACAGACGACACAAAACAAGAGGTGGCAATGTATTAATTAATTGCATTTAATAAATTAGCTCATTATCACACATGACTGTACAAATGCATTGTCCAACAGGTGTTGAAATAATGGGATTAAAAGGGGAGATCCCATCCGAAAGACAAAAACAATGGCAAACACAAAAAGCACTTTTGGAATCTGATTTTAGTAAACACATAAGGAAAGGGTGCACCGGTCCTGGAAATACTGCAATACCAGGTCAATGCGTGGAGTGGACAGAGCAAGCTCTATTTCCATCTCCCTGTTCTAAAAATCCATTTAATATATGGTCCCCAGATAGGGGACGTATCAGATATTAAACTGATAAGAACAGATAAAGGTTTCAACAAAGTTTTTTATTGGCAAAAATAATATATTTTACAGACTTTTTTTTAAGAATTGAAACCACAAGATAAAATCAATGGCATAATACATAAATATTCATACATTTAAATGAATACAAAAGAATAATAATAAGACCAGTAATACAGATGTTATAATAAAAGTACAGAACAATAGCAGGATAAAATTTGTACAGGGCATAAAAGACATAAAAGAATAAAACCATTTTTATTTACAATGTTATGGTATTCCACATTTGCAAACACCACATGGATGTTGCTTCTTTTACCCCTAGCTGCTTTTTGTCCCTAAGATAATAAATATACATTTCACTTAGGGCATATTTCACACAATTTTTAACGTCAATAAAATCATGTTTAAAAAGCAGAATGTTCCTAACCTTCCAGATGGCATTCTTAAAACAGTTTAAAATGATCCAACAGACCATTTGCTGTTTAAAACTTGGGCAGTTAAAAAGACCATAAAACACGTATTCAAATTTAAGATCTTTAAGACCGCAGGCCCATTTCAGCAATGGGCCTACCTTCCTCCAAACCTCCTGTGCATATGGGCAGTTCCAAAACAGGTGCATTACCGTCTCGTCGTCACCACACCTGTCTCTCGGGCACTTGGCTCTCGCCACCAGTCCTCGCCTATGCTGGAATTCACGGGTAGGGAGGCACTGGTGAACGATTGCCCAGGCAAGGTCCCTGTGCACATTTGCCATAAATTTCCCGAAAACGTTCCGCCACACCACCTTGGACCTTGCCTGTGAGAAATTTGAAACTGCCAGTGTATCTTCCTGCCGCCTACAGGAGAGTGACACTTTTTTCTGGTCCCCCAATATGTCAGGCCCCAATTCTTGGAGACCTAGGAGCCTGACAGTTTTTTCGAGCACCGCATATTGTTTTGGGGGACACAGAAGCACAGGAGAATTCAAAGGGACACGAAACCATCGTTTAAAAATCATGCCCGTAGCGTACTTTAAAAAGTAGCTAAAAAAACCATCAGAATTATACATTTTAAAACAGAAGCAAAAGTATTTAATGTAAAAGAAGTTAAAAAGGTTAGGAACATCTCTCCCGCCATTGTCCTTACATCTGTACATAAAATCACGTTTTAGTTTTTCTATTTTGGAACCCCATAAAAACATAAAACAGATCCTGGTCACTTTTTTAATATATAAAATTGTTGGAGGGAAAACCATAGCTACATAGAGCATTATAGGTAATAAAACAGATTTAATTATTAAAACTTTTCCCTCCATGGTGAGATTTCTCAAATTCCACATTAAAACCTTTTTTTCCATTTTGGCAATTACTGAATCCCAATTGGGTCTCCCATCGTTTTCTTGATTAAAAACAATTCCTAAAATTTTTATCTGATCCTGCTGCATGTTAACTCCTGGTGTCACAGAGGAATCCCATACACCAGTATAAAAACAGTCACACTTATCAACGTTTAATTTAAAACCAGAGGCTTCACAAAAAAAGCCGGTGTTCCTCAATGCCCTTCTCATAGAAGCGGCGTCTGGGCATAGGACGGTGGCGTCATCCATATAGCCCAGGATTTTTACCTGGTTCCCCCTTCCTCCAGGTATGGGCACGCCTCTGATGACTTTATCATCTCTTATTAGGGTGAACAGAGGTTCTATGGCACAAATAAAAAGGAGCGGAGACAACGGGCACCCCTGTTTCACCCCTGATAAAAGAGGAACACCTTTAGTTAAAAATCCGTTGATAGAAATTTGGCTAAAACAGGATCGATATAAAAGCTTAATACGTGTTAAAATAATTTCAGGAACAGCCATCTTTTTAAGAACCATAAAAAGATATTCATGGGAGACCCGGTCAAAAGCCTTCTCGAAATCTAAGGATAAAATAGCAAGACTTTGACCCCTTTCTTTAAAATACCAAATGATGTCACGTAAAATATTCAGGGACTCAGTAATTGACCTCCCAGGTACCCCACATACCTGGTTTGGATGGATTAATTTATGAATAAAAGGTTTAAAACGGATTGTTATTAGTTTAGCTAAAATTTTACAATCAACGTTTAAAAGAGTAATAGGACGCCAGTTTTTTAACTGGTCCTTCTCACCTTTTTTAAAAATTAAGGACACAATCCCCCTCCTCCAGGAAGGGGGCAGCTCTTCAGCAATAAAAACTTCCTTATACAATAAAAACATGTCATTCTTTAAAATTTCCCAAAAAGCATGATAAAATTCGATGGGCAGACCATCTTCCCCAGGAGCTTTCCCATTAGAAAAACTTTTAAAAGCAAATAAAAGTTCCTCCAAGGTAATATTACGGGATAAAACTTCCTGGTCTAAAATATCTAGCTTGGCATCAAGGGAATTAAGAACATGTTCTAAAAAGGAAGGATCAATATTTTTCTTGTTAAAAAGAGATTGGTAGAAATTAAAAGCAGAATTTAAAATGCCGACCATAGTGGTTTCTCCTTCAAGGTTTAAAATGACATCTCGTTTATCCATTACCTTTTTGAAGAAGAACCGGGAACACTTCTCGCCATCCTCGAGGTGCTTTACATGTGAATTAAAAATTATTTGTTTCCCTTTCTCTTCTATGGCATGTTTTATTTCAGCTTTAAGATTTAAGATATCATCATCAACATCCATACCAATCTCCTTCAATTTAAAAAGTACATGTAAACGTTTATTAAGAACATAAAACCATTGTTTTTTCTCTTTTGCTTTCTTCTTACCTGCTCGAATAAAAAAAGCTCTGATTTTGGGTTTAATGCCCTCCCACCAGTGTAGCATAGGCTGACTGGGCGCTCTATGGGACTGCCAACACTGGTAGGTCCGCACAAACTCCTCTTTAATGATGGGGTCCTCCAGGAGCGTGGTGTTTAGTCTCCAGGGACCCCTACAAGCTTTTTGCTCCCCCTCTAG
Source organism: Rhinoderma darwinii (assembly GCF_050947455.1). Lineage (NCBI taxonomy): Eukaryota > Metazoa > Chordata > Amphibia > Anura > Rhinodermatidae > Rhinoderma > Rhinoderma darwinii. The sequence continues at coordinate 518,741 of NW_027461729.1, forward strand.
CTCCAAGTGCACCGAAAGGAGCTTGTGATCAGATAAAATATTTGTTAAAAGCAAACATTTTTTGGGAATAAAACTGTTAGAAGTGAAAATAAAATCAATTCTGGAGCTCACTCTTCCATTGGACCAGGTGGGGCCTGGGTCTGCAGGCAAGAGTTCCCTCCAGCAATCTTTCAATTTAAAATCACCAATAAAATTCTTGAGCAGGTAAGAAGTACGGTCAATTTTTCGATTAAAATCCCCACCCTGCCGGTGTTCTCCATCTCGCACACAGTTAAAATCACCACCCACCAGCAGGGGGGTAGACCCAACACAAAACAATGGTAAAATTTCTAATAGTTCTGCCCTCTCCTGTTTGGAAGGAGGGGCATAAACGTTTAAAACACGAATTAAAATTCCATTAAAAAGCAAATGTATTAAAATAGCTCTGCCGGGCATGATTTCAGTCACTGTTTGGATGGAGATAAAACGACCTCGGCAGAGCAATCCAACCCCCGCAGAGCGACAGTCATTTCCACCAGACCAGACTGAGGGGCCTAGTTTCCAGTCCATCTTTAGATCTTCATATTCCAAGTCATTAGGGATTCCACATTCCTGAAGCAGGCAAAGGTCAAAGTCCACAGTCTCTAAAAATGAAAATAAAGCAGTCCTGCGAACAGGGCTCTTTAGGGACCTCACATTTAGTGAGGCGACTTTGATAGGAACCAACATAGTCTCAGTTTAAGTCAGAGTCCGAACCAGAAGAGTCGTACTCGGAGATCAGCTGCGAATCTGGACCCCCTTTTTGAGGGGTCAACAAATCTTTAATGTTGGTAGGGTCAGAGCCAGATACGTGGGCGGCTCCAACCCCCACACTGCTTTCATCGGAACTCCGGTAGGCAGCTTTCCTCCGAACTCCGGACTCCTCCTCCTCTCGCTGTCTCTTAGCAGAATGGCTCCTATCCATCTCCTCGAAGTCGCTCTCACCCATCTCTGGCCCCTGGCTGAAGATATCGCTGATGTCTCTACTTGGCAGCTGCACAGGGGCCTGTGAGGTCCCATCACTTTTGGCAACATTTGCCTGCTTACGGGGAGCCTTCATCGCAAGCCCCTCTACAACCGCAGTGGAGGAACTTTGCTCTGGCCCCCCTGTTGACCGGTAATGGTCAAAACGAGGCTCCAATCCAGCATGTTTGGGGGTTTTCTTAATGGAGCCCTCGTTTGACACAGAGTGTCTCCGCTCCATGCCCACACTCTTGGGACAGGCGTCAGGTCTTACCGCAGAACCTACGGAAGCACGACGCCTGTCGCTAACCACTGCCTCAACAGGGTCCACTGCAGGCGGAGCAGAGGACCCGTCTGCAGAGGTGCCGGTCAACTTATGTCCAGCAGAGTCAGAATTCCTCCTGCTCTGCCTGGACCCAGTGGAATCCCTGTGGCCGTCCCTCGAGGCTGACATCGGTGGGCCCCCCGATGGAGCTGTGAAGGATTTTGGCCTGGACCCCTCAGTCGTCAATGCTCGTTTTGGGGCATTACCAGCGGCGTCTGCACATGTTGCAAACTGCCGCTCTGGCCCTGGTCTGGGTGGCCCAGACTTCGCTCTGCGGGGGCAGTCTTTAAAAGCATGCCCAGTCATGCCGCACAGATTGCACAACACCTCGGAACTGCATTTTGCCGCCACGTGTCCAACCTGGCCACACCTGTTACACTGCACCACATGGGGCCGGTCACAATGTTCTCTGGTGTGGCCATATCTCAAGCAGTTCCGGCAGGCTATTGGCATCTGGGGGTAAAATAAGAATCCTCGATTCTTCCCAATGGCAAAGTTCTGGGGTGGGTGGTGAAAGCCTCCAATGCCATTGGGATCCTGGCGGAACTTCACCCAATACTTTCTTTTCCCATTCCAGAAGCTCTGGGTATTCAAGATCTTGTGTGAGAAGCGGACCTCCCTGCAGTAACGACTGAGGAAGGTTTCAATGTCACACTCTGGGACAAATGGACTGAACATACATATCACGAGCGGGACCTCTTCCTCCCCGTAGAGGAATAAAAAGTTCAGTCCATTTAGCCGCTCCTCACTCTGGCCCGCATCAGATAGTTTCTTGTGCATATTCTCGCAGCATGCCGCGGCCGTAAAGGAGATGGTGTACCGACCGCGGCTTTCCTGGTCATTGAGACACAGGATGTCCGCCCGCTTGAGCCCCAGGAAGTCCAGCAGAATCACCTCCACAATGAAGCGAAGGTTCTTCCGCTGACGATGGCCTTCTTCCACCTCGATGCGGACGGACTGGCGCAACCGGGTGTCCCCGGATGCGAAACCAAATGTGAATGGCATTTTCAGTGCCTGGGGGCTAAGCCTGTCCCTTATAGCAGCAAGGGCTCAGATTCCACAATTAAGTGAAACCCTCCCCCAAGGCCAAGGATTAGGGTACCCCAGACACCTACGATGCCCGACAAAACGCCCTTGGAACGCTCGTTTAATGACGCCTCAAGGCCGGTTGACCTCTTGGAAAAGGCGCGATCGCCACTCGTTGTCCGGGGGCTAAGCCCACTCCCCAAATAGCAGCAAGGGGGTGAAGTCTCTCTGTGAAAAGAGACGATCCCCCAAGGCCAAGGAGCAGGGTACCCCGGACACCTCCCAACAAAACCAGATGCAGAAATACTACACCCGATCTTGCCAAAAGGCCGAGAAGCGATAACCCGAACGGGCCGCGCGTTGACCGAGCCTGCCCAATACTGCTGTTCACCCCTTGCAGCGATTCAGCCTACTCCTAGGCAATTCCATGGGGCCCTGCAGGCTCACACACACTCACAGCTACTAAGCGGGGGGTGAATAAAGGCCGGAGAGGAAGCAAGACAGGATTTGCTTCTTTTGCTTGCACCACAATGCAGTGCTGAAAGAGGAGGAATCGACATAAAAACGCCTTCCTGGCAACGCCCAAATGCCCTCCTGCCGTGCAAACACTGGCAGCAGCAGCAGCAGCAGCAGTAAGTGCATGCCCACTGCCACCCCTTCTCCTTTCACACCTTGTATCAGCTTTAATCCAGTCCAGTGCTGCCTGCTGAGCAGCACTGACCAACACTGCCTGGGCCCAGGCTTTTATCTCTGAGGCCCCATTATGATGTCAGTAAGCTGGCTCTGGCTCCTGAGGTCTCCACTATGACACGTGCAAAGTTCGGTCTGAACTTTATATAAGACGGTGCGGCTCAGTCAGTCACTCAGTGTTGCCTGAGAGGGCAACACTGCAACAGCCGGCCCCCAGGCTGTCTTTTTTTTGCACAGCTAATTGCCTCCAGGAGGCCACAAGAGGGAGACAAGGGACTGCAAAATGGAAAATAGGCATCCACCAACTTTACAGACAACTTGTTCTCCTTGCTCCTACAACCTCCATCCTTGCACAGTTTGTTATTCTTCCAGGTAACATAGTAACAAATCCAAATTGCTGCTCTCTTTGTAGGCAAGCAAGGGTTTGTTGCAACTGCAATTCTTACTTCTTCTTGAAATGTAGGGACCACAGTACATTCCATCACATCCATCTAGTGTACACAGGTAGGTCCATTGTGACGGGCGGGCGGGCGGGCTGGCTGCTTTAATGGCTGTTTGCTGTTCCCCTACTCCACTCCACTATTTGACTATGGTGCTGCATCAATCAGTGGCTGGCTCAGGTGCAGCTCTTTAACCTACCTAGGAGGGAGGGCGGAGAGAAGACAAGGAAGGTGAATGAGCTGTTCCAATGTGAAATGCCGGAAACACAGAAACACAGACGACACAAAACAAGAGGTGGCAATGTATTAATTAATTGCATTTAATAAATTAGCTCATTATCACACATGACTGTACAAATGCATTGTCCAACAGGTGTTGAAATAATGGGATTAAAAGGGGAGATCCCATCCGAAAGACAAAAACAATGGCAAACACAAAAAGCACTTTTGGAATCTGATTTTAGTAAACACATAAGGAAAGGGTGCACCGGTCCTGGAAATACTGCAATACCAGGTCAATGCGTGGAGTGGACAGAGCAAGCTCTATTTCCATCTCCCTGTTCTAAAAATCCATTTAATATATGGTCCCCAGATAGGGGACGTATCAGATATTAAACTGATAAGAACAGATACTACACTTGATTTTAGCCAAAAGGCCGAGAAGCGATAACCCGAACGGGCCGCGCGTTGACCGAGCCTGCCCAATACTGCTGTTCACCCCTTGCAGCGATTCAGCCTACTCCTAGGCAATTCCATGGGGCCCTGCAGGCTCACACACACTCACAGCTACTAAGCGGGAGGTGAATAAAGGCCGGAGAGGAAGCAAGACAGGATTTGCTTCTTTTGCTTGCACCACAATGCAGTGCTGAAAGAGGAGGAATCGACATAAAAACGCCTTCCTGGCAACGCCCAAATGCCCTCCTGCCGTGCAAACACTGGCAGCAGCAGCAGCAGCAGCAGCAGTAAGTGCATGCCCACTGCCACCCCTTCTCCTTTCACACCTTGTATCAGCTTTAATCCAGTCCAGTGCTGCCTGCTGAGCAGCACTGACCAACACTGCCTGGGCCCAGGCTTTTATCTCTGAGGCCCCATTATGATGTCAGAAAGCTGGCTCTGGCTCCTGAGGTCTCCACTATGACACGTGCAAAGTTCCGTCTGAACTTTATATAAGACGGTGCGGCTCAGTCAGTCACTCAGTGTTGCCTGAGAGGGCAACACTGCAACAGCCGGCCCCCAGGCTGTCTTTTTTTTGCACAGCTAGTTGCCTCCAGGAGGCCACAAGAGGGAGACAAGGGACTGCAAAATGGAAAATAGGCATCCACCAACTTTACAGACAACTTGTTCTCCTTGCTCCTACAACCTCCATCCTTGCACAGTTTGTTATTCTTCCAGGTAACATAGTAACAAATCCAAATTGCTGCTCTCTTTGTAGGCAAGCAAGGGTTTGTTGCAACTGCAATTCTTACTTCTTCTTGAAATGTAGGGACCACAGTACATTCCATCACATCCATCTAGTGTACACAGGTAGGTCCATTGGGTAGGGCCAGGTTAATGGCTGTTTGCTGTTCCCCTACTCCACTCCACTATTTGACCATGGTGCTGCATCAATCAGTGGCTGGCTCAGGTGCAGCTCTTTAACCTACCTAGGAGGGAGGGCGGAGAGAAGACAAGGAAGGTGAATGAGCTGTTCCAATGTGAAATGCCGGAAACACAGAAACACAGACGACACAAAACAAGAGGTGGCAATGTATTAATTAATTGCATTTAATAAATTAGCTCATTATCACACATGACTGTACAAATGCATTGTCCAACAGGTGTTGAAATAATGGGATTAAAAGGGGAGATCCCATCCGAAAGACAAAAACAATGGCAAACACAAAAAGCACTTTTAGAATCTGATTTTAGTAAACACATAAGGAAAGGGTGCACCGGTCCTGGAAATACTGCAATACCAGGTCAATGCGTGGAGTGGACAGAGCAAGCTCTATTTCCATCTCCCTGTTCTAAAAATCCATTTAATATATGGTCCCCAGATAGGGGACGTATCAGATATTAAACTGATAAGAACAGATTTTTTTTTTTCCCTTTTTTTTTTTTTTTCTTTTTTTTTTTTTTTCCTCAGTTAGCAGACTCTCGTTTATATTTCTGTAATCAGTTTCACGTCATGTGACTCAAACCATAAAACAAGGTCTAAAAAAACATCATTTGGAAAAAAAACTATTGGTCGACACTTCTAGTAAAAGAATAAATAATCAAGTTTACTTACAAAAATTGTTCCATTCCGTATGTTTCCAGATTTCTTCCGCTTTTCCATCACCTAATCTCTTCTTATCACATAAAAACACTGTAAATAATCTGGATAAAAACACTTTTCTACATTCTCTCGGAGTTAGCATGTTCTTTCCAAAAACCAGCAGGTTTCTAGTATCCCATAAAACCTCCTTAAAAATAGTAAAAACAATCCAGCAGACGCGTACATTTAAATCAGAAGTAAAATCTTGACCAATTAAAACCCTTTCAAAAATAAAATTCCTAACACCAGTAAGTGCAGCAAACAGGCCCTCCAATAAAAACAGAACTTGTCTGGCATAAAAACAGTCCCAAAATATGTGATAAATATCTTCTATACCTCCACAACCCTCTCTTGGACATACTTCTCGTATATTAATGCCCCGTCTACTCATAAAAGATCGGGTTGGGAGGCAGCCATGTAATGAGAGCCATGTCACGTCTTTTTGTCTATTTGACAGCCCAGACACGTAAAATAACTTCCATATCTTAGCTGACTGTGCAGAACTGCAAAATGGCACATCACACAAAACCTCATCTTTCCTCAAATGTTGTACTATTGCACTTTTCTCAGGCTTACCAAGGGAACTCAATCGGTATTGATCACTAAAGGACCTGAGGACCGTATAAAAAACAGGCATTACCAATGACATGGGTCTCCTCAGGTCCCTTTCACACCATCCCCATTTTGTAAGCAACCAACCTGCTAGATACTTACACATGTCAGCTGTCCTGTTGTTGCACTGTACGGTTTTAAAAATCAATAAAAAATAATGCATTTTTATAAAAACCTCTATATTTGGAAAACCATACCCTCCCCGCTCGGGGTTGCTCATAACAGTCGCTCTTCTTATCTTTTCCATTTTTGATCCCCAGTAAAAAATGAACAGTTTCCTCGTCATTCTTCTCATCCATAACTTCCCCGGCGGGAGGATCATCGTTGTGTATAAAAGTAGAGGTAAAATCACAGCTTTGATTATTAAAATTTTCCCTTTAAAAGACAATTTTCTCAATTTCCAAAAATTTATCTTCTTCTCCACCTTTTTCTCCAATATTGCATGACTCTTCTTGCCTTTTAAATCTTTCTCAAAAATTATACCTAGTATTTCTATCTCTTCTTTCTTTTGAATCTTATCCACCACTACATCCATTTGTTGTCCAAAATTCACTAGCTGGCATTTGCTCCAATTTACATTCATCCCTGCCAAGCTACAAAAAATCCTCAAATGGAGATTCGCTCTATTTAGATCACTCTGAGAATTACAGATAAAGGCCACATCATCCATGTAGCCTATCGATTTTACATTTTTCCCATTGGCACCTGGGACAAAAACTCCTCTCATTCCTTTGTCCTGCTGAACTGATTTTAAAAGTGTTTCAATTACACATATAAAAAGAATTGGGGAGAGAGGGCATCCCTGTCTCACTCCTGATCTTACCCTAAATGCTTCACTAACATGACCATTTACTAATATTTGACTATTAGCTCCACTGTACAATCCTCTAATCACTCTAAGCAGTTTTTCAGGGACGCCTAGCTGTCTCAAAGCTGTAAACATAAAACGGTGTGACACTTTATCATATGCTTTTTCAAAGTCAGTTGATTCAATAAATAAAGGAATTTTGTTAAAATTTGAATAATAAATAATATCTCTTAAAAGCACTAAGTTGTCAGAAATCTTTCTTCCAGGTACTGCGCACACCTGATAGTCCCCTACCATAAGACCTATCACATCGTTTAACCTGTTTGCCACAATCTTTGCCACAATTTTATAATCATTATTTAACAATGTGATTGGGCGCCAATTTCTTATATCTTTTTCATCACCTTTTTTATGAATCAAAGTCACAATCCCATTCTGCATAGAAGATGATAAAAGCCCGCAACTAAAGATATATTGCACAACCTTATGAAATTCTTCCCCAATTATATGCCAATAAGAACAATAAAACTCAGCAGGGAGGCCATCGCTACCAGGAGTTTTCCCTTTTGCCATACCCTCCATGGCGCGCTTGACCTCCCCCTTCCTCACATCTTCCGTTAAAAAGCCAACACTTTCCTCTGGCACATTATTGGATAAAATCTTACAATAGTCATTAATCTCCACTTCAGACGCTCTGCTATCATTATTAAAAAGTGTTTCATAAAAGCCAACGATTCCCTTCACCATCTCCTTCCCAGTCACTTCACCATCTGGGGTTAGAATCGATTTAAAAAGCCCTTTGGAATTAAAACATTTCTTAAAAAAGTACCGAGTACACTTCTCATTCTCCTCCATATGCTGTACTTTTGCACGGTACACAATGTTTCTCCCACTTTCTTTCAAGCACTTTCTCCTCTCCTCCCTAATGTCCTCAATTTCGCTACTCACATCAAAACCAATATTCCTGAATTTATAAAGTGCTTCCAATCTTGAGATTAAAATGGCTTCCTTCTTCTTCCTATCTTGTGCCTTCTTAAAACAAGTTTGTTTAAAAAACCCAGCAAACTTCTCCTTGGCCCAATCCCACCAGACCAGTATGCTGCTAAAACACTTCTGTTTATCAACACAAGATAAAAACACTTTTTTAAAATCTTCCACTACCTCTTCATCCTGCAAAAGACTTATATTTAATTTCCAGAGCCCTCTGCCAAAGACAGCTGACTCTGAGACACTTATTTCCGCAGTAATAATCTTATGATCTGAAAAGCTGGTCATCACTTGGTCACATCGAGCCACCTTAACTCCTTCGGACGCAAAAATATAATCAATCCGGGATTTTGATCTCCCACTATCAGCTATGTATGTAAAATTCTCCTCGGTGGTAACCATCAGCCCTGCGTCTGTATAACGTAAGTCCTGCACCATATTATTTAAAGCATTAGAGGTAATATCTAACTTGACATCTGTAGAGCTCTGACGATCATTAATACTTCTGATACAATTAAGATCACCTAAGACAATGGTAAAAACCCTACCAGGCATAAAAAGTTTAAGAGTTTCTAAAAATGACACACGTGCCTGCTTATCTGCTGGTGCATAAGCATTAAAAATCCTAATACGTTGTCCTAAAAACTCTAAAACCAATATCATAAAACGACCTGGTAAAATCACATTACACTCCAAAACTTTAAAATTACTGTTCTTGAGTAAAATACCAATGCCTTCATTTTTATTCTCAGCGCAAGGCGACCAGAAGGACTGCCCCTGAGGCCACTCACTGCTATGGGGTGCAGATCTTATAGCACACTCTTGCAAGCATATCACATCAACCTTCAATGTGCTTAGGTGGTCAAAAATTACAGCTCTTCTTGTGCTGGATCCAATGCTCCGCACATTCAGTGTAGCTACCAACACACTCATTATTGCGACTATAGCAATGCTCACCATTTTGTCAGCCATATTCTTACTTAAAAGGGCCCTGTCTCTCAACCTTGCGACTTAAAAAAACCCCTATATCAGGCGATCCTGTATCAGAATCCCTGCACATCTGACTACCTCCAGTTAAGACAGGATCCCTCTGCAACCCAGTCCAAGACCCTTCTACCCTAGTTCTTTTACTGGCAGAAGCGGCCTCCCCTTCCTCCATTCCTCTCTCAATAACAACATCATCAGCATCTTCATATTCTTCTTCACTTAAAACTCTTTGTCCTGGAGTCAAGGAGACATCAGAGCTATCACCCTGGCACTCCATCTCCTCACCTTCCCCAACTGCAGGATCAGGGCAATCCTCCCCATCCACATCACTCTCACTACTATTGGAGATATTCTCTACCATCACTGAAGGAGCCAGAAAGATCTCATTCAAAATGTCCTCAAGCCCCTCCCCCTCATTTGAATATGCATTTCCCTCCAAAACTGTTTTTCCCTCCAAAACTGGTTTTCCCTCCAAAACTGTTTGTCCACCATCTTCTGTGGAACTACAAGCACCAACAATCCTTCTATCTGCTTGTACTTTTGCAACATCTTGCAAGCCATGACTTATACTTTTAACTCTGTCTGCATATGTACTTTTGCCTCTAATGGAACTATTCCCAATTCTCTTAACTCCTTCCTCCCTTGCCTGCACCTGCTTCCCCCAGTGTACACATTTTCTTGCTAGATGATTCCCACTTCCACATATGTCACACAACCTTGCTACCTGACATTCTCTAGCACTATGTCCTGGTTTATTACAGTTCCTACATACCTCTTCTTTCACTGGACAATTTTCCAGTACATGGCCATAAACAAAACAATGCCTGCAATACATATCCTGTCCTGGGTAGTAACAAAAGCCCCTCTCTCCACCAATTGAAAAAACTGCAGGTACCTCACAATCTTCTTTAAATATAACAAAAAATCTTCTTTTACCATTCAAATATCCATGTTTGTTCACCAATCTTCTGTCAAAAACTACTTCCTTGCAATATCTTGTCAAAAAAACCTTCACCGTGTCGTCCTTAACTTTTGGGTTATACATGTGCACTATTAACATTTTCTTTTGCTGTTTAAACGATGGTATCACTCTTATATGCTCCAAAACAGTCACTTTCTTCTCCTCCTTCATCTTCAATATATCCGCATACACTTTCTTACATATATCCTCAAAACAAAGAGTGATATCATAAATTCCTTGCCTCTGGAAATCTTGCAAAGCTAACACATCCGTTACCTTGAGATAAGGGAGCTTCTGCAGAATCTCCCTCACGATCTGATCCAATCCAATTCGGTCACGAAATCCCTCCTCGACTTCCAATCGCACCGTGTCCTCAAGTCCTTGAGCCGTTTTCGCCATTTTGCAGGTCGATATATTCTCCAACCCACGATCACCCCCGAACACAATCCGGGGCCCCCACAAGGAGGACCCCGATCACTCCTTCTGACGCAGACCAGTAGCAGTCCCCCACCACTGATCTTTGCCAAAAGGCCGAGAAGCGATAACCCGAACGGGCCGCGCGTTGACCGAGCCTGCCCAATACTGCTGTTCACCCCTTGCAGCGATTCAGCCTACTCCTAGGCAATTCCATGGGGCCCTGCAGGCTCACACACACTCACAGCTACTAAGCGGGAGGTGAATAAAGGCCGGAGAGGAAGCAAGACAGGATTTGCTTCTTTTGCTTGCACCACAATGCAGTGCTGAAAGAGGAGGAATCGACATAAAAACGCCTTCCTGGCAACGCCCAAATGCCCTCCTGCCGTGCAAACACTGGCAGCAGCAGCAGCAGCAGCAGCAGCAGTAAGTGCATGCCCACTGCCACCCCTTCTCCTTTCACACCTTGTATCAGCTTTAATCCAGTCCAGTGCTGCCTGCTGAGCAGCACTGACCAACACTTCCTGGGCCCAGGCTTTTATCTCTGAGGCCCCATTATGATGTCAGAAAGCTGGCTCTGGCTCCTGAGGTCTCCACTATGACACGTGCAAAGTTCCGTCTGAACTTTATATAAGACGGTGCGGCTCAGTCAGTCACTCAGTGTTGCCTGAGAGGGCAACACTGCAACAGCCGGCCCCCAGGCTGTCTTTTTTTTGCACAGCTAGTTGCCTCCAGGAGGCCACAAGAGGGAGACAAGGGACTGCAAAATGGAAAATAGGCATCCACCAACTTTACAGACAACTTGTTCTCCTTGCTCCTACAACCTCCATCCTTGCACAGTTTGTTATTCTTCCAGGTAACATAGTAACAAATCCAAATTGCTGCTCTCTTTGTAGGCAAGCAAGGGTTTGTTGCAACTGCAATTCTTACTTCTTCTTGAAATGTAGGGACCACAGTACATTCCATCACATCCATCTAGTGTACACAGGTAGGTCCATTGTGACGGGCGGGCGGGCGGGCTGGCTGCTTTAATGGCTGTTTGCTGTTCCCCTACTCCACTCCACTATTTGACTATGGTGCTGCATCAATCAGTGGCTGGCTCAGGTGCAGCTCTTTAACCTACCTCGGAGGGAGGGCGGAGAGAAGACAAGGAAGGTGAATGAGCTGTTCCAATGTGAAATGCCGGAAACACAGAAACACAGACGACACAAAACAAGAGGTGGCAATGTATTAATTAATTGCATTTAATAAATTAGCTCATTATCACACATGACTGTACAAATGCATTGTCCAACAGGTGTTGAAATAATGGGATTAAAAGGGGAGATCCCATCCGAAAGACAAAAACAATGGCAAACACAAAAAGCACTTTTGGAATCTGATTTTAGTAAACACATAAGGAAAGGGTGCACCGGTCCTGGAAATACTGCAATACCAGGTCAATGCGTGGAGTGGACAGAGCAAGCTCTATTTCCATCTCCCTGTTCTAAAAATCCATTTAATATATGGTCCCCAGATAGGGGACGTATCAGATATTAAACTGATAAGAACAGATACTACACTTGATCTTAGCCAAAAGGCCGAGAAGCGATAACCCGAACGGGCCGCGCGTTGACCGAGCCTGCCCAATACTGCTGTTCACCCCTTGCAGCGATTCAGCCTACTCCTAGGCAATTCCATGGGGCCCTGCAGGCTCACACACACTCACAGCTACTAAGCGGGAGGTGAATAAAGGCCGGAGAGGAAGCAAGACAGGATTTGCTTCTTTTGCTTGCACCACAATGCAGTGCTGAAAGAGGAGGAATCGACATAAAAACGCCTTCCTGGCAATGCCCAAATGCCCTCCTGCCGTGCAAACACTGGCAGCAGCAGCAGCAGCAGCAGCAGCAGCAGCAGTAAGTGCATGCCCACTGCCACCCCTTCTCCTTTCACACCTTGTATCAGCTTTAATCCAGTCCAGTGCTGCCTGCTGAGCAGCACTGACCAACACTGCCTGGGCCCAGGCTTTTATCTCTGAGGCCCCATTATGATGTCAGAAAGCTGGCTCTGGCTCCTGAGGTCTCCACTATGACACGTGCAAAGTTCCGTCTGAACTTTATATAAGACGGTGCGGCTCAGTCAGTCACTCAGTGTTGCCTGAGAGGGCAACACTGCAACAGCCGGCCCCCAGGCTATCTTTTTTTTGCACAGCTAGTTGCCTCCAGGAGGCCACAAGAGGGAGACAAGGGACTGCAAAATGGAAAATAGGCATCCACCAACTTTACAGACAACTTGTTCTCCTTGCTCCTACAACCTCCATCCTTGCACAGTTTGTTATTCTTCCAGGTAACATAGTAACAAATCCAAATTGCTGCTCTCTTTGTAGGCAAGCAAGGGTTTGTTGCAACTGCAATTCTTACTTCTTCTTGAAATGTAGGGACCACAGTACATTCCATCACATCCATCTAGTGTACACAGGTAGGTCCATTGTGACGGGCGGGCGGGCGGGCTGGCTGCTTTAATGGCTGTTTGCTGTTCCCCTACTCCACTCCACTATTTGACTATGGTGCTGCATCAATCAGTGGCTGGCTCAGGTGCAGCTCTTTAACCTACCTAGGAGGGAGGGCGGAGAGAAGACAAGGAAGGTGAATGAACTGTTCCAATGTGAAATGCCGGAAACACAGAAACACAGACGACACAAAACAAGAGGTGGCAATGTATTAATTAATTAATTGCATTTAATAAATTAGCTCATTATCACACATGACTGTACAAATGCATTGTCCAACAGGTGTTGAAATAATGGGATTAAAAGGGGAGATCCCATCCGAAAGACAAAAACAATGGCAAACACAAAAAGCACTTTTGGAATCTGATTTTAGTAAACACATAAGGAAAGGGTGCACCGGTCCTGGAAATACTGCAATACCAGGTCAATGCGTGGAGTGGACAGAGCAAGCTCTATTTCCATCTCCCTGTTCTAAAAATCCATTTAATATATGGTCCCCAGATAGGGGACGTATCAGATATTAAACTGATAAGAACAGATTTTTTTTTTTTTTTTTTTTTTTTTATTAAACCATTCAGGTTTTTTTGAATAAAACCGAGAACTGTAGTTGTTCAAACCACCTCTCTATTTTTCAAAAAATCTCATCACTCTGGTTCATTATTTTATTTTTCCATCAAATACAAGATAAGTCAAACAAAATTCCTCAAACTAAATACCTCCATTTTAACATTCGCCATATCCCTTCCGCATCCATACCTTTTTCTAGATCCCATTTATAATAAAAATACAATTTAGCCAATACCATACTAACCACATCCTCCATCTCAAATACTTCTCTTTTATACACATTCAAATTCCTCGTATTCCACAATACCTCTTTCACACAAGTCAAAAAAATCCACAACACTCTATCCTTTTCACTACCCAAACTACACAAACCAAACAAGACAATTTCATACGTCAAACTCTTCAAACCAGTCAATTCTTCGCACAACCCACTCAACTTTTTCCAAACATCCTTTGCATGCTTACACGACCAAAACACATGACTCACATCCTCATCATCCCCACAACCTTCTCTCGGACACCTTTCAGATGCAACCAAACCTCTTCTTTTCTGAACACTCCTTACAGGCAACACTCCATGTACCGACATCCATAACAAATCTTTCTGCTTATTTGACACATCATACGTAACAATCTTCTTCCACACAGACTTAGACTCCATCGAATTCAAACCATTTACAGAACACATCACATTATTCATACACATACTTCTCACAACATTCTTTTCGCTCAAAAATCTCTCCATTCTTACATCCTCTAGCTGGAACTTTTTAATAAATTTTTCAACATACAAATACCACCCTGTGCACTGAAAAGCAATTGGTTTACATAAATTACGTTTTTCCCACCTTAGACGCTGAATCACCGTTCCAGCTAGATACTTCGACATTCTGGAAGCCTTGGATTCTTTAAATAAAAGCTCTACAAAAAACCGTACACAATTAATTCCAATGAAGATCTCCAAATTTGGGAAATCAAGGCCTCCATTTCGTCTGCTTTTCATTAGAATTTCTCTCTTTGCCTTCTCAATCCCGCTCCCCCATAAAAAAAGGAACAAAACTCTATTCACTTTTTTTAACATATCAACAGCAGGAGGAAAAACCAGAGCAACATATAAAATCATAGGTAGAATAATACTTTTGACAATTAAAACCTTCCCCGAAAAAGAAAGATCCCTCATTCTCCACATTTCCAACTTTCTCACAATCCTACCACCTAACTCATCCCAACTTTCTCTCCCTTTCAACTCATCATCAAACACAATACCCAAAATTTTCACACCATCCACCTGTTCCATATCAGAATCACTCACTCGCTCATTACTGAAAAAAAATTTAAATTTGCTCTTACCCCAATTTATTTTAAAAGCAGACGCAATACAAAACATGTTTACAATCAACTTCACTCTGGACATATCATACACTGAATCACACAATACACAAATATCATCCATATATCCCAAAGCTTTCACACGCTTTCCATCACACCCGGGCACCACCAAACCTTTCACAACCTTATCATTTCTAATCATTTGCAACAATGGTTCAATCGCACAAATAAATAGGATGGGAGACAACGGACAACCCTGTCGCACACCTGACATAATACTAAATGATTCGGAAAAAAACCCATTCACCTGCACACAACTCTTTGCATTCGCGTATAAATTCTTCAACAAACTCACAAACTGAACCGGAAAACCCATTCTCTCTAACACTTTAAACAAAAACACATGCGCCACACGATCAAACGCTTTCTCAAAATCTAACGCACACACAATCACCTTCTTATTCCGACCCTTGCAATCCTCAAGCATGTCCCGCACCAACGCCACGTTTTCATGCAATTTCCTTTTCGGTACCGCACATACCTGATCCTCATCAATCACACACCCAACCACATCTCTCATACGATTCGCAATCAGCTTGGCAAAAATTTTATAATCCGTATTAAGCAAAGTAATTGGTCGCCAGTTTTCTAACCGTCTCTTATCTCCTTTTTTATGCAACAAAACTACCATACCCTTCTTCATCACATCACACATATTCGTCCCAGAAAACAACACTCTCATAACATCTATAACATCCTTCCCAATTATATCCCAATATTTCCCATAGAACTCAGCTGGTATTCCATCGATCCCTGGAGACTTATTTTTAGCCATACTTCCCACCACATCTTTTACTTCACCATCCATAATCTCACCAAGCAAAAACGCACATTCACTTTCAGGAACAAAATTACACACAATATCCAAAAACTCCTCATCATCACCCAAATCACATTTCTTCACATCATACAGTTTTTTATAAAAATCAGACACCACATCAATCACATCCTTACCAAACACCTCTTTATCATCCTTATCCAATAACACATTCATTCCACTTTTTCCACCACACATTTTTTTAAAGAAAAATCTAGTGCATTTCTCGTGATTATCTCTAACCTCCACCTTAGACCTAAATATTATTTCTTTCCCTTTCTCACGAAACCACTCCTTAATATCTTTTTTTGTTTTTTCTAAATCGTGTCTTACATCCATACCCAAATTTTTACATTGATGAAGGAACGTCATCCGCATGTTAAAGCATGAATATTGCAATCTTTTCCTTCTCGCTCTTCTATATCCTATTTGTCTAAAAAACCCACCAATCTTTTTTTTCACCCATACCCACCATTCACACACATTAGAGAAAGAACTTTTCTTCCTAACCCAAAACCCATATTTTTTCCCAAACCTAGTTTTTACCCTTTCATCACTCAGAAAACTGACATTCATCTTCCATACCCCTCTACCATAAAAGAAATTATTTATAACAAAAACCCCCAACAAACACTCGTGATCTGAAAACCACACTCTCTCCTGCGCATAATCGACACATTTCATTGCTGAAGCAGAAAAAAAGAAAAAGTCCAGACGAGAATCTGTTCTTCCGTCATCGGCATGGTAAGTAAATGGACCTGGTTTCCTGGTGACAGCGTCCTGCAAAGCAAAGTCCTGCAAAATTTTATTCCACAAACTTCCGGTAGCGTCCACATTAGACTCTGTGGATCCAGCTCGGGCCTGCTTCTCCAGGATACAGTTAATATCACCGACAATAATAACAGGAACTTTACCATGTAGAAAAAATTTTAAACTATCAAAAAGTGCCAACCTATCAGTTTTCACAGCATGGCCATAGATATTGATAAGCCTAAACTGCCATCCCTTATAGGATAGTAACACACAGACACATCTTCCTTCCTGAATGATTTGAGTCTGTTTGATGACAAACTCATTATTTTTGAAGAGGATACCAATTCCATCATTCCTATTTGTGGAAGAAAAGGACCAAATTGCTTCCCCAAACTTCCATTCTTCTTTACTAGGATTTTTTGACAAACCACATTCTTGTACACAAACAATGTCACTGCCCTTAGAGGCCAAAAAGTCCAGGACTGCAGCACGCTTGTGAGCAGAGGAGAACACCCGTACATTTTGAGAGACAATCTTTAATCTCAAAGACATGCGGGCATAGTATGGTTAGTGCAATGGAAAGCCATGAAAAAACCAGAACATATCACGTCCCAGGGAAATACATTGCTCTTTCCAGATTCGCCACATTGGCATCACTGAGGAAACCTTCCCCAGGAGAGCTGGGTACTTCTGAGGCCACCTCAGATGACTTAGGGCTACAACTAGAGTCACTGTCCAGCAATGAGAAAGGATTTGCATGAGCAGAATCTTCCAACAAACCTATCTTCAGTCTCTTCACCGCCTTTCCAGACTTCCCCCTTTTTGAGACAACTTTGTGGAAAATTTCCGCACTAGTGGCACTAGGCATCCTGGCCTCCTTCTCGTCCTCCTCCGATATTGACCACTCCACTTTAGCTGAGTCTTCCATTTTTGACTCTGGGCTAGAAAAAGACAAAATTTGCATACTTGCACCGTCATCAGGGGAAGCACACCCAATAGGTGGCGCTGTGTCTTCACCTTCCATAGGCATAACCCCAGGTGTTTCATCAACACTTTGCTCTACAGGAGGGACCACACCCAACTCCATGCTGTTAGTATGTGAGGTTAGAACCTCTCCTAATCCAGCTTTCCCAGGGTCCTGAGAAGCAGGCACAGAAACACTGCCAGCTGGCTCTGAAATTGCATCAGAAGTGGCAGCAAGGGAACTTGTTGTTCTCACCTGTCTGCCCCATGTTCTTCTCTCTTGCCCTAAAAAGGGAAACACCTTTGGACATTTCCTACAAGTATGACCCGGCAAACCACAAATGTCACACCTGGATGGGGAAATACATGTACTAGCCTCATGTCCTGTTTCTTTGCAATTCCTGCATACTTTGCCTTTGCATGCATCTTTGGTATGCCCGTAGGAAAAACATGATCTGCAAAAACATGGCATATCTTGGTAATAAAGATATCCCTTATTACCACCAATTGAAAAATTTGCAGGAGGATTCATCACTCCTCCAATACAGCTGGAGTCAGGTTTCAGCCTGACCCAGTACTTAATATCACCATTGAAAACTCCCCATAGGTTCTTCTGCTCCACACCTCCTCTAACATGGGTACAGTAGTGAGCTAAGAAGGCCCTGACCAGCCTTCTATCCAGAAATGGGTTATACATGTGGATGGTAATACATTTCTCCACTGCTGAAAAAAGAGGTTGCACTTCAATAGATTTTAAAGCCTCATGCATGTGTTTCTCCTTGAGCAACTGAAAAACATTTAGACAGTAGGCGGCCTCAAAAAAGGATACGTCATACGTAGCAATATTGCTGAAAGCTTGGATACAGAATACCTCTACCAATGTGACTCCAGCCAGGTCCAGAAGGATGTTCTCAATGATGTGCCCAGTATCCACTTCTTCTCTCCTCTGCTCATTCACCACAAAACGAATTGTATTCCGCACAGCTGCCATCTTGATGAGGAATGCCCAACGGCACGATGATCGCTCCCAAAAACGTCGGAGAGGACTCCACGAAAGACCGAACCCCCGGCCCAGACCAGGCAATAAACCTGATCTGAGCCAAAAGGCCGAGAAGCGATAACCCGAACGGGCCGCGCGTTGACCGAGCCTGCCCAATACTGCTGTTCACCCCTTGCAGCGATTCAGCCTACTCCTAGGCAATTCCATGGGGCCCTGCAGGCTCACACACACTCACAGCTACTAAGCGGGAGGTGAATAAAGGCCGGAGAGGAAGCAAGACAGGATTTGCTTATTTTGCTTGCACCACAATGCAGTGCTGAAAGAGGAGGAATCGACATAAAAACGCCTTCCTGGCAATGCCCAAATGCCCTCCTGCCGTGCAAACACTGGCAGCAGCAGCAGCAGCAGCAGCAGCAGCAGCAGTAAGTGCATGCCCACTGCCACCCCTTCTCCTTTCACACCTTGTATCAGCTTTAATCCAGTCCAGTGCTGCCTGCTGAGCAGCACTGACCAACACTGCCTGGGCCCAGGCTTTTATCTCTGAGGCCCCATTATGATGTCAGAAAGCTGGCTCTGGCTCCTGAGGTCTCCACTATGACACGTGCAAAGTTCCGTCTGAACTTTATATAAGACGGTGCGGCTCAGTCAGTCACTCAGTGTTGCCTGAGAGGGCAACACTGCAACAGCCGGCCCCCAGGCTATCTTTTTTTTGCACAGCTAGTTGCCTCCAGGAGGCCACAAGAGGGAGACAAGGGACTGCAAAATGGAAAATAGGCATCCACCAACTTTACAGACAACTTGTTCTCCTTGCTCCTACAACCTCCATCCTTGCACAGTTTGTTATTCTTCCAGGTAACATAGTAACAAATCCAAATTGCTGCTCTCTTTGTAGGCAAGCAAGGGTTTGTTGCAACTGCAATTCTTACTTCTTCTTGAAATGTAGGGACCACAGTACATTCCATCACATCCATCTAGTGTACACAGGTAGGTCCATTGTGACGGGCGGGCGGGCGGGCTGGCTGCTTTAATGGCTGTTTGCTGTTCCCCTACTCCACTCCACTATTTGACTATGGTGCTGCATCAATCAGTGGCTGGCTCAGGTGCAGCTCTTTAACCTACCTAGGAGGGAGGGCGGAGAGAAGACAAGGAAGGTGAATGAACTGTTCCAATGTGAAATGCCGGAAACACAGAAACACAGACGACACAAAACAAGAGGTGGCAATGTATTAATTAATTGCATTTAATAAATTAGCTCATTATCACACATGACTGTACAAATGCATTGTCCAACAGGTGTTGAAATAATGGGATTAAAAGGGGAGATCCCATCCGAAAGACAAAAACAATGGCAAACACAAAAAGCACTTTTGGAATCTGATTTTAGTAAACACATAAGGAAAGGGTGCACCGGTCCTGGAAATACTGCAATACCAGGTCAATGCGTGGAGTGGACAGAGCAAGCTCTATTTCCATCTCCCTGTTCTAAAAATCCATTTAATATATGGTCCCCAGATAGGGGACGTATCAGATATTAAACTGATAAGAACAGATTTTTTTTTTCAGTTGGCTACCCCCTCGCGGGGGTGTCAATGATTTATTAATAAAAATTCAATTTTACAATAGATAACACAACAATTACATCAAACATTTTCATATTGTTACAATAGTAAAAATCAAATTACATTAATATTTATAGGGGGACATGGTGGCAAATCTTTATTTATTGGAGTTCCAGTCAGTCACAAACCATTTATTTAGAAGGGTGGCATTTGCTTTCCTGTCAATTAAATAATATAAATACATCTCACTAAAACAAAGACCTAAAACATCATCCGTTGTTAAAACGTCGTGTTTAAAAAGAAGGATGTTCCTGGCCTTCCAAAGAGCTTCTTTAGCGCAATTCATCGTCTTCCATGCTATTGTCTTCTGATTCGCGGTCGGGCATCCAAATTGTCCATATAAAATATCATCGTAACATAAGTCCTTCAGGTCTGCCATCTTTTCCATAAGAGGGAATATCTTTTTCCAAAAATGTTGTGCAAAGTAACATGTCCAAAGTAAATGACGCACTGTCTCCTCAGCCTGGCAGCCTTCCCTCGGGCAGACGGCAGACCTCGCGAATCTTCTTCTGTATTGGAATGCCCGGCATGGAAGACATTGATGAATGCAGCTCCAGGCCAGGTCCTTCTGTGTGTTAAAGAGATAAAATATGTTAGACATTTTCCAGATAAAACCACTGCGTTTTTCGTTAAAATTGTCTATTCTGCTGACCGCATCCTCTCTTTTTAGGTCGATTAAAAGCTTCTTGCTATTTTTAAGATCATTAATACTCTTCCCTTTTAATTTAAATAAAGCAACTATTTTTTCTAAAATTACATATTGTGGGGGTAAATTAAAAGCATAAGGTGAGGTTAAAATAATCTGGAACCACCCACACCTTCGCATAAAAAACCCTGTATTATAACGTAAATAAAACGACCAATAGTGCTCTTTAAAAAGGGAATTAAAACAGAAGCTAAAAAATTTTAGTAAAAGAAACCTATTAAAATCTGGAAAGTCTTTGCCACCCTTTGGTTTGGACTTCATCACGATTCCTCTCTTTAATTTCTCCATTCTGGAACTCCAAAAGAAAGTAAAACAAGCTTTGGTTATTTTTCTCAGTAAAACCGTGGGAGGAGGGAAAACCATACTCAGATATAAAAGCAGGGGTAAAATGACCATTTTAATAATTAAAATTTTTCCCTCCATAGTAAGCTTCCTCATATTCCACATACATATCTTCTTGTTTACTTTCTGCGCCACCATGTCCCAACTGATAAAACCATTGTCGTACTCACTGAAGGAGACCCCTAAAATTTTAATATTATCCGACACAGGAACTGGTATGTCACTAAAAACCATGCTTCCTATGCTTAAAATACTACTCTTGCTAAAGTTTATCTTAAAACTGGAAGCACAGCAATAAAACTCTATCTGCTTGAGGGCTCTCTGAAGCGACCGGGTGTCCCTGCATAATACCGCTACATCATCCATGTACCCCACTGCTTTAGCCTCTATGCCGCCTCCCCCTGGTAGGGGGACTCCACGTATCAACTTGTCTCGGCGAATTGCGCATAATAGAGGCTCTAACGCACATATAAAAAGCAGTGGGGACAAGGGACACCCCTGCTTCACCCCAGAGTTTAAAAATACGTCCTGTGTCTTAAAACCATTTACTAAAATCTTACTTGTACAATTTTTATAAAAGGCTTTGATGGATAATAAAAATCCTTCAGGTATACCCATACGCTCTAAAACCTTAAACAAATAAAAGTGAGAGACACGGTCAAAAGCTTTTTCAAAGTCTATTGATAAAATTGCTAAATTATTCTTCTTAGACCTCGTGTCCTCAATCACATCTTTAATAAGGTTAAGATTGTCCCAGATGCTGCGGCCTGGCACCCCACATACTTGGTTGGAATGTATTATGTGGGGTATTATGGCTTTCAATCGGTTCGCACATAATTTGGCCATGATCTTGTAGTCGCTGTTTAGAAGGGTTATTGGTCTCCAGTTCTTTAAAACTGCGATGTCACCCGTCTTGTATAATAGGGAGACCTCACCCTTCTGCCAGGACTTAGGCAGCATCTTGGATTTAAAAACTTCTGCGTATAGTAAAAACAAATCTTCTTTTAAAAGATCATAAAATTTTACATAAAACTCACTGGGTATACCGTCCGGACCAGGAACTTTACCTGCTTTAAAACTTTTAACTGTTTCTAAAATCTCCTGCTCCGTCAGGTCCTGCAATAAAAAATTCTGGGAGACAGGGTCTAAAACAGTGGTAATCTCCTTCAGTGAGTCACGCATAAAATCACGATCCACAGTCTTAACATTAAAAAGGTCAGTATAAAACTCATGAACTTTACTTAAAAGACCCTGTACATCCGACACACCTTCAATATTTTTGATGACAGCCCTTTTATTGTTGATTTTTTTAAAAAAGTACCTGGAGCAGGTCTCGTTCTCCTCTATGTTTTGAATTTTTGAACGAAAGATTATTTCTTTACCTTTCTGCTCCAGGCACTGGGCTATCTCCTTTTTAAGGTCGGTGATGTCGGCTTCCACTTCTATTTCATTGTCTCGCATTTTGTACAGGGTCTGCAGACGGGTGTTTAATGTATTAAAAACAGCATATTTTATTTTGGCTTTTACCACACTCTTTTTAATAAAAAAATCTTTTATTTTACTTTTCATCTTCTCCCACCATGCACTGATGGGAGCTCTGGTATCTCTCACCCGCCTGCTTTTCTTGTAAAATTCAATAAAATCGGTTAAAACCTGTGGATCATCTAAAAGGGAAACATTCATCTTCCAGGACTTCTTACAAATAAGATTATTAAGATCACGCTTCACATAAAAAGATAAAAGCCTATGATCTGAAAACACGTTGGTTAAAACTTCACATTTAAAAGGCAGTAAGTTATCATTACAAAATATAAAATCTATCCTGGAGCTACAGGTGGCGTTGCTCCAGGTAACGCCGGCTTCCTCTGGACTGCTCCTGTTACATTCTTTGTAAACATCTTTTAAATTAAAATCGCTCACCATATTTTTGAGCAGTCCAGAGGTCTTATCGTAATTTCTGCTTGTAGCACTTGTAAGCCGGCGTTCCCCTCTCAGGATACAGTTAAAATCACCTGCGAGGATAAAAGGCTCAGTTGTGTTAATAAAAAGAGGTAAAACTTCTAGCATTTCTGCCCTCTCATTTTTATCAGGTGAGCCATAAAAATTTAAAAACTGCCATTTCACACCGTCAATAAAAGCCTTAACCAATAAAATACGTCCTGGTAAGATTTCTTGAATAAAATCAATTAAAACGTTTCCCTTAAATAGAATGGCGACCCCTGCTGATCTGGACTCGTTTGATCCAGACCAGACGGATGGACCATATTTCCAATCTTCTTTATATTTGGTGTACTTCATCGTATGGGGAATACCGCACTCCTGCAGGAAAAAAACAGAGGCTGCCAGGCAAGATAAAAAATTGAAGAGAGCAACCCTTCTTACTTTAGACTTGGCGCCCCTCACGTTGAGGGATATTCCCTTTAGTTCAGACATTGTGGAGTTTTGAATGCGTATTTGATTTTAAAATAATAAATAGTAGCGGTATTTTAAAATCACACATTTTCTCCACCAGCAATACCAAATATCTCACTTGGGCTCAGATACCCGCCCCCGTCCGAATCATTTGTCAGGAGGGAGAACGAAGGAGAGGAACTACCTTCGCTGAGGGTAACGCCAGCAACCAAGCTTCTGCGTACGGGGAGCCCAAACTCATTCGGATCTCCCTGGGTCTCAAACGGTTGACCGTCTAGGTCGGGTGGGTCCCCTAGGGGGCCCGCACCTCCCCCCTGGGACCGTGCAGGCCCTTCTGGAGGGGGAGGTTGCGCACAAGGTGGGGTGTCAGTTTCCACGGGGGGAACAGTGCCCGCCCTCCTCACCAGTCGCGGCGAGGAGGGGGTTCTAGGAGGAGCCGCATCGTTTTTCACCGTTGTGTCCATCTGCTCCTCCCCTGTCTCCCCCCTACTGACTCTGGCTTGCCTCCCTTTTTTTCGGGGACCCACCGGCACCTCGTCCTCTTCCTCCGACGAGGATGCCAGAGACCCAGGGCTTGGAGCAGGCCCGGCACCCCCTGAGCAACCAGCCTTCTGGGATGCCTCAGTTTTTCCGGCCTGCTCCTTTTCCGCCTTCCGCTTAGTCTGCCGCTTTTCCTTCGCACTGGGCTCCCCTTTATCCTCCAAGGTTGCTGGCTGCGAGGTACCTGTTTTGGCTCCAGTCCCTCGCACCTTTGAAGCCCAGGTACCTCTCTCCTCTTTCGTGTGGCTGGTCTGTTCCTCTCCCTGGGGACGGGTTTGGTCCGCTGGTGGAGCACGTGGGGGCGCTCCGGGTTGCTCATCTTCTTCGCCTCGGTACCTATAGGGGCAAGAAAAATACAGATGACCAGTTTTCTGACAAAAGTTACATTTTTTTTCTCCTGTGCATTCTCTAATTGTGTGCTCTTTGCTTCCGCAGTTCCTGCAGGTGACATCGCAGTTGTAACTGGTATGCCCATAGGTACCGCAGGCCCTGCAGAAGTTTGGCATCCCCGAGAAGTAGAGGTCGCCATTCACTGTTCCAATTTTAAAACGAGCCGGTGGGAGTCTCGTATTTTGGGTGGAGGGGTCCTTTATCAAAGTCACTAAGTACTTCCACTTGACGGTCCACACACCGCACTCGTTCATAACTCTCCCCATAAGCTTGATGTTCTTGAAGTAGGCAGCTAAGAATGCTGCCACTTCCTGGTCCTTCACATATGGGGAATACATCTTAATCACCACGAGTTTGGTTACCTCAAAAGCATGCTCTATTACCTGGACTCCCAAAGACGTGAGTTGAACTTTTTCCCTCTCAGCTTTGTCCATAGCATCACGGAGGATACCTTCTCCAACAAAAGTTATGTCAAAAACTCCACGCCTTGGGTAATCCTGGATCGCCAAAATTTCATGCTTGCGGACCGCCAGCAACTTCTCGAGGATTTCGTATACGAGGAACTTGACACCTCGTGGACCGCCTCCACCCTCTGCCAAGATGACTCTAGCAGAGTTTCGCAGCCGGGCGTATACCGGCACCGCATCGGGTTCGCCTGCCATTAGCGTGGCCAGGTCGAACCGCGCAGCTTTCGCTGCGCCCCTTGACGTACAGAGACCAAGGGGCTGGGGGGATCGCAACTCGTTGCTCAGGACTAAGCCTCTCTCCCAAATAGCAGCACGGGGGTGAAGTCCAGGCGAACCTGGACGATCCCCCGAGGCCGAGAGAGAGGGTACCTGAGCACCTTCTGACTAAAAACCTCCTGTATAAATACACTTGGTCTTAGCCAAAAGGCCGAGAAGCGATAACCCGAACGGGCCGCGCGTTGACCGAGCCTGCCCAATACTGCTGTTCACCCCTTGCAGCGATTCAGCCTACTCCTAGGCAATTCCATGGGGCCCTGCAGGCTCACACACACTCACAGCTACTAAGCGGTAGGTGAATAAAGGCCGGAGAGGAAGCAAGACAGGATTTGCTTCTTTTGCTTGCACCACAATGCAGTGCTGAAAGAGGAGGAATCGACATAAAAACGCCTTCCTGGCAACGCCCAAATGCCCTCCTGCCGTGCAAACACTGGCAGCAGCAGCAGCAGCAGCAGCAGCAGTAAGTGCATGCCCACTGCCACCCCTTCTCCTTTCACACCTTGTATCAGCTTTAATCCAGTCCAGTGCTGCCTGCTGAGCAGCACTGACCAACACTGCCTGGGCCCAGGCTTTTATCTCTGAGGCCCCATTATGATGTCAGAAAGCTGGCTCTGGCTCCTGAGGTCTCCACTATGACACGTGCAAAGTTCCGTCTGAACTTTATATAAGACGGTGCGGCTCAGTCAGTCACTCAGTGTTGCCTGAGAGGGCAACACTGCAACAGCCGGCCCCCAGGCTGTCTTTTTTTTGCACAGCTAGTTGCCTCCAGGAGGCCACAAGAGGGAGACAAGGGACTGCAAAATGGAAAATAGGCATCCACCAACTTTACAGACAACTTGTTCTCCTTGCTCCTACAACCTCCATCCTTGCACAGTTTGTTATTCTTCCAGGTAACATAGTAACAAATCCAAATTGCTGCTCTCTTTGTAGGCAAGCAAGGGTTTGTTGCAACTGCAATTCTTACTTCTTCTTGAAATGTAGGGACCACAGTACATTCCATCACATCCATCTAGTGTACACAGGTAAGTCCATTGTGACGGGCGGGCGGGCTGGCTGCTTTAATGGCTGTTTGCTGTTCCCCTACTCCACTCCACTATTTGACTATGGTGCTGCATCAATCAGTGGCTGGCTCAGGTGCAGCTCTTTAACCTACCTAGGAGGGAGGGCGGAGAGAAGACAAGGAAGGTGAATGAGCTGTTCCAATGTGAAATGCCGGAAACACAGAAACACAGACGACACAAAACAAGAGGTGGCAATGTATTAATTAATTGCATTTAATAAATTAGCTCATTATCACACATGACTGTACAAATGCATTGTCCAACAGGTGTTGAAATAATGGGATTAAAAGGGGAGATCCCATCCGAAAGACAAAAACAATGGCAAACACAAAAAGCACTTTTGGAATCTGATTTTAGTAAACACATAAGGAAAGGGTGCACCGGTCCTGGAAATACTGCAATACCAGGTCAATGCGTGGAGTGGACAGAGCAAGCTCTATTTCCATCTCCCTGTTCTAAAAATCCATTTAATATATGGTCCCCAGATAGGGGACGTATCAGATATTAAACTGATAAGAACAGATTTTTTTTTTTTTTTTAAATCCTCAGATGGGATATTCAACGGTCCAAAACTACCATTAGAACATCAGTAACAGTTATAGGGCACTGTTTCCCATCATCATGTGGACTTTCTTTATTTCCAACAAATAATACACATAAATAAACATAAAATAGCTATTAGGAACAATTTACTACATCTATCCACTTTCTCACTTTCCACACTCCTTCAGCATCTTCTCCTCTTCTCCTTTTATCCCACAAAAAACAAACATATAATTTTCCTAACACCATTCTTACACTGTCTTTTACAGGAAATTCTTTTCTTTTAAATACATACACATTTCTAACATCCCATAATACTTCTTTTATACATGCAAGCAGCAACCACAACACTCTCTCTTTTTCTCCATTACACGCACACAAACCAAACATAAACATTTCAAAAGATAACAAACTTACCCCAGTCAACTCTTTACATAACGGTCCCATTCTCTTTATCACTTCTCTTGCATACTGGCAATTCCAAAACAAATGAACAATACTCTCTTTTCCATTACAGCCAGACCTCGGGCACGCATCACTCCTGACCAAACCTCGATTCCTCTGGAACTCTCTAAACGGTAGTACTCCGTGAAGGCTTTGCCAGACTAACTCTCTCTGTTTATTCGTTAAGCCATCCATTCTTACTTTCTTCCATACTTTACTTACATCTCTTCCTCTCACCATATTTATACTACACTCAGTCTCTCTACATTCAATCATCCTATACACTAGACTCTTATTTCGCAACATTCTGACATCCACATCCCGTAATTCATATTTACCAAGGAACTTGTACATCCATACATACCACACAGGAATGACGAAGGAAACAGGACGACGCAAATCTCGCACACACCACTTCATTCGAATCAAATAGGTACCAAATAAATATCTACACATATATGCGTACTTTCCATCTGATCTAACTACTCTCAATAGAAAGATAACCAAATTTACCCCAAAATAAATTTCTAAATTTGGAAACCCAAGACCTCCCTTATCTATACTTTTCACTAAAATTTCTCTTTTAGCCCTCTCCATTTTGGATCCCCATAAAAAAACAAACAAAATTCTATTTAGACTCCTAAGACCCATATAGCTTGGTGGAAAGACTATGGCAATAAACAAAAAGATCGGTAAAATAATGCTTTTGATTACTAAGATTTTCCCAAAGAAGGATAAACTCCTCATTTTCCAAAAATTTAACTTGTTTTCAACTTTTTTCTTAGCATCTTCCCAACATTCCGCACCATCCAATCTTTCATTGAACTTTACACCCAAAACCTTAATTGGTCCATTCACTACATTCACTCCTATATCCCTCCTCAAAACGCCTTTTCCAAAATTTTTACATTCGCTCTTGTCCCAATTCACACGAAAAGCAGACACGCTACAAAAGAAGGACACTAGCAATTTCACTCGTCTCACTGAACACTCAGAAACACACCAAACACAAACATCATCCATATAACCACTTACTTTCCATTCTTTCCCTCCTCCACCTGGCACATGTACACCACGAATAACTTTGTCCTTTCTTATCATACACAACAAAGGTTCAATTGAACAAATAAAAACAATCGCAGACAACGGACATCCTTGACGCACGCCTGACAACACATTCACTTTCCTTCCTACATGCCCATTCAATAACACCCGACTATATATCCCTTTATATAGGCTTCTAATACGCCAGACAAACTCAACTGGAAACCCCATTCTAACTAAAACCTTAAATAAATAACTATGAGATAACCTGTCATAGGCTTTTTCAAAGTCTAAACTTAATAAAAAGACATCATTTTTCCTCTCCATAGAGTCCCATAAACAATCTCTCAGCATACACACATTCTCATGCAATCTTCTTCCAGGCACTGCACAACACTGTTCTTCCCCAATCACACTCTCTATCACATCACGCATCCTATTCGCGATCACCTTTGCATAAATTTTATAATCACAATTGAGCAACGTTATTGGACGCCAATTCTTCAAATCTTTCAAATCCCCTTTTTTTGGTATCAATACAATTACTCCTGCACGCATACTCTCAACCATTTCTTCATTCGTCCACATATATTTACATACTTCGAAGAAATCACGCCCTATCACATCCCACATACGTCTATAAAATTCTATTGGTAATCCGTCTTCACCAGGCGTTTTATTTACCGCCATACTATTTATTACCTTCCATAATTCTTCTATCACCAACTCTTTCATGACACCTTGTTTTTCTACATCACTCAACTTACCATCCAAAACTTTTAGCACATCACTTTCCATATCTTCATCTCTCCACTTATTTGCATACAAATCCTCATAAAAACTCGCAACTTCTTCACTTACTCCATCACCGCTCACCTCATTGCCATCTCTTCCAACCAACACATTCATACTTTGTCTTTTACTAAAGACTTTTTTGAAAAAAAACCTGCTACACTTCTCATCAAACTCCATTTTATCTAATTTTGCCCTATAAATAATACTTTTTCCTCTATCATTCAAATATTCATTAATCTCTCTTCTTACACACAAGATATCTTCATTCACTTCCGCACCGCTCTCTCTCAATTTATACAATAAATTCAGACGTGCATTTAGTCTCACATACTTCTCTCTTTTAACTGCAGCAGTTTTATACCCAAGATTCCTAAAAAATATTTTTGTTTTCCATTTAACCCAATCCCACCATTTACCTATATTATTGAAAGTTCCTTTTTGTCTACACCAACTCTCATACTTTCTAGCATACTCCTTTCTCACATCTTCACTTTCCATCAAATTAACATTTAATTTCCATAAACCACGCCCAGACACATTGTTTACATCCACATCTACTTCACATATAACCAATTCATGGTCAGAAAATACCACTTGCTGTTGACTGTAACTTAAAGGAACTAAGTTCCGAGAAATAAAACAATAATCTAAACAACTATGTATTCTACCTCTATCTGCATGATAGGTATTCAACCTGGGATCGATTTTGCATAATTTCTGCATGTCCGATAAATGAAAATCATTAATTATTTCTAATAATACTTTCCCTGAAATATCGACAGTACTTTTACCAATATCACAGTTCATGTCTCCAACTAATATTACCGGTAGCCCTCCTGGAACGAAAAACTTAATTTTATCAAACAAATTTTTTCTTTCAACTTTGTCCGTTGACGCATAAACATTAATGATACAAAACTTAACATTTTTATAGCTAAAAAAGGCCAAGATACACCTCCCCTCCTCTATAACTGTATAACTAATAAGAGACACTTCTTTTCCCTTAACTAAAATTCCCAGCCCATCATTTTTATTTGATACACTCCATGACCAAATTGAACTTCCATGCACCCATTCATCACTACTAATTGCTTCATTCAAACCACATTCTTGCAAACAATATATGACTGCATTTTCTTGTGCAAGAAACTCTAATATGGCAGTTCTTCTATTCTTAGTTTTAAACACTCTCACATTTTGTGAAGCGATTTTGACTCCCATATTGCCAAAAAACTTTTAGCTCATGGAGAACACTGAAAAAACAGAACAAAGGAAAAACATTATCTATAAAGTTCCACCACCATCCACAACGTCCGCAATGTCTTCCTCCAGCGTTTGCAACGAAGAGCCGGCTTGCGGGGTTTGGTTTTCACCCTCCTCACTACGTCTTTTCTTGAAAACCCTCCTCTGCACGCACAATGCTTGGCCATCTTCGTCTGATTCATCCCCACCACCCTCCCTTTGACTCTTTACCGTCTCTATGCTTGATGGGAACTCATGAATATTCGTTGGATCTGATTCATGCACCGCCTCCCCTGCCTCTTCAAACAGCTCCTCAAAGTGCCTCATCAGGGGTAAGAAAGGGTGGGGCCCACCTGGTTGCAAAATCTGTGGCTCACTTACTTTCAGCTTCTGTGCTCCGCCCGAGTCTTTCACCACACTAGCATAAGACTTTACCTGTTGCATTTGTCTTTGCTTTCTTTGCTCCTCCTGTCTCTGCTGTGCTGCTTTGGTTTTTTCCTCATTTGCAGCCCTTTGAGCATCTGCTACAGGACAAAACTTGTACATGTGGTCAGTCCCCCCACACGCATCACAGGATTTTGGGGTGGGGCACTCACCTGCAGTGTGGCCTTCTTGTTTGCAATTTCTGCAACACACTGATTTATCACAGAAGACCTGTGTGTGACCAAAGGAAAAACATTTCCTGCAATACCTTGGCTGTCCTGGATAACTTAGAAAACCACGGTGCCCTGCGACAGAGAAACTTGACGGTGGGTGTTGAAAACCCCCAACACAGTTTAAGTCACGTTTCAGCTTGACTTGAAATCTGTACTTACAGTTAAAAATCCCTAGGATGTTGGTCTGTGCAACTCCTCCTTTCACATACTCACAGTACTTGAGCAGGAAATCCACCAGCAGATCAATCTTGGTGTAAGGGTTATACACATGTACAAGCAAGTTAATTTCATTGAATCCAAACAATGGTGTAACTTTAACTCCTTGCATCATGGGATCTTCAGTGTTGTTTCTCAGCCACTCATATACATTAAGGCAAGTAAAATCCTCATGGAACGTGACATCGTACGCACCTGTTTTTGGAAAGTCTTGTACAGCATAGATGTCTTGCCTTTCTGCTCCAGCCTTTTTTTCGATAAGATCTGCAACCACAAATTTCACGTTGTTCTTGTTGGCTTCTCTCGGGGGCACTTCAATCCGGATGGTATTCTTGATGGCAGCCATTCTTCACAATAAACCTGTCGGTACAAAACCACAGCAAAAAAAAGTTTCCCGTAAACGGAAACGGAGGATCGCTCCAAACTCGCACCTCCAGCCCAAACCAGGCAATAAACCTGATCTGAGCCAAAAGGCCGAGAAGCGATAACCCGAACGGGCCACGCGTTGACCGAGCCTGCCCAATACTGCTGTTCACCCCTTGCAGCGATTCAGCCTACTCCTAGGCAATTCCATGGGGCCCTGCAGGCTCACACACACTCACAGCTACTAAGCGGGAGGTGAATAAAGGCCGGAGAGGAAGCAAGACAGGATTTGCTTCTTTTGCTTGCACCACAATGCAGTGCTGAAAGAGGAGGAATCGACATAAAAACGCCTTCCTGGCAACGCCCAAATGCCCTCCTGCCGTGCAAACACTGGCAGCAGCAGCAGCAGCAGCAGCAGTAAGTGCATGCCCACTGCCACCCCTTCTCCTTTCACACCTTGTATCAGCTTTAATCCAGTCCAGTGCTGCCTGCTGAGCAGCACTGACCAACACTGCCTGGGCCCAGGCTTTTATCTCTGAGGCCCCATTATGATGTCAGAAAGCTGGCTCTGGCTCCTGAGGTCTCCACTATGACACGTGCAAAGTTCCGTCTGAACTTTATATAAGACGGTGCGGCTCAGTCAGTCACTCAGTGTTGCCTGAGAGGGCAACACTGCAACAGCCGGCCCCCAGGCTGTCTTTTTTTTGCACAGCTAGTTGCCTCCAGGAGGCCACAAGAGGGAGACAAGGGACTGCAAAATGGAAAATAGGCATCCACCAACTTTACAGACAACTTGTTCTCCTTGCTCCTACAACCTCCATCCTTGCACAGTTTGTTATTCTTCCAGGTAACATAGTAACAAATCCAAATTGCTGCTCTCTTTGTAGGCAAGCAAGGGTTTGTTGCAACTGCAATTCTTACTTCTTCTTGAAATGTAGGGACCACAGTACATTCCATCACATCCATCTAGTGTACACAGGTAGGTCCATTGTGACGGGCGGGCGGGCTGGCTGCTTTAATGGCTGTTTGCTGTTCCCCTACTCCACTCCACTATTTGACTATGGTGCTGCATCAATCAGTGGCTGGCTCAGGTGCAGCTCTTTAACCTACCTAGGAGGGAGGGCGGAGAGAAGACAAGGAAGGTGAATGAGCTGTTCCAATGTGAAATGCCGGAAACACAGAAACACAGACGACACAAAACAAGAGGTGGCAATGTATTAATTAATTGCATTTAATAAATTAGCTCATTATCACACATGACTGTACAAATGCATTGTCCAACAGGTGTTGAAATAATGGGATTAAAAGGGGAGATCCCATCCGAAAGACAAAAACAATGGCAAACACAAAAAGCACTTTTGGAATCTGATTTTAGTAAACACATAAGGAAAGGGTGCACCGGTCCTGGAAATACTGCAATACCAGGTCAATGCGTGGAGTGGACAGAGCAAGCTCTATTTCCATCTCCCTGTTCTAAAAATCCATTTAATATATGGTCCCCAGATAGGGGACGTATCAGATATTAAACTGATAAGAACAGATTTTTTTTTTTTTTTTTTTTTTTTTTTCCCCAGTATAAAGATTCTTGCTATATAATCATAGGATCACCGAAGTGATCTCCATCCAACAAGATCTTAAAACCCATCATTTGGAAATAGATGCAAAGGGAAAAATTATCTAGCTATTCAATAACTAAAAAACACAAAAGGGTCAAGATTTTCTACTTAATTTGCTCCATTCTGAAAATTTCCAAAACTTCTTTGCCTCTTCTTCTCCATTTCTCTTCTTATCCAACAGGTATACCACGAACATCCTAGATAGAAACACTTTTTGACACTGTTTTGGAGATAAAATCAAGTTCTTAAAGACAAGCAAATTCCTTGTATCCCATAAAACTTCTTTAAAGATCGAAAAAATTATCCAGCCGGCACGTGAGTTCTCCATCTGGTTAAAATCTTGACCCACTAAAATTCTCTCAAAACTAAAAATACTAAAACCTGTTAGTGCAGTAAAGATTTTCTCTAAAAGGACAAAAACTTGTTTGGCATAGAAACAACCCCAGAAGACATGTTCTATAGTCTCGATATCCCTACATCCCTCTCTGGGACATTTATCGGTAACTCTTATCCCCCTCCCGTTTAAAAAGGCTCGGGTTGGGAGACACCCATGTAGGGACATCCATGTCACATCTCTTTGTCTATTAGACAGCCCTTTCATGCCTATCAATTTCCATATAGTCTCACCTTGTACAGAGTTGCAAAATGGTACTTCACATTGTCTCTCATCCTTTCTAATGTATCCAATTATTTCCTTTTTCTCAGGTCTACTTATGGAGCTTACACCAATCTGATCACAAAAAGACCTGAGGACCACATAGAAGGTAGGTATCTTAAATGCCACTGGTCTCCTCAGATCTCTTTCACACCAGCTCCATTTAATAAACAGCCATCCTGCCAGAAATCTGCACATCTCTGCTGTTCTACTATTGCACTGTGAAATTTTAAAAATCAATAAAAAATAATGCATTTTTAAAAACAAGTCTATGTTGGGGAAACCATATCCACCCAATTCAGTCCTGCTCATTACTTTTTCCCTCTTCAATTTTTCCATCTTCGACCCCCAGAAAAAGACAAATAATTTTCTTGTTGTCCTCTTGATCCATAGCCTCCCCGGTGGGAGAATCACAGCCGTGTATAATAGCAGGGGTAAGATTACCGCTTTTAAAATCAAGATCTTCCCTTTCAATGACAGGTTTCGTAGTTTCCAAAAATTTATCCTACTGTCCATCTTTTCCTCCAATTTCACATAACTTTTTCTTCCCTTCAGATCCTTCTCAAATATCACTCCTAATACTTCAACCTCATCCTTCTTCATCACGCCCGCCACCCTCACGTTCTCCTGCTTCCCAAAATTACACAGCTGACATTTATTCCAATTCACTGCCATACCAGACATACTACAAAAAATCCTCATGTGCAAATTCATCCTATTCAGATCAGCCTGAGAGCAAGCAATAAATACCACATCGTCCATATATCCCAGAGATTTTAAAAAATTACCTGATCCACCGGGGATAAAACTCCCACTCACACACTTATCAGTTTGTATGCTTTTAAGTAACGCCTCTATCACGCAAATAAAAAGAATGGGGGACAAAGGGCACCCCTGGCGTACTCCGGATGAGACGTTCAAAGCTGGACTGGCATGACCGTTGATTAAAATTTGACTACTCGCACCATTATAAAGCCCTTTGATAACTTTTATCATTTTTTCCGGAATCCCTAAAAACTTCAGTGCAGAGAACATAAATTTATGGGATACTTTGTCGAAAGCTTTTTCGAAATCAATTGATTCAATAAATAGTGGTGTGTTATTAAAACCTGCATAATAAATAGTGTCTCTTAAAAGAATTAAATTGTCAGCAATCTTCCTACCGGGCACAGCACATGCCTGGTACTCCCCCACCATTAACGCGATAACCTCTGACATTCTTCCTGCTACTATTTTTGCAATAATTTTGTAATCATTATTTAAAAGTGTGATTGGTCTCCAATTCTTTATATCTTTCTCGTCTCCTTTTTTATAAATTAATGTTACGACTCCTTTTTGCATGGAACTGGATAAAACCCCCGTGTTAAAAACATAATTCACAACACGATAAAATTCAACACCTATAATATGCCAATAAAGGGAATAAAATTCTACAGGGAGTCCATCTCCACCTGGGGTTTTCCCTTTTGCCATACTACCAATCGCTTTCTCCACCTCTTCCACCCTCACATCATCACTTAGAAAAGCGGCTTTCTCGTCTGGAATATTATTACTTAAAATTTTGCAATAGTCTTTGATTTCTGCCTCACTTGCTCTGCTGTCACCATTAAAAAGTGTCTCATAAAAACCACAAATCTCATCAACCATCGCAGGCCCTGTCACCTCGCCTGATGCAGATAAAATTGACTTAAACATTTTTTTCGGTTTAAAACATTTTTTAAAAAAATATCGTGAACACTGCTCATTTTCTTCCAAGTGCTCTACCTTTGCTTGGTATACTATGTTCCTCCCTTTTTCAATAAGCCATTTTTTCATTTCTTCTTTGATTTCTGCAATTTCTATATCCACGTTTACACCAACATTTTTGAATTTATACAATGTTTCCAATCTCCTCACCATGTTACTCTCTTTCTTTTTCTTCTCCTGTATCCTTTTGTAACCAATATGTTTAAAATATCTAACAAATCTCTCCTTTGCCCAGTCCCACCAGGCCAGGATGTTTTCAAAACATTTTTGTTTAAAAACACAGGATAAAAACACTGTTTTAAAACCCTTCATTACCTCCTCTTCTTGTAGCAGGTTTACGTTTAATTTCCACAGTCCCCTACCAAAGATAAGGGACTCTGCGATATTCAACTCAGTAATTACCATCTTATGGTCTGAAAAAATTGTCGTCACATGGTCGCACTGGGCCGCTTTCACCCCTTCAGATGTAAAAATATAATCCAGTCTGGATCTGCAGCGGCCACTATCTGACACATACGTAAATCTCTCTTCCGCACGTACCATCAGACCGGAGTCTGAATACCGCAGATCCT
Source organism: Rhinoderma darwinii (assembly GCF_050947455.1). Lineage (NCBI taxonomy): Eukaryota > Metazoa > Chordata > Amphibia > Anura > Rhinodermatidae > Rhinoderma > Rhinoderma darwinii. Next base: position 554,950 of record NW_027461729.1, read on the forward strand.
GCACAATCTGGTTTAAAATATTTGAAGTAACATCTGTTTTGACTTCTGCAGAGCTTTCACGATCATTGGCAGATCTAATGCAATTAAAATCACCTGCAACCACTGTAAAATCCCTACCAGGCATAAAAAGTTTAAGAGACTCTAAAAACGCTGCACGTGCCTGCTTCTCTGCTGGGGCATACACATTAAAAATACGTAGTCTCACGCCAAGGTATTCCACTATTAAAACCATACAGCGTCCAGGTACAATAATATTCCATTCTACAATACTAAAATGATTATTCTTCAATAAAATACCAATACCTTCGTTTTTGTTGTCTGTGCATGGGGACCAAAAGGATTTCCCTTTCTCCCATTCACTCTCATGCGGCACAGATTTTAAGGCACACTCTTGTAAACATAAAATATCTGCGTTCACCTTCACCAATTCCTCAAAAATTGCCGCTCTCCTGGTATGTGTACAAATACTTCTTACATTTATGGAAGCCACTGTTACCGCCATTACCATAAATAAATAGATATAATTAAACACTGCCATGATAGTTTTTTTTAAAGACCGCTCTTTCCTCCCACCTTTCTATTCACTATTTCAGTTAAATCAGGCGATTCTGGATCAGAACCCCTGTTGCTTTGCATCCTCGCAGGTGCAGCAGGATCCCCCTGCCCGCTAGGTAGCCAATTCTCCATTTTGTACCTCTTACTACTGGAAGGAACTGCTTTTTCTGACTCCACAAAGTCCTCCTCACTGCTAGATGGCAGCCTTTGCCCAGGAGTAAGTGACCTATCATCATCACTCTCCCCTTCTTGGCACTCCATATTCTCCCCCTCCCCCACTGCGGGGTCGGGGCACCCATCTCCAATGCTCTCCTCGTCTGATGACTCATCACTAAGAGTGCTCTGCACCATTCCACAAGCTGTCAACACCCCCAGAAACATACCCTGGTGGGAAGCCTGGAAACCGCCCTCCTGCTCTCTGCAGGTCTCAAGCTCCCCATTACCGGCCAGTAACTCTGTTCCCGCTCTCCCATGAGCCTCGTGGCTCCGTTCGGCGGGACGTCCTTTTCTGCCACTATCAGTCACTATACCTGGGGTTCTCTCCTGCGTGCCAGCGTGTGACACCGTTCCCCTCGCTCCGGCGCTGCCTATGTTTCCAGGGACGCCGTCCTCCCTGGCAACAGCTGTCACACTCACGATGCGCTCTCCAACACCAGGCACGCGTCTCTCATTTCTCTGCGCTCTCAGTCCTCTACCTCCTGCCACATCAGCATAGCTTTTTTGCTTTGTACTCCAATGAGTACAGCCTCTTGCTAAATGCTCTTCACTTCCACAAATATCACATTTCTTTCTTTTGCTGCATGACCTTGCATTATGGCCGACCTCCCCACAATTTTTACAGCTTTCTCCCGTTTCAGGGCACCTATCTTGTATATGTCCAAAACTATGACAGCGTTTGCAGTAGTCCTCTTGGCCATCATAAAAACAAAAACCTCTTTCACCACCTATGGAAAAAACGGCGGGAATATGTCTAACTCCTCCTCCGCCCTCCATTTTCAAGCGTACTAGATACTTTCTTTTCCCATTTAGGTATCCATATCTGTTCTTCATTCTCCACATAAAGGTAACTTCATCACAATATTGTTTCAAAAACTCTGTCACTGTTACATCTGATACTTTTGGATTGTACATATGCACTATTATCATTTTTTTCTTCAACATAAATAAAGGTTCAACTTTAACTTTCCTCATTATTTCTGGATCTTCCTTCAACTTCATCCTTTCCAGATCCGCAAACACACGTTGGCACATATGGGCAGAAGAGAAAGTAACATCATAAATACCTTGTTTGGGGAAGTCTTGCAACCCCAAGATATCTGTTACCTTTAGATACGAAATCTTCTGTATGATCTCCAACACGATGGCATCTAGTCCAATTTCCTCACGATCTTCCACCGCAACGTACAGCCGCACTGAGTCCTCGAGTCCTCGAGACATCTTGTCGCAATTTTACAGGTCAACTTCTTTGCCAACCCGCGATCACCCCGAAATAACCCAGGGCCCCCCGTGAGGAAGGCCCTGATCACCACCTTCTGACTTCAACCAGCAGAGGTTTCCCACCACCGATCTTAGCCAAAAGGCCGAGAAGCGATAACCCGAACGGGCCGCGCGTTGACCGAGCCTGCCCAATACTGCTGTTCACCCCTTGCAGCGATTCAGCCTACTCCTAGGCAATTCCATGGGGCCCTGCAGGCTCACACACACTCACTGCTACTAAGCGGGAGGTGAATAAAGGCCGGAGAGGAAGCAAGACAGGATTTGCTTCTTTTGCTTGCACCACAATGCAGTGCTGAAAGAGGAGGAATCGACATAAAAACGCCTTCCTGGCAACGCCCAAATGCCCTCCTGCCGTGCAAACACTGGCAGCAGCAGCAGCAGCAGCAGCAGTAAGTGCATGCCCACTGCCACCCCTTCTCCTTTCACACCTTGTATCAGCTTTAATCCAGTCCAGTGCTGCCTGCTGAGCAGCACTGACCAACACTGCCTGGGCCCAGGCTTTTATCTCTGAGGCCCCATTATGATGTCAGAAAGCTGGCTCTGGCTCCTGAGGTCTCCACTATGACACGTGCAAAGTTCCGTCTGAACTTTATATAAGACGGTGCGGCTCAGTCAGTCACTCAGTGTTGCCTGAGAGGGCAACACTGCAACAGCCGGCCCCCAGGCTGTCTTTTTTTTGCACAGCTAGTTGCCTCCAGGAGGCCACAAGAGGGAGACAAGGGACTGCAAAATGGAAAATAGGCATCCACCAACTTTACAGACAACTTGTTCTCCTTGCTCCTACAACCTCCATCCTTGCACAGTTTGTTATTCTTCCAGGTAACATAGTAACAAATCCAAATTGCTGCTCTCTTTGTAGGCAAGCAAGGGTTTGTTGCAACTGCAATTCTTACTTCTTCTTGAAATGTAGGGACCACAGTACATTCCATCACATCCATCTAGTGTACACAGGTAGGTCCATTGTGACGGGCGGGCGGGCGGGCTGGCTGCTTTAATGGCTGTTTGCTGTTCCCCTACTCCACTCCACTATTTGACTATGGTGCTGCATCAATCAGTGGCTGGCTCAGGTGCAGCTCTTTAACCTACCTAGGAGGGAGGGCGGAGAGAAGACAAGGAAGGTGAATGAGCTGTTCCAATGTGAAATGCCGGAAACACAGAAACACAGACGACACAAAACAAGAGGTGGCAATGTATTAATTAATTGCATTTAATAAATTAGCTCATTATCACACATGACTGTACAAATGCATTGTCCAACAGGTGTTGAAATAATGGGATTAAAAGGGGAGATCCCATCCGAAAGACAAAAACAATGGCAAACACAAAAAGCACTTTTGGAATCTGATTTTAGTAAACACATAAGGAAAGGGTGCACCGGTCCTGGAAATACTGCAATACCAGGTCAATGCGTGGAGTGGACAGAGCAAGCTCTATTTCCATCTCCCTGTTCTAAAAATCCATTTAATATATGGTCCCCAGATAGGGGACGTATCAGATATTAAACTGATAAGAACAGATTTTTTTTTTTTTTTTTTTTTTTTTTTTTATTAAACCATTCAGGTTTTTTTGAATAAAACCGAGAACTGTAGTTGTTCAAACCACCTCTCTATTTTTCAAAAAATCTCATCACTCTGGTTCATTATTTTATTTTTCCATCAAATACAAGATAAGTCAAACAAAATTCCTCAAACTAAATACCTCCATTTTAACATTCGCCATATCCCTTCCGCATCCATACCTTTTTCTAGATCCCATTTATAATAAAAATACAATTTAGCCAATACCATACTAACCACATCCTCCATCTCAAATACTTCTCTTTTATACACATTCAAATTCCTCGTATTCCACAATACCTCTTTCACACAAGTCAAAAAAATCCACAACACTCTATCCTTTTCACTACCCAAACTACACAAACCAAACAAGACAATTTCATACGTCAAACACTTCAAACCAGTCAATTCTTCGCACAACCCACTCAACTTTTTCCAAACATCCTTTGCATGCTTACACGACCAAAACACATGACTCACATCCTCATCATCCCCACAACCTTCTCTCGGACACCTTTCAGATGCAACCAAACCTCTTCTTTTCTGAACACTCCTTACAGGCAACACTCCATGTACCGACATCCATAACAAATCTTTCTGCTTATTTGACACATCATACGTAACAATCTTCTTCCACACAGACTTAGACTCCATCGAATTCAAACCATTTACAGAACACATCACATTATTCATACACATACTTCTCACAACATTCTTTTCGCTCAAAAATCTCTCCATTCTTACATCCTCTAGCTGGAACTTTTTAATAAATTTTTCAACATACAAATACCACCCTGTGCACTGAAAAGCAATTGGTTTACATAAATTACGTTTTTCCCACCTTAGACTCTGAATCACCGTTCCAGCTAGGTACTTAGACATTCTGGAAGCCTTGGATTCTTTAAATAAAAGCTCTACAAAAAACCGTACACAATTAATTCCAATGAAGATCTCCAAATTTGGGAAATCAAGGCCTCCATTTCGTCTGCTTTTCATTAGAATTTCTCTCTTTGCCTTCTCAATCCCGCTCCCCCATAAAAAAAGGAACAACACTCTATTCACTTTTTTTAACATATCAACAGCAGGAGGAAAAACCAGAGCAACATATAAAATCATAGGTAGAATAATACTTTTGACAATTAAAACCTTCCCCGAAAAAGAAAGATCCCTCATTCTCCACATTTCCAACTTTCTCACAATCCTACCACCTAACTCATCCCAACTTTCTCTCCCTTTCAACTCATCATCAAACACAATACCCAAAATTTTCACACCATCCACCTGTTCCATATCAGAATCACTCACTCGCTCATTACTGAAAAAAAATTTAAATTTGCTCTTACCCCAATTTATTTTAAAAGCAGACGCAATACAAAACATGTTTACAATCAACTTCACTCTGGACATATCATACACTGAATCACACAATACACAAATATCATCCATATATCCCAAAGCTTTCACACGTTTTCCATCACACCCGGGCACCACCAAACCTTTCACAACCTTATCATTTCTAATCATTTGCAACAATGGTTCAATCGCACAAATAAATAGGATGGGAGACAACGGACAACCCTGTCGCACACCAGACATAATACTAAATGATTCGGAAAAAAACCCATTCACCTGCACACAACTCTTTGCATTCGCGTATAAATTCTTCAACAAACTCACAAACTGAACCGGAAAACCCATTCTCTCTAACACTTTGAACAAAAACACATGCGCCACACGATCAAACGCTTTCTCAAAATCTAACGCACACACAATCACCTTCTTATTCCGACCCTTACAATCCTCAAGCATGTCCCGCACCAACGCCACGTTCTCATGCAATTTCCTTTTTGGTACCGCACATACCTGATCCTCATCAATCACACACCCAATCACGTCTCTCATACGATTCGCAATCAGCTTGGCAAAAATTTTATAATCCGTATTCAGCAAAGTAATCGGTCGCCAGTTTTCTAACCGCCTCTTATCTCCTTTTTTATGCAACAGAACTACCATACCCTTCTTCATCACATCACACATATTCGTCCCAGAAAACAACACTCTCATAACATCTATAACATCCTTCCCAATTATGTCCCAATATTTCCCATAGAACTCAGCTGGTATCCCATCGATCCCTGGAGACTTATTTTTAGCCATACTTCCCACCACATCCTTTACTTCACCATCCATAATCTCACCAAGCAAAACCTCACATTCACTTTCAGGAACAAAATTACACACAATATCCAAAAACTCCTCATCATCACCCAAATCACATTTCTTCACATCATACAGTTGTTTATAAAAATCAGACACCGCATCAATCACATCCTTACCAAACACCTCTTTATCATCCTTATCCAGTAACACATTCATTCCACTTTTTCCACCACACATTTTTTTAAAGAAAAATCTAGTGCATTTCTCGTGATTATCTCTAACCTCCACCTTAGACCTAAATATTATTTCTTTCCCTTTTTCTCGGAACCACTCCTTAATATCTTTTTTTGTTTTTTCCAAATCGTGTCTTACATCCATACCCAAATTTTTACATTGATGAAGGAACGTCATCCGCATGTTAAAGCGTGAATATTGCAATCTTTTCCTTCTCGCTCTTCTATATCCTATCTGTCTAAAAAACCCACCAATCTTTTTTTTCACCCATACCCACCATTCACACACATTAGAGAAAGAACTTTTCTTCCTAACCCAAAACCCATATTTTTTCCCAAACCTAGTTTTCACCCTTTCATCACTCAGAAAACTAACATTCATCTTCCATACCCCTCTACCATAAAAGAAATTATTTATGACAAAAACCCCCAACAAACACTCGTGATCTGAAAACCACACTCTCTCCTGCGAATAATCTACACATTTCATTGCTGAAGTAGAAAAAAAGAAAAAGTCCAGACGAGAATCCGTTCTTCCGTCATCGGCATGGTAAGTAAATGGACCTGGTTTCCTGGTGACAGCGTCCTGCAAAGCAAAGTCCTGCAACATTTTATTCCACAAAACTCCAGTGACATCCACATTAGACTCTGTGGACCCAGCTCGGGCCTGCTTCTCCAGGATACAGTTAATGTCACCAACAATAATTACAGGAACTTTACCATGAAGAAAAAATTTTAAAGAATCAAAAAGTGCCAACCTATCAGTTTTCACAGCATGGCCATAGATATTAATTAGCCTAAACTGCCATCCCTTATAGGATAGTAACACACAGACACATCTTCCTTCTTGTATAATTTGAGTCTGTTTGATGACAAACTCATTATTTTTAAAAAGAATACCAATTCCATCATTCCTATTTGTGGAAGAAAAAGACCAAATTGCTTCCCCAAACTTCCATTCTTCTTTCCTAGGCATTTTTGACAAACCACATTCTTGTACGCAAACAATGTCACTGCCCTTAGAGGCCAAAAAGTCCAGGACTGCAGCACGCTTGTGAGCAGAGGAGAACACCCGTACATTTTGAGAGACAATCTTTAATCTCAAAGACATGCGGGCATAGTATGGTTAGTGCAATGGAAAGCCATGAGATAACCAGAACATATCACGTCCCAGGGAAATACATCGCTCTTTCCAAATTTGCCACATTGACTTCACTGAGGAAACCTTCCCCAGGAGAGCTGGGTACTTCTGAGGCCACCTCAGATGACTTAGGGCTAGAACTGGAGTCACTATCCAGCAAAGAAAAAGGATTTGCATGAGCAGAATCTTCCAATAAGCCTATCTTAAGTCTCTTCACCGCCTTTCCAGACTTCCCCCTTTTTGAGACAACTTTATGGAAGATTTCCGCACTAGTGGCACTAGGCATCCTGGCCTCCTTCTCGTCCTCCTCCGATATTGACCACTCCACTTTTGCTGAATCGTCCATTTTTGACTCTGGGCTAGAAAAGGACAAAATTTGCATACTTGCACCATTATCAGGGTATGCACACCCACTAGGTGGCGCTGTGTCTTTACCTTCCATAGGTATAACCCCAGGTGTCTCATCAACAGTTGGCTCTGCAGGAGGGACCACACCCAACTCCATGCTGTCAGTATGTGAGGTTAGAACCTCTCCTAATCCAGCTTTCCCAGGATCCTGAGAAGCAGCCACAGAAACACTGCCAGCTGGCTCTGAAATTACCTCAGAAGAGGCAGCAAGGGAACTTGTTGTTCTCACCTGTCTGCCCCATGTTCTTCTCTCTTGTCCTAAGAAAGGAAACACCTTTGGACATTTCCTACAAGTATGACCCGGCAAACCACAAATGTCACACCTGGATGGGGAAATGCATGCACTAGCCTCATGTCCTGTTTCCTTGCAATTTCTGCAAACTTTGCCTTTGCATGCATCTTTGGTATGCCCGTAGGAAAAACATGATCTACAAAAGCATGGCATATCTTGGTAGTACAGATATCCCTTATTCCCACCAATGGAAAAATTAGCAGGAGGATTCATCACTCCTCCAATACAGCTGGAGTCAGGTTTCAGCCTGACCCAGTACTTGATATCACCATTAAAGACTCCCCATAGGTTCTTCTGCTCCACACCTCCTCTAACATGGGTACAGTAATGAGCTAAAAAAGCCCTGACCAGCCTTCTATCCAGAAATGGGTTATACATATGAATTGTTATACATTTCTCCACTGTAGAAAAAAGAGGTTGCACTTCAATGGATGTTAAAGCCTCATGCATGTGTTTTTCCTTTAGCAACTGAAAAACGTTTAAACAGTAGGCGGCCTCAAAAAAGGATACATCGTATGTAGCAATATTGCTGAAAGCTTGGATACAGAATACCTCTACCAACTTAACTCCAGCCAGGTCCAGAAGGATGTTCTCAATGATATGTCCAGTATCAACTTCGTCTCTCCTCTGCTCATTCACCACGAAACGGATAGTGTTACGCACAGCTGCCATCTTGAAATGGAATGCCCAACGGCACGATGATCGCTCCCAAAAACGTCGGATAGGACTCCACGAAAGACCGAACCCCCGGCCCAGACCAGGCAATAAACCTGATCTGAGCCAAAAGGCCGAGAAGCGATAACCCGAAAGGGCCGCGCGTTGACCGAGCCTGCCCAATACTGCTGTTCACCCCTTGCAGCGATTCAGCCTACTCCTAGGCAATTCCATGGGGCCCTGCAGGCTCACACACACTCACAGCTACTAAGCGGGAGGTGAATAAAGGCCGGAGAGGAAGCAAGACAGGATTTGCTTCTTTTGCTTGCACCACAATGCAGTGCTGAAAGAGGAGGAATCGACATAAAAACGCCTTCCTGGCAACGCCCAAATGCCCTCCTGCCGTGCAAACACTGGCAGCAGCAGCAGCAGCAGCAGTAAGTGCATGCCCACTGCCACCCCTTCTCCTTTCACACCTTGTATCAGCTTTAATCCAGTCCAGTGCTGCCTGCTGAGCAGCACTGACCAACACTGCCTGGGCCCAGGCTTTTATCTCTGAGGCCCCATTATGATGTCAGTAAGCTGGCTCTGGCTCCTGAGGTCTCCACTATGACACGTGCAAAGTTCCGTCTGAACTTTATATAAGACGGTGCGGCTCAGTCAGTCACTCAGTGTTGCCTGAGAGGGCAACACTGCAACAGCCGGCCCCCAGGCTGTCTTTTTTTTGCACAGCTAATTGCCTCCAGGAGGCCACAAGAGGGAGACAAGGGACTGCAAAATGGAAAATAGGCATCCACCAACTTTACAGACAACTTGTTCTCCTTGCTCCTACAACCTCCATCCTTGCACAGTTTGTTATTCTTCCAGGTAACATAGTAACAAATCCAAATTGCTGCTCTCTTTGTAGGCAAGCAAGGGTTTGTTGCAACTGCAATTCTTACTTCTTCTTGAAATGTAGGGACCACAGTACATTCCATCACATCCATCTAGTGTACACAGGTAGGTCCATTGTGACGGGCGGGCGGGCTGGCTGCTTTAATGGCTGTTTGCTGTTCCCCTACTCCACTCCACTATTTGACTATGGTGCTGCATCAATCAGTGGCTGGCTCAGGTGCAGCTCTTTAACCTACCTAGGAGGGAGGGCGGAGAGAAGACAAGGAAGGTGAATGAGCTGTTCCAATGTGAAATGCCGGAAACACAGAAACACAGACGACACAAAACAAGAGGTGGCAATGTATTAATTAATTGCATTTAATAAATTAGCTCATTATCACACATGACTGTACAAATGCATTGTCCAACAGGTGTTGAAATAATGGGATTAAAAGGGGAGATCCCATCCGAAAGACAAAAACAATGGCAAACACAAAAAGCACTTTTGGAATCTGATTTTAGTAAACACATAAGGAAAGGGTGCACCGGTCCTGGAAATACTGCAATACCAGGTCAATGCGTGGAGTGGACAGAGCAAGCTCTATTTCCATCTCCCTGTTCTAAAAATCCATTTAATATATGGTCCCCAGATAGGGGACGTATCAGATATTAAACTGATAAGAACAGATTTTTTCTTTTTTTCAGTTGGCTACCCCCTCGCGGGGGTGTCAATGGTTTATTATAAAAAAGTACAATTTACAATAATTTCCACTTTTTACATTGAATAAAAACGACAAGAAAAATTCAATTTACATTAAAATCCATAAAAGGGACATGGTGGTGAAACATTAGATATTGGAGTTCCAGTCTCTCACAAACCATTTTCTTGAAAGGGTGGCATTCCTTTTTTTATCTAATAAATAGTACATATACATATCACTAAAACAAAGTCCTAAAACGTCATCAATTGCTAAAACATCATGCTTAAAAATCAGGATGTTCCTGGCCTTCCAAAGAGCTTCTTTTGCGCAGTTCATCGTCTTCCATGCTATACTTTTTTGATCCGGGGTAGGGCATCCAAAAAGTCCATATAAAATGTTATCATAGCTTAAGTCCTTCAGGTCCGCCATCTTCACCAACAAAGGGAATATTTTTATCCAAAATTTCTGTGCAAAGTTGCAAGTCCAAAAAATGTGTCGAACCGTCTCTTCCGCCTGGCAGCCTTCCCTCGGGCAGATGGCAGACCTCGCAAATCCTCGTCTGTGTTGGAATGCCCTGCATGGAAGACATTGATGAACGCAGCTCCAGGCCAGGTCCATCTGTGTGTTAAAAAGATAAAACACATTAATAAACTTCCAAATAAAAGCACAACGTTCTTCACTAAAATGTTCAATACTGCAGACTAGTTCTTTGTCTCTTAGGTCCTTTATTAATTTTTTGCTGTTTTTAAGTTCTGACACACTTTTCCCTCTTAAATTGAACAAGGTCACTATTTTCTCTAAAATTTCATAGTTGGCTGGTAAATTAAAAGCATAGGGGGAAGTTAAATTAATATCAAACCACCCCAGCCTCCTCATAAAAAAACCAGTGTTAAAACGTAGGAAATAAGACCAGTGATGTTCTTTAAAAAGGGAATTAAAACAATAACTAAAGAACTTTATTAAAAGGAACCTATTAAAATCAGGAAAATCTTTGCCACCCTTTGGTTTGGATTTCATGACAGTTTCTCGTCTCAATTTCTCCATTCTGGAACTCCAAAAGAAGGTAAAACACGTTTTTATTATTTTACGTAATAAAACAGTTGGGGGAGGAAACACCATGCTTACGTATAAAAGAAGGGGTAAAATGACCATTTTGATAATTAAAACCTTTCCCTCCATGGTTAGTTTCCTCATATTCCACATACATATTTTTTTGTTTACCTTCTGCGCCACCATGTCCCAACTTATAAAACCATTGTCGCACTCACTGAAGGAGATACCTAAAATAGTAACAGAATCTGACACAGGTACCGGTATATCTCTAAAAACCATGCTTCCTATGTTTAAAATGTTACTTTTTCTGAAATTCACCTTAAAACCGGAAGCACAGCAATAAAACTCTATTTGTCTGAGGGCTCTCTGAAGCGACACGGTGTCCCTGCATAAAACCGCAACATCGTCCATGTACCCCACTGCTTTGGCCTCTATGCCGCCTCCCCCCGGAAGGGGAGCTCCACAAATTAATTTGTCGCGGCGAATCGCACACAGTAAAGGCTCCAACGCGCAAATAAAAAGCAGTGGGGACAAGGGACACCCCTGCTTCACCCCCGAGTTTAAAATTACCTCCTGTGTCTTAAAACCATTTACTAAAATTTTGCTAGTGCAGTTTTTATAAAAGGCTTTAAGTGATAATAAAAATCCTTCAGGAATACCCATCCGCTCTAAAACCTTAAAAAGATAAAAATGAGAAACACGGTCAAACGCCTTTTCAAAGTCTATGGATAAAATTGCAAGTTTACATCTTCTAGACCTCGTGTTCTCAATTACATCCTTAATAAGATTTAGATTATCCCAGATGCTGCGGCCTGGCACCCCACACACCTGGTTAGGGTGTATGATGTGGGGTACTATGGCTTTCAGACGGTTTGCACATATTTTTGCCATAATTTTGTAGTCGCAGTTAAGAAGGGTTATTGGTCTCCAGTTTTCCAAAGCCGCGATGTCACCTTTCTTATATATTAGGGAGACCTCACCCTTCTGCCAGGACTTAGGCAGCATCTTGGAATTAAAAACATCAGAAAAAAGGCTAAAAAGGTCCTCTTTTAAAATGTCATAAAATTTTACATAAAACTCACTGGGTATCCCATCCGGACCAGGAACTTTACCTGCTTTAAAGCTCTTTACTGTTTCTAAAATCTCCTTCTCCGTCAGCTCCTGTAATAAAAATTGCTGCGAGACAGGATCTAAAACAGTAGTAATCTCCTTCAGTGAGTCACGCATAAAATCACGATCCACAGTTTTAACATTAAAAAGGTCAGTGTAAAACTCATGAACTTTACTTAAAAGACCCTGTACATCCGACACCCCATCAATGTTTCTAATGACAGCCTTTTTATTATTGATTTTCTTAAAAAAGTACCTGGAGCAGGTCTCGTTCTCTTCTACATGTTGCATTTTTGAACGGAAAATGATCTCTTTACCTCTCTGCTCCAGGCACTGGGCTATCTCTTTCTTTAAACTGATGATGTCGGATTTTACCTCTATTCCATGTTCTCTCATTTTGTACAGGGTCTGCAGGCGGGTGTTGAGGGTATTAAAAAACTCTTTTTTCTCCTTGGCTTTCGCCACGCTCTTTTTAATAAAAAAGTCTTTGATTTTTGTTTTCATCTTCTCCCACCAAGCCTTGATGGGAGTACGCACATCTCTCACCCGCCTGTTCATTCTGTAAAATTCAATAAAATCTGCTAAAACCTGTGGATCGTCTAAAAGGGAAACGTTAAACTTCCAGGACTTTTTACCAACCGAGTTGTTAAGATCATGCTTTATTAAAAACGATAAAAGCCTATGATCAGAAAAAACATTGGTTAAAACATCACAACTAAAAGGCAGTAAATTTTTAGGACAAAAAATAAAATCAATCCTGGAGCTACAGGTGGCATTGCTCCAGGTGACGCCGGCTTCCTCTGGACTATTTCTGTTACTTTCTTTATAAACATCACTTAAATTAAAATCATTCACGATATCCTTGAGCATTCCAGAGGTCTTATCATAATTTCTGCTCGTACTGTTGGTCAGCCGGCGCTCTCCTCTCATAACACAGTTAAAATCACCTGCGAGGATGAAAGGCTCAGATGTATTGATAAAAAGTGGTAAAATCTCTAACATCCTCGCTCTTTCATTTTTTCCTGGTGATCCGTAAAAATTTAAAAACTGCCATTTTGTGCCATCAATAAAAGCTTTAACCATTAAGATACGTCCTGGTAAAATTTCTTGAATAAAATCAACTAAAACGTTTCCCTTAAAAAGAATGGCGACCCCTGCTGATCTGGACTCGTTAGATCCAGACCAGATGGATGGACCACACTTCCAATCCTCTTTGTATTTTTGGTAAGACATTGTGTGGGGGATACCGCACTCCTGCAGGAAAAAAACAGAGGCTGCCAGGCAAGATAAATAATTGAAAAGAGCAACCCTTCTCACTTTTGTCTTTGCGCCCCTCACGTTGAGGGAGATTCCCTTTATCTCAGACATTGTAACTATAGGGAGAAAAAATTGTCTTGATTTTAAAATTATAAATAATATTGGTAATTAAAATCAGACTGTCTCTCCACCAGCAACACCAGATATCTCACTTGAACTCGTATACCCGCCCCCATCCAAGCTTAGCGTCTGAAGGGATGACGCGGGAGAGGAACTACCTTCAGAGAGGGTATTGCCAACAACCCCGGCCTCGTACACAGGGAGCCCAAACTCATTCAGCCTTACCTGGGTCTCATATGGCGCTCTACTGAGGTCCATGTCTGGTGGGTCCCCCCAGGGCCCCGCCACTCCCCCCTGGGGCTGTGATGGCCTTTCTGGAGGGGGAGGTTGTGCACAAGGCGGGGTGTCAGTATTCTCGGAGGGAGCAGTGCCCGCCCTCCTCACCAGTCGCGGCGAGGAGGGGGTCCTAGGAGGAGCCGCATCTTTCTTCACTGTTATATCCATCTGCTCCTCCCCTGACTCCCTCCTACCGACTCGGCCTTGTCTTCCCTTTTTACGGGGACCCACCGGTACCTCATCATCCTCATCCGAGTCGGACGTTAGAGACCCAGGCTTTGGAGCAGGCCCAGCATCCCCCTGGCTACCAGCCTTCTGGGGCGCCTCCGATTTTTTCCCGGCCTGCTCCATATCGGCCTTCCGCTTTGACTGCCGCTTTTCCTTTGCACTGGGCTCCCTTTTTTCCTCTGGGGTTGCTGGCCTCGAGGTACCTGCTTTGGCTCCCGTACTTCGCACCTTGGAAGCCCAGGTACCTCGCTCCTCTATCTGAGTGCTGGTCTGTTCCTCTCCTTGGGGACGGGCCTGGTCTGCTGGCGGAGCACGTGGGGGCGCTTCGGGTTGCTCTTCTTCTTCTTCTCCTCGGTACCTATGAGGGCAGGAAAAATACAGGTGACCAGTTTTTTGACAAAAATTACATCGCTTTTCTTCTGTGCATTCTCTCATGGTGTGATTTTTACTTCCACAGTTCCTACAGGTGACATCGCAGCTAAAACTGGTGTGCCCATAGGTACCGCAGGTCCTGCAGAAGTTTGGCATCCCTGAAAAGTAGAGGTCGCCATTCACATTCCCTATTTTAAAACGAGCCGGTGGTAATCTCGTATTTTGGGTGGAGGGGTCCTTTATCAGCGTCACAATAAATTTCCACTTGACAGTCCACACTCCGCACTCGTTCATTACTCTCCCCAACAGTTTAACGTTTCTGAAGTAAGCAGCTAAGAACGCCGCCACTTCCTGATCCTTTACGTATGGGGAGTACATTTTAATCACTACGAGTTTGGTAACTTCAAATGCATGTTCGATTACCTTGACGCCCGAAGACGTGAGTTGAGCTTTCTCCCTCTCAGCTTTTTCCATGGCATCACGGAGGATTCCTTCTCCCATAAATGTAACATCAAAAACTCCACGCTTCGGGTAGTCCTGGATCGCCATAATCTCATGCTTGCGGACTGCCAGTAGTTTCTCAAGGATATCGAGTACCAAAAACTTAATCCCACGTGGACCGCCTCCACCCTCTGTCAAGACGAATCTTGCAGAGTTTTTCAGCCGGGCATATACCGGCACCGCATCTGGTTCGCCCGCCATCGCCTAGCCGGGTCGAACCGCGCAGCTTGCGCTGCTCCCTATGGGGTCCGGAGACACACCAAAGGGCTGGGGGGGGGATCGCAACTCGTTGCTCAGGACTAAGCCTCTCTCCCAAATAGCAGCACGGGGGTGAAGTCCAGGCGAACCTGGACGATCCCCCGAGGCCGAGAGAGAGGGTACCTGAGCACCTTCTGACTAAAAACCTCCTGTATAAATACACTTGGTCTTAGCCAAAAGGCCGAGAAGCGATAACCCGAACGGGCCGCGCGTTGACCGAGCCTGCCCAATACTGCTGTTCACCCCTTGCAGCGATTCAGCCTACTCCTAGGCAATTCCATGGGGCCCTGCAGGCTCACACACACTCACAGCTACTAAGCGGGAGGTGAATAAAGGCCGGAGAGGAAGCAAGACAGGATTTGCTTCTTTTGCTTGCACCACAATGCAGTGCTGAAAGAGGAGGAATCGACATAAAAACGCCTTCCTGGCAACGCCCAAATGCCCTCCTGCCGTGCAAACACTGGCAGCAGCAGCAGCAGCAGCAGCAGCAGTAAGTGCATGCCCACTGCCACCCCTTCTCCTTTCACACCTTGTATCAGCTTTAATCCAGTCCAGTGCTGCCTGCTGAGCAGCACTGACCAACACTGCCTGGGCCCAGGCTTTTATCTCTGAGGCCCCATTATGATGTCAGAAAGCTGGCTCTGGCTCCTGAGGTCTCCACTATGACACGTGCAAAGTTCCGTCTGAACTTTATATAAGACGGTGCGGCTCAGTCAGTCACTCAGTGTTGCCTGAGAGGGCAACACTGCAACAGCCGGCCCCCAGGCTGTCTTTTTTTTGCACAGCTAGTTGCCTCCAGGAGGCCACAAGAGGGAGACAAGGGACTGCAAAATGGAAAATAGGCATCCACCAACTTTACAGACAACTTGTTCTCCTTGCTCCTACAACCTCCATCCTTGCACAGTTTGTTATTCTTCCAGGTAACATAGTAACAAATCCAAATTGCTGCTCTCTTTGTAGGCAAGCAAGGGTTTGTTGCAACTGCAATTCTTACTTCTTCTTGAAATGTAGGGACCACAGTACATTCCATCACATCCATCTAGTGTACACAGGTAGGTCCATTGTGACGGGCGGGCGGGCTGGCTGCTTTAATGGCTGTTTGCTGTTCCCCTACTCCACTCCACTATTTGACTATGGTGCTGCATCAATCAGTGGCTGGCTCAGGTGCAGCTCTTTAACCTACCTAGGAGGGAGGGCAGAGAGAAGACAAGGAAGGTGAATGAGCTGTTCCAATGTGAAATGCCGGAAACACAGAAACACAGACGACACAAAACAAGAGGTGGCAATGTATTAATTAATTGCATTTAATAAATTAGCTCATTATCACACATGACTGTACAAATGCATTGTCCAACAGGTGTTGAAATAATGGGATTAAAAGGGGAGATCCCATCCGAAAGACAAAAACAATGGCAAACACAAAAAGCACTTTTGGAATCTGATTTTAGTAAACACATAAGGAAAGGGTGCACCGGTCCTGGAAATACTGCAATACCAGGTCAATGCGTGGAGTGGACAGAGCAAGCTCTATTTCCATCTCCCTGTTCTAAAAATCCATTTAATATATGGTCCCCAGATAGGGGACGTATCAGATATTAAACTGATAAGAACAGATTTTTTTTTTTTCAGTTGGCTACCCCCTCGCGGGGGTGTCAATGATTTATTACTTAAAATTCAAAAAACATTTACAATAAATTACAGCTTTTTACAATGAATTACAGTAATAAAATCAATTTACATAAAAACACATAAAAGGGGACATGGTGGCAAATTCTTATATATTGGAGTTCCATTCTTTTACAAACCATTTATTTGAAAGGGTGGCATTTCTTTTTTTATCTAATAAATAATAAATGTACATCTCGCTAAAACAAAGACCTAAAACATCGTCAACAGATAAAACATCGTGCTTAAAAATCAGGATGTTCCTGGCCTTCCACAGAGCTTCTTTTACGCAGTTCATCGTCTTCCATGCAATAGTCTTTTGGTTCGCGGTTGGGCATCCAAAGAGTCCATATAAAATCATTTCATAACTCAAGTCCTTTAGGTCTGCCATCTTCTTCATTAGAGGGAATATCTTTATCCAAATTTGTTTTGTAAAATCGCAAGTCCAAAAAATATGACGCACGGTCTCCTCAGCCTGGCAGCCTTCCCTCGGACAGATGGCAGACCTCGCGAATCCTCTCCTGAATTGGAATGCCCGGCATGGAAGACATTGATGAACGCAGCTCCAGGCCAGGTCCATCTGTGTATTAAAAAGATAAAACACATTAACCATTTTGAAGATAAAAGCACAGCGTTCATTATTAAAATTTTCAATATTAGTGACGACTTCATTTCCTCTTATGTCTTTTATAAGTTTCTTACTGTTTTTCATGTCATTAAAATTTTTCCCTTTAAAATTAAACAAGGCCACTATTTTCTCTAAAATCACGTAATTTGCTGGTAGATTAAAAGCATAAGGTGAGGTTAAAACAATTTCAAACCACCCCATCCTTCGCATAAAAAACCCAGTATTAAAACGTAGAAAATAAGACCAATGATGTTGTTTAAAAAGAGAATTAAGACAGAAACAAAAGTACTTGATTAAAAGAAACCTATTAAAATCTGGAAAGTCTTTGCCACCCTTTGGTTTGATTTTCATTACCGTCTCACGTTTAAGTTTCTCCATTCTGGAACTCCAAAAGAAGGTAAAACAAGCTTTAGTAATTTTTCTTAATAAAACCGTGGGAGGAGGGAAAACCATGCTTAAGTATAAAAGCAAAGGTAAAATTATCATTTTAATTATTAAAATTTTTCCCTCCATGGTAAGCTTCCTCATGTTCCACATGCAGATTTTTTGGTTTACCTTCTGCGCCACCATGTCCCAACTGATAAAACCATTGTCGTACTCACTGAAGGAGACACCTAAAATTTTAATATTATCAGACACAGGAACCGGTATATCTCTAAGAGCCATGCTTCCTATGTTTAAAATATGACTCTTGCTGAAGTTTACCTTAAAACCGGAAGCACAGCAATAAAACTCGATTTGCCTAAGGGTTCTCTGAAGCGACAGGGCGTCCCTACATAAAACCGCCACATCATCCATGTACCCCACTGCTTTGGCCTCTACGCCGCCTCCCCCGGGCAGGGGGACTCCACGGATACACTTATCACGGCGAATTGCGCATAACAGAGGCTCCAATGCACATATAAAAAGCAGTGGGGACAAGGGACACCCCTGCTTCACCCCAGAGTTTAAAAATATGTCCTGTGTCTTAAAACCATTCACTAAAATTTTGCTGGTGCATTCTCTGTAAAAGGCTTTAATAGATAATAAAAATCCTTCAGGTATACCCATACGTTCTAAAACCTTAAAAAGATAAAAATGAGAGACACGGTCGAACGCCTTCTCAAAGTCTATAGATAAAATGGCTAATTTACCTTTTCTAGACCTCGTGTCCTCAATCACGTCTTTTATCAGGTTAAGATTATCCCAGATGCTGCGGCCTGGCACCCCACACACCTGGTCAGAGTGTATAATGTGGGGTATTATGGCTTTTAATCTATTTGCACATATTTTAGCCATAATTTTATAGTCGCTATTTAGAAGGGTTATTGGTCTCCAATTCTTTAAAACTGCGATGTCACCCGTCTTATACAGCAGGGAGACCTCACCCTTCCGCCAGGACTTAGGCAGCATCTTGGAATTAAAAACATCAGAAAAAAGGTTAAAAAGATCCTCTTTTAAAATGTCATAAAATTTTACATAAAACTCACTGGGTATACCGTCCGGTCCGGGAACTTTCCCTGTTTTAAAACTCTTAACAGTTTCTAAAACCTCCTGCTCCGTCAGCTCCTGTAATAAAAAATTCTGGGAGACAGGGTCTAAAACAGTGGTAATCTCCTTCAGTGAGTCACGCATAAAATTATGATCCACAGTCTTAACATTAAAAAGGTCAGCATAAAACTCATGAACTTTACTTAAAAGACCCTGTACATCTGACACCCCTTCTATATTTTTGATAATTGCCTTTTTGCTATTTATTTTCTTAAAAAAGTACCTGGAGCAGGTCTCGTTCTCCTCCACATGTTGTATTTTTGAACGGAATATAATCTCTTTACCTTTCTGCTCCAGGCACTGGGCTATCTCCTTTTTCAAATTGGTGATGTCATCTTTAACGTCTATGTCATGATCTTGCATTTTGTACAGGGTCTGCAGACGGGTATTGAGAATTTTAAAAAAAGCGTATTTCTCCTTGGCTTTCGCCACGCTTTTCTTAATAAAAAAATCTTTAATTTTCTTTTTCATTTTCTCCCACCATGCACTGATGGGAGTACGTGTGTCTCTTACCCGCCTGCTTCCTTGGTAAAATTCAATAAAATCTGCTAAAACCTGTGGATCGTCTAAAAGGGAAACATTCATCTTCCAGGACTTTTTACATACAATATTATTAAGATCATGCTTTACTTTAAAAGATAAAAGCCTGTGATCTGAAAACACATTGGTTAAAACTTCACAATTAAAAGGCAGTAAATTTTCAGAACAAAAGATAAAATCAATCCTGGAGCTACAGGTGACGTTGCTCCAGGTAACGCCGGCTTCCTCTGGACTGCTCCTGTTACATTCTTTGTATATGTCTTTTAATTTAAAATCAGTCACGATATCCTTGAGCAGTCCAGAGGTCTTGTCATAGTTCCTACTCGTACTGTTGGTAAGCCGGCGTTCTCCTCTCAGGATACAATTAAAATCACCTGCGAGGATAAAAGGCTCAGATGTGTTGATAAAAAGCGGTAAAATCTCCAGCATCCTCGCTCTTTCGTTCTTTTCTGGTGATCCGTAAAAATTTAAAAACTGCCACTTTACACCATCAATAAAAGCTTTAACCATTAAAATACGTCCTGGTAAGATTTCTTGAATAAAATCAATTAAAACGTTTCCCTTAAAAAGAATGGCGACCCCTGCTGATCTGGACTCGTTGGATCCAGACCAGACGGATGGACCATACTTCCAATCCTTTTTGTAATTTTCATATCTCATTGTATGGGGAATGCCGCACTCCTGCAGGAAAAATACAGAGGCTGCCAGGCAAGATAAAAAATTGAAGAGAGCAACCCTTCTCACTTTTGACTTGGCGCCCCTCACGTTGAGGGAGATTCCCATGAGCTCAGACATCGTGGAGAGTAAAAGCAAAATTCTGATTTTAAAATAATAAATAATAGGCGTACTTAAAATCAGATTTCTCCTCCACCAGCAATACCCGAAACCTCACTTGAACTCATGGCCCCGCCCTCATCCGACTCAACTGAAAAGAGGGACGAGGCAGGAGAAGAACTACTGTCGCTGAGAGCTGAGCCAGCAACACTCACCTCGTACACGGGGAGCCCAGACTCGCACAGCCTCACCTGGGTCTCTCTCGGTTGACCGACTGGGTCCACGTCTGGTGGGTCCCCCAAGGGCCCCGCCTCTCCCCCCTGGGCCCGTGAAGGCCGGTCTAGAGGGGGAGGTTGTGCGCATGGCGGGGTGTCCGATAATACGGAGGGAGCAGTGCCCGTCCTCCTCACCAGTCCAGGCGAGGAGGGGGTCCCAGGAGGAGCCACATCTTTCCGCACGGACGTATCCATCTGCTCCTCCCCTGTCTCCCTCCTACTGGCACGCTCTTGCTTCCCCTTTTTACGGGGACCCACCTGTACCCAGTTTTCTCCTTCCGAGTCGGTCTCTAGAGACCCAGGATTAGGAGCAGGCCCGGCACCGCCTGAGCAACCAGCCGTCTGGGATGCCACAGGTTCATCGATGGCCTGCTCCTTTTCTGCCTTCCTCTTGGCCTGCCGTTTTTCCTTGGCGCTGGGCTCATTTTTATCCCCTGAGGTCGCTGGCTGAGAGGCACCTGTTTTGGCTTCGGCTAGCCGTACTCTTGAAGCCCAGGTACCTCTCTGCTCTTTCGCCGCAACAGCTTGTTCTCCTCCTTGAGGACGGGACTGCTCTGCTGGTGGAGCACGTGGGGGCACCTCGGGTTGCTCATCTTCTTCGCCTCGGTACCTATGTGGACAAGCATAATAAAGATGACCAGTTTTTTGACAAAAATTGCATTTTTTCTCTTCTGTACATTCTCTCATTGTGTGTTGTTTACTTCCACAGTTCCTGCAGGTGACATCGCAGTTAAAACTGGTATGTCCATAGGTACCGCAGGCCCTGCAGAAGTTTGGCATTCCTGAGAAATAGAGGTCGCCATTCACATTCCCAAGTTTAAAACGAGCAGGTGGTAGCTTCGTTTCTTGGGTGGAGGGGTCCTTTATTAGCGTAACAATAAATTTCCATTTGACGGTCCACACACCGCACTCGTTCATAACTCTCCCCAGCAGCTTAACGTTCTTAAAGTATGCAGCAAGAAACGCAGCCACTTCCTGATCTTTCACGTATGGGGAATACATTTTAATCACTACGAGTTTGGTTACTTCAAAAGCGTGTTCAATTACCTGGACTCCCAAGGCCATGAGTTCACCTTGTTGCCTCTCAGCTTTTCCCATGGCATCACGGAGGATTCCTTCTCCCATAAAGGTCACATCGTACACTCCACGCCTTGGGTAGTCCTGGATCGCCAAAATCTCGTTCTTGTGGACCGCCAACCGCTTTTCCAAAATATCGTGGACAAGGAACTTGAGACCACGAGGACCGCCTCCACCCTCTGCCAAGATAAATCTTGCAGTATTCTTCAACCGGGCGTATACCGGCACCGCATCAGGTCCGCCTGCCATTTGCGTGGCCAGGTCGGTACCGCACAGCTTGCGCTGCGCCCTTTGGCTTTAAGGAGACACACCAAAGGGCTGGGGGGGGGGGATCGCAACTCGTTGCTCAGGACTAAGCCTCTCTCCCAAATAGCAGCACGGGGGTGAAGTCCAGGCGAACCTGGACGATCCCCCGAGGCCGAGAGAGAGGGTACCTGAGCACCTTCTGACCAAAAACCTCCTGTATAAATACACTTGGTCTTAGCCAAAAGGCCGAGAAGCGATAACCCGAACGGGCCGCGCGTTGACCGAGCCTGCCCAATACTGCTGTTCACCCCTTGCAGCGATTCAGCCTACTCCTAGGCAATTCCATGGGGCCCTGCAGGCTCACACACACTCACAGCTACTAAGCGGGAGGTGAATAAAGGCCGGAGAGGAAGCAAGACAGGATTTGCTTCTTTTGCTTGCACCACAATGCAGTGCTGAAAGAGGAGGAATCGACATAAAAACGCCTTCCTGGCAACACCCAAATGCCCTCCTGCCGTGCAAACACTGGCAGCAGCAGCAGCAGCAGCAGCAGTAAGTGCATGCCCACTGCCACCCCTTCTCCTTTCACACCTTGTATCAGCTTTAATCCAGTCCAGTGCTGCCTGCTGAGCAGCACTGACCAACACTGCCTGGGCCCAGGCTTTTATCTCTGAGGCCCCATTATGATGTCAGAAAGCTGGCTCTGGCTCCTGAGGTCTCCACTATGACACGTGCAAAGTTCCGTCTGAACTTTATATAAGACGGTGCGGCTCAGTCAGTCACTCAGTGTTGCCTGAGAGGGCAACACTGCAACAGCCGGCCCCCAGGCTGTCTTTTTTTTGCACAGCTAGTTGCCTCCAGGAGGCCACAAGAGGGAGACAAGGGACTGCAAAATGGAAAATAGGCATCCACCAACTTTACAGACAACTTGTTCTCCTTGCTCCTACAACCTCCATCCTTGCACAGTTTGTTATTCTTCCAGGTAACATAGTAACAAATCCAAATTGCTGCTCTCTTTGTAGGCAAGCAAGGGTTTGTTGCAACTGCAATTCTTACTTCTTCTTGAAATGTAGGGACCACAGTACATTCCATCACATCCATCTAGTGTACACAGGTAGGTCCATTGTGACGGGCGGGCGGGCGGGCTGGCTGCTTTAATGGCTGTTTGCTGTTCCCCTACTCCACTCCACTATTTGACTATGGTGCTGCATCAATCAGTGGCTGGCTCAGGTGGAGCTCTTTAACCTACCTAGGAGGGAGGGCGGAGAGAAGACAAGGAAGGTGAATGAGCTGTTCCAATGTGAAATGCCGGAAACACAGAAACACAGACGACACAAAACAAGAGGTGGCAATGTATTAATTAATTGCATTTAATAAATTAGCTCATTATCACACATGACTGTACAAATGCATTGTCCAACAGGTGTTGAAATAATGGGATTAAAAGGGGAGATCCCATCCGAAAGACAAAAACAATGGCAAACACAAAAAGCACTTTTGGAATCTGATTTTAGTAAACACATAAGGAAAGGGTGCACCGGTCCTGGAAATACTGCAATACCAGGTCAATGCGTGGAGTGGACAGAGCAAGCTCTATTTCCATCTCCCTGTTCTAAAAATCCATTTAATATATGGTCCCCAGATAGGGGACGTATCAGATATTAAACTGATAAGAACAGATAAGGTTTCAACAAAGATTTTATTGATTCACAAGTTCGTCATACAATAAAATACAATATGTACATTAATATAAAACTGTTTTCCATAATTGTACATTCCAAGCACTATTTGCATCTCTTGTTCCATAGTTTTTCCTGTCCCTTAAAAAATATATGTACATTTCACTAAAAGCAAGTTTAATACATTCGTCCACAGAAATAAAATCACGTTTAAAAAGTAAAATATTTCTGACTTTCCAAATGGCGTTTTTAAGACAATTTATCATACTCCAACAAACCATGTACTGTTTAAAAGTTGGGCAATTAAATAGTCCGTAAATTATATATTCGTATATTAGATCTTTTAATCCACAAGTCCATTTTAAAAGCACGCCGACTTTCCTCCAAACTTCTTGTGCGTAAGGACAGTTCCAAAATAAATGTAGCACAGATTCATCATTCGCACAAGAGTCTCTTGGGCATTTTGCCCTTGCCACCAGGCCTCTCCTGTGCTGAAAGTCTCTTGTTGGGAGGCACTGGTGGACCATCATCCAGGCAAGGTCTATATGTCCATTTGCGAGAAATTTCCCAAAGACGTTCCGCCATACTTGTCTAGACCTCGTCTGGGAATAGTTTGCCACAGGGATAACCTCCTCATTCCCCCTTAGAATTGCAGACAGTTTCCTCTGGTCCTTTAAAACGTCGCTTTCTTGGTCCTTTAAATGAAATGTTCGTATAGTCTTTTCTAAAATCACATAATGCTTTGGGGGGCATAAAAGAACAGGGGAATTCAACGGAGGCATACACCATTTTTTAAAAACCATACCGGCAGCGTACTTTAAAAAACAACTAAAAACGCCATTGGAATTAAAACATTTAAAACAAAAGCAGAAAAATTTGACATAAAAGAAAATATGCAAATTAGGGACATCTTTTCCACCATTCAACTTGCTTTTGTACATATGATCTCTTTTTAATCTTTCCATCTTTGAACCCCATAAAAACATAAATATAATTCTGGTTAGTTTTTTAATCAAAACATCCGATGGAGGGAAAACCATTCCCACATATAACATTAGCGGCAGTAAGATCATTTTTATTATTAATACCTTGCCCTCCATCGTCAATTCTCTAAGGTTCCAGAAAGAGATCTTTTTTTCCATTTTGCATAAAATCTCATCCCAATTGTCAATCCCATCATTTGTTTCTTTGAAAATGATACCAAGAATTTTTATTTTATCTTGTTTTATGCTAATTTCCGGAGTCTGGGAGGCGTCCCAAGCTCCAACGCTCAGACATTCACTTTTTGCAACGTTTAATTTAAAACCTGAAGCCTGGCTAAAAAACTCTGTGCACCTTAAGGTTCTTTTGAGCGAAGCAGGGTCTGTACATGCTACTGTCACATCATCCATATAGCTCAACACTTTTACCTGGTTGCCACCTCCTCCAGGGATAGGAACCCCTCTGATGACTTTGTCCTTGCGTATCTGACACAATAGGGGCTCCATCGCACATATAAATAAAATCGGGGAGAGCGGACACCCCTGCTTCACTCCAGATTTTAAAACCACATTTTCGGTTAAAAACCCATTAATAGAAATTTGGCTAAAACAAGACTTATATAGAACCTTAATACGACTTAAAATCATCTCAGGGATTGACATTTTCTTTAAAACATTAAAAAGGTACAAATGTGAAACTCTGTCAAAAGCCTTCTCAAAATCTAGCGCTAGGAGGGCTAAACCTTGACTCCGGTCTCTTGAATACCATATGACATCACGGATTATATTTAAAGTCTCAGTAATACTTCTCCCAGGAACCCCACAAACCTGGTCCGGATGTATAATTTTGCTGATCACTATTTTTAACCGGTTTGCAATTATCTTGGCCATTACTTTGTATTCCATATTTAGGAGGGTGATAGGTCTCCAGTTCCCCAGCAGAGTCCGATCTCCTTTTTTAAAAATCAAAGACACTACCCCCCTCCTCCATGAAACCGGCAACATATTTACAGTAAAAGCATCTTTAAATAACACAAAAAGGTCGTCCTTTAAAATGTCCCAAAACGTTAGATAAAATTCGATGGGAAGTCCATCTGAACCAGGAGCTTTCCCATAAGAAAAACTTTTAAAAACAGTAAAAAGTTCTTCTAAGTTGATATCCCGTGATAAAACCTCCTGGTCTAAAACATCTAACTTAAGATCAAGGACATTAAGAGCATCTGTTAAAAAGGACATATCAATACACTTTTCATTAAAAAGGAGCTGGTAAAAATCATGAGCAGACTTTAAAATACCTTCCCTAGAGGTTTGACCCTCCAAGTTTAAAATCACATCTCTTTTATCCATAACTTTTTTGAAGAAAAATCGGGAACATTTTTCTCCTTCCTCCAGATGTTGAACTCGGGATCTGAAAATAATTTGTTTACCTCTTTGTTCTAAACATTTCTTAATTTCTGCTTTCATACTTTCTATATCTTCTTTCACATCTATCCCCAGCTCCTTGAATTTAAAAAGTGTTTGCAACCTTGTGTTAAAATTATAAAACCATTGTTTCTTTTCTTTTGCTTTCCTCTTACCTGCTTTAATAAAAAATAACTTAATTTTTGTTTTTATTTCTTCCCACCAGGTCAGCATTGGTATGTCGGGGTTTTTCTGCTGCTGCCAACACTGGTAGGATTGGCCAAATTCCAGCTGAGTCAGAGGATCCTCCAGCAGGTGCGTGCTCAACCTCCAGAGGCCCTTGTTTACCTTCAGTTCACCACTAAACTCTATCTTAGCCTGCAAGAGTTTGTGGTCAGAAAATATATTAGATATTAAAACAAATTTCACTGGGTTAAAATCCTCTGATAAAAATATAAAATCGATCCTAGAAGCCACTCTCCCATTGGACCATGTGTGGCCTAGGTCTGCCGGCAAGAGCAACTTCCAGGCATCCCTCAGCTTAAAATCGCATAAAAAATTCTTAAGCAGGTAAGAGGTCTTATCTAGTTTGCGGAGAGGGTCACCCCCCTGCCGGCATTCTCCTTCACATATACAATTGAAATCTCCTCCTACTAATAAGGGGGATGACCCAACACAAAACAATGGTAAAATTTGCATTAACTCCGCCCTCTCCTGCTTATCAGGAGAGGCATATACATTTAAAATACGAAACATAAAACCATTAAAATTCAGGTGGACTACTATTGCTCTGCCAGGTAAAATCTCAGTCACAGAATGTATAATAGTAGAAAAGCCACGGCAGAGCAGTCCTACCCCAGATGATCTATTTTCATTGGAGCCGGACCACACGGAAGGACCCAGCTTCCAATCTTTTTTAATGTCCGAATAGTCTATTGCGTGTTGAAATCCACACTCCTGTAACAAGCAGAAATCAAAGTCCTCAGTCTCTAGGAAGGAAAACAAAGCAGCCCTACGAGCGGGGCTCTTTAATAGTCTCACGTTCAGTGAGACGACATTGACGAGAGGCATTACACATATTATGGTGGCGGATCGTCCATGCTCGAGCCACAACTAAACTCCTGGATGTCTAGCCCACCAAAGATCTCCTGCTCAGGAGACCCAGGCGACTGGATGTTCTGGGGGTTGGAAGCTGACAACTGATAGGTCACCGGCCCCAACCACAAATCGTCATCGGCCAAGCAGATATCCGGGGAGTCAAGTTCCACTCCCCTCCGCCACTTCCTTACTGGTTCATTCTCCCTCTCATCGCTGTCATCTCCTCCCCGCTCACTGGAGGCTGCTCTCTTCTCACCCTCTGGAATGCTTGACTCCATCTCCTCCACGATGTTTTGGTGGTCCTCAGAGCGGTCGTCAAGGGTCTTCAGCGAAGTCTCCTTCCTAGGCTGGCTCTTCTCACGTTGGGACTTTGAGGTCATTTGCATAGATCCTCCCTCTGGTGTTGAAAGGGATTTCTGCTCGGACTTGCGGCTGGTATTTGGGGTCGTCATTGCAGGGCTCTCCACTGAAGTTATGGAGACCCTCTGCTCTGACCCACTGATGGCAACACCACGGGACTTACAAGCAGAGGCCTGACCAGGAACTGTGTCAGGCTCCCGCTCTGTCCCAACCGCACTCCTGCTACAGGAGGCGCCCTTGACCTTCATCGCCTTGTCCACTGATAGAGATTCAGCAGACATTGGCTCCGGTCTTGAAATCACAGTCTCTTGTCTGGCGCCCTGGGTCATCATCACCCGATCCTCAGCAGACGTTACTGAAGATCGCTTTGGCTCTGACCCAGGTGTGGATTTCACAAAACTCTTCACCGTGTCAGCGTAGGTACGATTCCTGGCTCTGCTGGGGCAATCCCTGAACATGTGGCCCTTGCCCCCACATAAATTGCACAGTCTCTCTTTGGGGCAACTCTTCATTTGATGTCCGTATTGGCCACAATTATTGCACCTATCCAACTTCTCATCTTTGCAGGAAACCTGGGTATGTCCAAAGCGTCCACACTGCCGGCAATATGTGGGCATACCCGGGTAAAATATATAACCTCTGCTTTTCCCAATAACTACGGTAGAGGGTGGGTGCTGCATGCCTCCGATTCCCTCTGGGTCTTTTTTTAAGCGGACCAAAAATTTTCGCTTGCCTCCCCAAAATCCAACAGCATTATTAATTTTGTTCATAAATTTTACGTCATCACAATATCTCTGAAGGTAAGTGGTAATATCATCAGTCTCTACATGGGGATTGTAGAGATAGACTACCAGAGGGATCTCATCATAGGCAAAAAGTAATACGAACTCTAGTCCATCAAACTTTTCATCATACATTAGTTCGTTTACCTTCTTTACGACGTTCTGGCAGCACCCAAGATCCTGGAAGGTGATGGTGTGGGTTCCTTTGGCTTCGTTGTCCTGGAAGCAAAAAATATCCCTGTGATGTAGTCCAAGCGAACCCAAAAGCACTTCTCTGGCGATAAATTCCAAGTTCTTCTTTGGTCTGTGTCTTTCCTCCACTTCAATACGAATAGTATTCTTCATCCGGGCCTCACCCGATGCGTACGAAATCCTGGCTGGCATCTCTCCCGTCTGGCAGGAAACAGGCCGATTGCCTGGGGATCCCTTCCCGTTGCTCCCGGACTAGGCCCTTCTCCCAATAGCGACAGGGGGGTGAAGTCTGGGCTATGAACCCAGACGATCCCCCCAGGCCGAGAGAAAGGGTACCGGAAGCACCTCCTGACAAGTCTCCTGGATAAATCCACTTGATCTTAGCCAGAAGGCCGAGAAGCGATAACCCGAACGGGCCGCGCGTTGACCGAGCCTGCCCAATACTGCTGTTCACCCCTTGCAGCGATTCAGCCTACTCCTAGGCAATTCCATGGGGCCCTGCAGGCTCACACACACTCACAGCTACTAAGCGGGAGGTGAATAAAGGCCGGAGAGGAAGCAAGACAGGATTTGCTTCTTTTGCTTGCACCACAATGCAGTGCTGAAAGAGGAGGAATCGACATAAAAACGCCTTCCTGGCAACACCCAAATGCCCTCCTGCCGTGCAAACACTGGCAGCAGCAGCAGCAGCAGCAGCAGCAGCAGTAAGTGCATGCCCACTGCCACCCCTTCTCCTTTCACACCTTGTATCAGCTTTAATCCAGTCCAGTGCTGCCTGCTGAGCAGCACTGACCAACACTGCCTGGGCCCAGGCTTTTATCTCTGAGGCCCCATTATGATGTCAGAAAGCTGGCTCTGGCTCCTGAGGTCTCCACTATGACACGTGCAAAGTTCCGTCTGAACTTTATATAAGACGGTGCGGCTCAGTCAGTCACTCAGTGTTGCCTGAGAGGGCAACACTGCAACAGCCGGCCCCCAGGCTGTCTTTTTTTTGCACAGCTAGTTGCCTCCAGGAGGCCACAAGAGGGAGACAAGGGACTGCAAAATGGAAAATAGGCATCCACCAACTTTACAGACAACTTGTTCTCCTTGCTCCTACAACCTCCATCCTTGCACAGTTTGTTATTCTTCCAGGTAACATAGTAACAAATCCAAATTGCTGCTCTCTTTGTAGGCAAGCAAGGGTTTGTTGCAACTGCAATTCTTACTTCTTCTTGAAATGTAGGGACCACAGTACATTCCATCACATCCATCTAGTGTACACAGGTAGGTCCATTGTGACGGGCGGGCGGGCGGGCTGGCTGCTTTAATGGCTGTTTGCTGTTCCCCTACTCCACTCCACTATTTGACTATGGTGCTGCATCAATCAGTGGCTGGCTCAGGTGGAGCTCTTTAACCTACCTAGGAGGGAGGGCGGAGAGAAGACAAGGAAGGTGAATGAGCTGTTCCAATGTGAAATGCCGGAAACACAGAAACACAGACGACACAAAACAAGAGGTGGCAATGTATTAATTAATTGCATTTAATAAATTAGCTCATTATCACACATGACTGTACAAATGCATTGTCCAACAGGTGTTGAAATAATGGGATTAAAAGGGGAGATCCCATCCGAAAGACAAAAACAATGGCAAACACAAAAAGCACTTTTGGAATCTGATTTTAGTAAACACATAAGGAAAGGGTGCACCGGTCCTGGAAATACTGCAATACCAGGTCAATGCGTGGAGTGGACAGAGCAAGCTCTATTTCCATCTCCCTGTTCTAAAAATCCATTTAATATATGGTCCCCAGATAGGGGACGTATCAGATATTAAACTGATAAGAACAGATCAGGTTTCCACTCAGATCCGTCTCGAGTTAAATTTTAAACTTCAAATTTAAAGACTTGATCATCATTATGAAAAACCAAAATATAATTTTTATTTCTCTTTTTTTTGTAAGTAAAATTAATAAAACAAACCATTTCTTACAGCGATTACACCTACCATATCCACAAGATGTTCTCGAAGATCTTGACCATCCCACTCCAAATTTACAATACACGCCAACCAGGTTGGCACTTTATATCTTTCAAGAAAATCGGATATATCTCCTCTTAGACAAGTTCGTACCCGCCTCCGAACCTTCTCAAAATTAATTTTCTCTCTTAATTCCTCTATGTCTTTTACTAATTTATCTCTTTCTGCTCTATTTTCATCTGAAACAACATTTTTTTCCACAATTTTTCTCCTTTTTGTTTCATCACTCCTTTTAACCTCAACGCTTTTCCATCCTCCTCCCACTTCCTGTGGCTTATCCTCTTTTCCTGAGGTAACTTTCTCTTCCTTTCTTTTAACTATCTGTTCCTTTCTTTTAACGGTCTTCTTACTCTCCTCCTTTACTTCACTTTTGCTTTTCTTTAAACAATTTTTAAACACATGCCCTTCTTCTCTACACATGTTACACACTTTACCCTTCTCACAATCATTGTACATATGACCTTCTTGGAAACATTTTGTACAGAATATTTTCCCACAATTTTCCTTCACATGTCCATACTCTTTGCAATTATGGCAAAAAATCCCCATTCCAAAAAAATAGAGATTCCCACTTGCACTGCCAATTTTAAAGCGTGCTGGAGGAAGCAATAAGTTTCCAGCCTCTCCAACTGCCTTAATTTTACACAGGAATTTCCATTTGCCTGTCCAGAATCCAAAGGGATTAAAGACCTTACCCTTCTCCACCACCTCCTCACAGAACTTAGTGAGAAAACATATAATATCGTCTTTACACACATAGGGGGAAAACATTTTAACAATCACCAACTTTTTGCTAGGAGCAAAGTGTGGTGTTACAATCACACCAACCAGTCTTGGATCCTGCTTCTTCTCCTTCAAAGTGTCCAGAAAGTCCAGATAAATTTCCTCCGTACAAAAGGTGACATCGAAGCATCCTCTTCTTGGATAGTCCATTACAGACAATATCCATTGTCTCTCCAACTGGAAAAGACCAAGCAAGAGTACCTTTGTTAGGAATTCCAAGTCCCTGCTTTGTCCTCCAGATTCCTCCATCGTAAAACGAACAGCATTCCGAGTCCGCATGTAGTCAGGGATTTCCTCCATCCTGCCGCAAAAAAGCCAACGATATCCAACGAAATCCAACGAACTCCAACGATAATACCTTCAGCACCTAAATGCCAGGCAAGTGATCGCTCCCCGTTGCCCTGGACTAATCCTCTCCCCCAATAGCAGCAGAGGGGTTAAGTCTCTTGTAAAAGAGACGATCCCCCCAGGCCAAGGAAAAGGGTACCAGGGCACCTCCTGACCAAGAAACAAGGCAATACCCTAAAGTACTACACTTGATCTTAGCCAAAAGGCCGAGAAGCGATAACCCGAACGGGCCGCGCGTTGACCGAGCCTGCCCAATACTGCTGTTCACCCCTTGCAGCGATTCAGCCTACTCCTAGGCAATTCCATGGGGCCCTGCAGGCTCACACACACTCACAGCTACTAAGCGGGAGGTGAATAAAGGCCGGAGAGGAAGCAAGACAGGATTTGCTTCTTTTGCTTGCACCACAATGCAGTGCTGAAAGAGGAGGAATCGACATAAAAACGCCTTCCTGGCAACGCCCAAATGCCCTCCTGCCGTGCAAACACTGGCAGCAGCAGCAGCAGCAGCAGCAGCAGCAGTAAGTGCATGCCCACTGCCACCCCTTCTCCTTTCACACCTTGTATCAGCTTTAATCCAGTCCAGTGCTGCCTGCTGAGCAGCACTGACCAACACTGCCTGGGCCCAGGCTTTTATCTCTGAGGCCCCATTATGATGTCAGAAAGCTGGCTCTGGCTCCTGAGGTCTCCACTATGACACGTGCAAAGTTCCGTCTGAACTTTATATAAGACGGTGCGGCTCAGTCAGTCACTCAGTGTTGCCTGAGAGGGCAACACTGCAACAGCCGGCCCCCAGGCTGTCTTTTTTTTGCACAGCTAGTTGCCTCCAGGAGGCCACAAGAGGGAGACAAGGGACTGCAAAATGGAAAATAGGCATCCACCAACTTTACAGACAACTTGTTCTCCTTGCTCCTACAACCTCCATCCTTGCACAGTTTGTTATTCTTCCAGGTAACATAGTAACAAATCCAAATTGCTGCTCTCTTTGTAGGCAAGCAAGGGTTTGTTGCAACTGCAATTCTTACTTCTTCTTGAAATGTAGGGACCACAGTACATTCCATCACATCCATCTAGTGTACACAGGTAGGTCCATTGTGACGGGCGGGCGGGCTGGCTGCTTTAATGGCTGTTTGCTGTTCCCCTACTCCACTCCACTATTTGACTATGGTGCTGCATCAATCAGTGGCTGGCTCAGGTGCAGCTCTTTAACCTATCTAGGAGGGAGGGCGGAGAGAAGACAAGGAAGGTGAATGAGCTGTTCCAATGTGAAATGCCGGAAACACAGAAACACAGAGGACACAAAACAAGAGATGGCAATGTATTAATTAATTGCATTTAATAAATTAGCTCATTATCACACATGACTGTACAAATGCATTGTCCAACAGGTGTTGAAATAATGGGATTAAAAGGGGAGATCCCATCCGAAAGACAAAAACAATGGCAAACACAAAAAGCACTTTCGGAATCTGATTTTAGTAAACACATAAGGAAAGGGTGCACCGGTCCTGGAAATACTGCAATACCAGGTCAATGCGTGGAGTGGACAGAGCAAGCTCTATTTCCATCTCCCTGTTCTAAAAATCCATTTAATATATGGTCCCCAGATAGGGGACGTATCAGATATTAAACTGATAAGAACAGATTTTTTTTTTTTTTTTTTTTTTTTTTAACTCATCAGTTTATATACTATCCGCATCTTATTTCACATAAAAGCTACTTCATACTGCGGTTAGACCTTACATCATATGAGTCATATCAAAAATTTATTTCTTTACATACATTAACAATACAGGTTCCATTTTTTAACATTCCACATACCTTCAGCCTTAACCTCACCCCACCTTTTCTTGTCATAGAGGTACACAGTATGCAGCCTGGATAAAAACAGTTTGACAGCATCGTTTGGAGTTAAAACAGTCTTCCTAAAAATAATTAGATTTCTTGCGTCCCAGACAGTTTCTTTGAAAATAGCAAAGACAATCCAATAAATACGTACATTTTCAAATTTAGTAAAATCACATCCAATCAAAATATTTTCATAGCTAAAAGCATTAGATTTCAATAAGAATATTAAGAGCCGGTTTAAAAGTGATAAAACCTGCTTCGTAAAATTACAACTCCAAAATAGATGCTTTACATCTTCAATACCTCCGCAGCCACTCCTGGGACAGACCTCTGATACTCCCACACCTCTTCTCTCGAGGAGAGACCTTGTTGGAAGACAGTTATGTAAAGTCAACCAAACCACATCATGTTGTCTATTAGATACTCCAGGTGTCTTAAAGAGCTTCCAAACTCTAGCGGATTGTGCATTATTTGCAAAAGGAACCTCACATAAAACCTCGTTATTTCTAACTAAATCAATAATTTTCTTCTTGTCAAGGTCACCTGCAGTACCCAGATTAAAACGTACATAAAAGGATTTTAAGATGACATAAAATACAGGCAGTTTCCAGGATATCGGCCGTTTTAAATCTCTTATGCACCATTTCCATTTCACCATCAACCATCCCGCCAGGTAACGTATCATATCTGCCGCTCTGTTTTCCCCTTTCACAGTTTTAAGAATCAACAATAAATAGTGCAGATTTAAAAACACATCAATATTAGGAAAATCATACCCTCCCAAAATCGTTTTCCTCATGACCACCTCCCGTCTTAGTTTCTCCATTTTGGAGTTCCAGAAAAATACGAATAATTTCCTAGTAATTCTTCTTACCCACAACTTATTGGGAGGGAAAATTACAGCAACATACAACAGTAAAGGAAGGATTACCGACTTTATTACCAATACTTTCCCTTTCAGGGACAGGCTTCTCAATTTCCAGAAGGCAAGCTTCTGGTCTACTTTAGCCTCTAATAGAGAGAAACTGTGTTTACCCTTGAGATCTCTCTCAAAGGTAACTCCCAAGACTTCAATCTTATCTGTCTGCATCACTCTGTCCACCTTCACTTGTACCTGCTTGCCAAAGTTACACAACTGACATTTGTCCCAGTTGACTTTCATCCCTGATATTGCACAAAAAATCCTAAGATGTAAATTGGCTCGATTAAGATCGGCCACCGAGGTACACACAAATACTGCGTCATCCATGTATCCTAGTGACTTGACCTGATGCCCATCGCCTCCCGGAATAAAACAACCAGATATTTTTTTATCATTTTGTAAACTAATAAACAAAGGCTCCATAACACACACAAATAAAATGGGTGAGAGCGGGCACCCTTGCCTCACACCGGATTTAACCTTAATGGAGGGACTCACATTCCCATTAATTAATACCTGGCTCTCAACCCCATTATACAGCCCTTGGATCATCGTCATTAGTTTTGCAGGTATTCCCATCCTCTTCAATACTGCAAACATAAATCGATGAGAAACTTTGTCAAACGCCTTTTCCAAGTCAATTGACTCCAATATCAAAGATATATCCACCTCGTTTGCATAAAATATCAGATCCCGTAATAACAGCAAATTGTCCGATATCCTACGCCCAGGGACAGCGCAAGTTTGATGCATACCAACCATGTATTTTACCACCTGACTCATCCTTCCTGCAATGATCTTTGCTAATAGCTTATAGTCAGTATTCAAGAGGGTGATAGGACGCCAGTTCTTCATTTCCCTCCTATCTCCCTTCTTATGAATCAAAGTCACCACTCCCTGCCTCATTGAGGTTGAAAGCCCCCCACTATCAAATGCATATCTCAGAACTTTCACCACCTGTTCCTTGATAAAAGACCAGCATTCTTGGTAAAATTCAACCGGGAGCCCATCACACCCTGGGGTCTTATCTTTAGCCATGGCGTCCATACTTTTTTTTATTTCTGACTCACTAATATCGCTAGACATATTTTCTATATCTTCAAGCAAGATATTATTCTCCACGTTTTTGCAGTAGTCATAAATCTCGTTGTCACATGCCGCCTCATCCACTCCAAACAATGATTGATAAAACCTACAAACCTCAGTAGTCATTCCCTTGCCACAAACTTCTCCTGTAGGTGTTAAAACTGAGGAAATAATCCCTTTTGCATTAAAGGTTTTTTTAAAGAAATACCTCGAACACTGTTCGTTTTCCTCCAAATGCCTTATCTTTGATTGGAACACAATCTGCCTCCCTCGATCCATCAAACCTTTCTTTATCTCATCCTTTATGATTTTTAAGTCCTCCTCCACATCACAACCTGCATTTTTAAACTTCTGGAGAGTCTCCAACTTCCTCGTCAAACGGGCTTCCTCTTCCCTCCTCTCTTTTGCCTTCCTGATACCTATTCTTTTAAGGAGGGAAACCATCTGTTCTTTTGCCCAATCCCACCAAACCAACAAATCTGCATAATCAGATTGTTTCTCAACACAAAATTGAAATACCTTTTTTAATTCCTGCAATACGTCAACCTCCTGCAACAAACTTGTATTTAGTTTCCACAACCCCCTTCCAAACCTGAGAGACTCATTAAAACAAAATTCAACAGAAACCATTTTATGGTCTGAAAAAATATTTTTCTGATGTCTGCAATTCTTAGTTTTTATACCTTCAGAGGCAAAAATAAAATCAATTCTGGATTTGGCCCTTCCACTTTCCGCCAGGTAAGTATATTTATCCTCTCCGTCAATCGATACTCCAGCATCCTGATATCTCAAATCTAAAATAAGCTGATTTAAAATTTTAGAAGAAAAGTCCAATTTTACCTCTGCAACACTTTCTCTATCCCCTACTACTCTGATACAATTAAAATCCCCTGCAACAATTGTAAAAGCACGACCAGGCATATATAATTTAAGTGTCTCAAAAAAGGAAATTCTAGCCTGCTTCTCAGCAGGAGCATAAATACTAAAAACCCTAATTTTATGACCTAAAAAAACACAGTCTAAAATTATAAAACGACCTGGTACAATAATTCTAAAATCACTCACTGTAACATTATTATTCTTAAGGAGAATACCCACTCCTTCATTCCGATTCTCACCACCGACCGACCAAAAGGATTTCCCACAATTCCACTCAGCCCCAGCTGGAGCGATCTGAATAGCACACTCCTGTATGCAAATTATGTCAGCATTAACATTTTTTAATTGGTCAAAAATTGCTGCCCTTCTAAATTCAGATCCTATACTCCTAACATTAAGGGAAGCTACTATCAATGCCATTATAAGGATAAAAGCAAGTTTTATACAATACTTAGCCATTATAATTTGAATCTGTACTACTTTTTAAACTGACTAGTCTTTTTTAACTTCTCAACATCATCTTTTTCCAGATATTCAATAACAGGCGAACCTGGAGATTCAAAACCTCCACCGTCCCCTGAGAAGGAAGGCATTGCCTCTACAGATAAGCATGCATACCTATTGGCATGATCAAACCTTGGCTTTTTCAATACTGCCCTCACAGGTCTTTCATCCTCACCAGAGGCTCTCCTAGTACTCCTTTGTCCAGGCGTTAGCAAGTCATCTGAATCAACCTCATCCAGGTCAGGGAGACTAACGGGGCTCACCACACCCAAATCACTTTCAGCTGCCACCTGAGAAAACTCATCCATCATTACCTCCAAATCACCAATTGCACATTGTGCCTCTTGCGGAAGGTCTAATGCCTGCTCCACTGTAGGAACAGTCTCCATGTGGACTAGCTCACACTCCCCACTGTCGGGAGGGAGCCCCACTCCTGCGGTATCCACAAATCCCACATTTCCGAGCGACTGGGGTTCTCCAGCCTCAGCGAAATCAGCCGATGATGCCCCAATCCCTACATCAGTTTGCCGCAGTTTGGCACCAGACACCTCCACATTTGGCACCCTGCGTCTTACATTTCTCCTGGCAGCTTGAGCATAAGTAAAAACCTCCCCATGCTCAGGGCATTTCCTAGCCATGTGTCCAGCCAACCCACACAAGTCACAAACTCTTGCACTACCACAATTAGCAGCCTTATGTGAAGAACTCCCACAAATCCTGCACACCTCCCCCTTCACACACCTGTCCTTAGTATGACCATATCTACTGCAATTCCTGCAAAACTCTGGCTGTCCTCTAAAGAAACAAAACCCTCTCTCCCCAGTTATAGAAAATGAAGCAGGTGGACATAAATATCCCTCCAAAGCATTCTTGTCTTTTTTAAACACCACCAAGTACCTCCTTTTACCATTAGGTATACCATATGAGTTTTTTAGTCTCTCTCCAGCAGAAATTTCCTCACAAAACCGCCACAAGTATGCTTTTAAAAGTTCCTCTGAAAATCTGGTGTTGTACATATGCACAATCAGGACCCTTCTTGCTTGCTTGAATAAAGGTTCAATATCCACTTTTTTCAAAATCTCTGCAGTACTTAGTCTGATTTTCTCCATTGCATCCATGCACATGTATTCATTTGTTAAAGTCATATCAAAAGTACCTTGATTAGGAAAATCCTGCAGGCTCTCCACATCCGATGCACGAAGCTTCAACACGCCATAAATGATCTCCTCCACGATTTCTTTTAACGAAATTTTCTTTAGAAAAGCAGGCTTTACCTGAAAACGGATCGTGTCCTCCGCCCCTCGAACCGCCATGTCGTCGTCCTTCGCACCTCCAAGATCCCAACTCGTTTACCCGGGGCCCCCACAAGGAGGACCCCAAAGAAGCCTTCTGACCTGATCCAATAAGGTTTCCCCTACCAGATCGTAGCCAAAAGGCCGAGAAGCGATAACCCGAACGGGCCGCGCGTTGACCGAGCCTGCCCAATACTGCTGTTCACCCCTTGCAGCGATTCAGCCTACTCCTAGGCAATTCCATGGGGCCCTGCAGGCTCACACACACTCACAGCTACTAAGCGGGAGGTGAATAAAGGCCGGAGAGGAAGCAAGACAGGATTTGCTTCTTTTGCTTGCACCACAATGCAGTGCTGAAAGAGGAGGAATCGACATAAAAACGCCTTCCGGAAGAGGCTGGACGCAGCTGCAGGCTTAAGGGAAGCCGACATGACCGTCCTGGTAGGGAAAGGGTTAATGTTACGAGGTGAGGGAAAGTTGAAGGAGCTGAAGGAGGGACGGGGAGGAGTTAAGGGGGGCGGGGGGGGCCGTTACTGCGCTTCCCGCTGTTTCTCGGCATTGAGCCGGAAGCAGCGGGAGGAGTAACACACAGTAAGCAAAGCTCCCCGTTGCCCGGTTTTTTAGTAATGGCAGAGGCCCTGATTTTAGAGCGGCTGCGCGCCGCTGCTGTGCACCACGGTCCCGGATGGCTGGAGGAGACCGTGGCTGCATTAACGCGGATCCCGGACGCCGTTTCGCCACGTCGGGCACGGCGTTCGGGGTCTGTTGTAAGGGACAGGCTCCCCTCCCCCGGCCCCCCTACGAGCATGGCTATGGCGGCGGGGGGGGAGTCGGCAACAACCGCTCCTGCGCTGGGCAGGCAGAGAGCGGTGGCAGGGGTGACGGCGATGCAGGCTGTGTCGACCCGTCCCTCTCGGCGGTCCCGACCTCCAGAGCGCCTTAGTCCGGAGGTAGTCCCGCGGACACGGCGTCGCAGAGGGAGCCCGATCCCGGACGCTGCAGGCCAGGCAGCTGGGAGGACCGCCCCTTCCCAGGCCCTGCGTCCTGGCAGGAATCCCAGGCCGCGACGGGGTCCGGCGGTAAGCAGGGAGTCGCAGGCTGGGCTCCCTGTCACCCCTCCCCCATCAGATGGAAGATGTCGAGAGCAAGGTACGGCCGCCCCGCATGGTGATGTTCCGGCCAGGGGGCAGGTTTCGTCAGGATCGTCTAGACGGACGACTAGATCTGCAGCGACGTCGAGGCAACAGGTCCGGTCGGAAGTCTGGGTCCCGGCGGTCGGGCGGCAGGTTGCCGGCCCATCGGTCAGCGCGTCCTCATCCCCTTTCCGAAGATGTCGTTGGGAGGAACAGTCGTC
This sequence comes from Rhinoderma darwinii, assembly GCF_050947455.1. NCBI lineage: Eukaryota > Metazoa > Chordata > Amphibia > Anura > Rhinodermatidae > Rhinoderma > Rhinoderma darwinii. The sequence goes on from NW_027461729.1 coordinate 594,456, forward strand.
GGCGAGAGAAGAACTGGAGGAAGGTGAACTGGACGTCTATCGTCGAGGTCAGGATGGTCCGGCTGACGGGAACACAGCGCCTGTGCAGCCCGGTGAGTGTATAACTCCATTATTGTCTTATCCAGCGATTTTTATGTCGGGTGTCGGCGGGGGGGCTGCTAGCATAGCATCGGGGGCCGGTAGTGGCGCGGGCGGACGCGACGGAGCGGGTTTGGCAGATTTAGTGGGTTGCTTACGGGAGCTGGTGGGGCGCCTGGATAGGGCCGCGGCGCCGGTAGTAACGGAAGTGTCCCCTGCGGTAGTTTGGGAAGGCCCCAGGGACGTGGGATCGTTGCAGGCGCGTCCTGTGGTGGCGGTTAGAGAGGCGGTCGCGGTGTCGGTGCAGACTGAGGCACAGAAGGACGGCGATCGAGTGCGCATGGACGATCGTGCTCGGGGGGAGGTGTATGTTTGTTTTGAGGGTCCGTTGGGGGCGCATTTAAAGCAGGAGGTGCGTGATCGGATCTGGAAAGATGAATATGTTGAAATTTTTTCTCTCTTGCCGCTGGCTAAATTCAATTTGGATAAGAGCAAGCGGGATGAGAGTAAAAAGGACGAGGAGGAACGTCGGCGGTATAGGCTTATCCCGCAGACGTTCGTTAATTGGTCGCAGGCGTTCGCCATATTGGCTAGTGTGATAGGGGAAAAGGCGCCGGAAAATTGTTCGGCGTTATTTTGTTATTTTGATGCTATTGGGGAGGCTCATAGGGCGTATGGGGGTCAGGCGTGGCTGCGATATGATGAGCAATTCCGTCAGCGGAAGGCGGTTCGGCCGGCGATTCGGTGGGACCAGAAGGATATTGCTCTCTGGTTACGGGTTACGGCTCCGGTTAGGCAGCCCTTTCCCGGGAGCGGTGGCCAGGGAGGCCAGTCTAGTCAGAGTGGACCAAGCGGCGGGGGAAAGGCGGGGTTTTGCTGGCAATTCAATGAAGGCCAGTGCAAGTTTGGGGCCACGTGCAAGTTCAAGCACGTGTGCTCCGAGTGTAATGGTGCATCACACGGGGCGGCAAAATGTCTGCGGAAAAAGAGGTCCGGGAACCAGCACGGGGCTGGTCAAGGGGGTGTCGCCGGTGAGGGTGGAAAGGATGGCCCCTTATCTAAATGAGTATCCGGATAGGGCGGCAGCTAAGTTGCTTTATGAAGGGTTTAGTGTTGGTTTTGTTATTCCTCCGCCTCCTTATGAGGTTCCGGTTACGCGGAGAAATTTAAAATCGGCTTACTTGCATGCGGAAGTCGTGTCGGAAAAGTTGTTAAAAGAAGTTTCGTTGGGGCGCATGTCGGGGCCATTTGTGGAGTCGCCGGTGAAAGATTTAGTTGTGTCCCCTTTGGGTATTGTCCCTAAACGCGAGCCCGAAAAGTTTCGTTTGATTCAACATTTATCGTATCCCAAAGGTTCGTCGGTAAATGACGGGATTGATCACGAGTTGTGTTCCGTAGTTTATACCTCATTCGATAAGGCGGTGGGGTTAGTGCGGGCTGCGGGTCCGGGGGCGCTGCTAGCAAAAACCGACATCGAGGCGGCGTTCAGGTTGTTGCCGGTCCATCCAGAAAGCCAACGGCTGTTGGGTTGTTTTTGGAATGGGGCCTTTTACGTGGATCGGTGCCTTCCGATGGGGTGTTCTCTTTCTTGTGCATACTTCGAGGCGTTTAGTAGCTTCGTGGAGTGGGTAACGAGGGGAGTATCCGGGGTCGATTCGTTGATCCATTACTTAGATGATTTTTTGTGCGTTGGCCCGGGGGGTTCGCCGGTTTGCGGTAACTTGCTTCATGCCCTGCAGAAGGTGGCGAGGGATTTTGGGATCCCTTTGGCGCCGGAAAAAACGGAGGGCCCGGTAGCGACGATTTGTTTCTTGGGAATCGAAATTGACTCGGTGGCAATGGAGTGTCGGCTCCCGGCGGATAAGTTGGGTGCTTTGAGGCTGGAGGTGCGACGGGCTTGTAGAAGGAAGAAAATGTCGCTGAGGGAGCTTCAGTCGCTGCTGGGGAAGTTGAATTTCGCCTGCCGGATTATGCCGATGGGGAGGGTGTTTGGTAGAAGGTTGGCGGCGGCAACGGCGGGAGTGCGGGCGCCGCATCATTTTGTGAGGCTCAAGGAGGAGCACCGAGCTGATCTTCAGGTTTGGGATGACTTCTTGGGCCAGTACAATGGTCGCTCGCTATGGATGGCCCCAGCGCAGGATACGAGTGATCTGAATATTTTCACGGATGCGGCTGGGGCGGGTGGCTTTGGAGCTTACGGGGGAGGTCCGTGGTGCGCAGGTCAATGGCCGGCTAGCTGGGTGTCCAGTGGATTGACGCGGAATCTGGCCCTGCTCGAGCTGTTTCCCATCGTGGTGGCGGCTACCATTTGGGGGGACAGGCTCAGGGATAAGAAGGTCCGTTTTTACTGCGACAACATGGGGGTGGTGCTTGCCATTAATAACATCACGGCGTCCTCTCCTCCGGTAGTTCAATTGTTGCGACATTTAGTGTTGGTGTGTTTGTCGTTGAACGCGTGGGTGGTGGCGGTGCATGTCCCGGGTGTACGGAAATTGTGTTGCTGATGCTCTTTCTCGCTCGCAGTGGGACCGGTTTCGGCAATTGGCCCCGGGAGCGGAACGTCTCGGTTTGGCGTGTCCGGATCATCTATGGGATCTGGTATCGGTCCCGTAGAGCAGCTGTTACAAAGGTCTTTGGCGCGCACGACGTGGAGGGCTTATGCTGCTTGTTGGAGGCAGTGGGAGGAGTGGGTAAGAGAGTTGGGTGATGTCAATACGGATAGAGACAGGTTGGTGGCACTTTTGTATTGGTTAGGGGATGCCTGGGAGGGGGGGTTTTCAGTAGCGAAGGTGAACCGGTTTATATCCGCGGTGGCGTTTGGGCTTAAGTTGCGGGGCTTGCGGGATGTATCGAAGGAATTTCTGGTATCGCAGGCTTTGAAGGGGTTGCGCAGAGGTAGGGTGGAGGCGGATAGTAGAAGGCCGGTGTCGTTTGCTTTGCTGGGCTTGTTGGGCGGTTCATTGGCATCGGTATGTCGTTCTTCAGATGAAATGGATTTGTTTCGGTTGGCTTTCTCGTTGGCGTTCTTCGGAGCATTTAGAATAGGTGAGTTGGTGTCGCCAAGTACTAAACAGGCAGGGGGGCTGAGATCTGGGGAGGTGAGCCTTTTTGCAGATCGGTTGGAGGTATGGTTGCGTAGATCAAAAACTGACCAATTAGGGAAGGGAAAACTGAGACTTTTGTTCGCTCTCCCGGGGTCGGTCATGTGCCCAGTAGAGTGCATGCGGGGTTTTACAAAAAACAGGGGGTCTCCAGATTTGCCTTTGTTACGTCATGTGGACGGGTCGTTCTTGTCCAGGTTTCAGTTTGGAGCTGTTTTTAAAAAATGTTTGACGGCGGTTGGGGTTGCGGCAGGCTCATATTCATCTCATTCCTTCCGGATTGGCACAGCAACGGAAGCAGGGCGCTGGGGGTTGGATGATGAGGGGGTGAGGCGTATTGGTCGTTGGGAGTCTAAAAGGTTTAAGTCCTATGTCCGCCCCCATATGTTGTAATTTTGTTGTTTATGCTTGCAAATGTTATATGGTGGTGCCTAACTGTGTTTTCCGTTTCAGATTCGCCTCCTTGTCTGGTGTGGTTGATGGGTCATTCGTACGTGCACTGGGGGGCTTTGAGGGCGGACGTCCGCCCGGATGGTCGCCAGTTGCGCATTCCGCGACAGGATGCGGTTGTGCATTGGCTGGGGTTTAGAGGTATGTCGTGGAACAGGGTGTTGGCGGAATTCCAGACATATGTGCGGCTTGATAGGGTTCCGGAGGTTTTAGTGTTGCACGTGGGTGGGAATGACTTAGGAGTCCGCCCTTTTCGTGAGTTGGTGCGGGATATCAAACATGATTTGTTGTGTTTGTGGGTATCTTATCCCAAGTTGGTGGTAGTGTGGTCGGACATAGTCCCAAGGAAGCATTGGCGGTTAGCTAGATCGGTGGAGAGAGTCAATAAGGCTCGGATAAAAGTTAACCGGGCGGTGTCCCGTTTTGTGGCGAAGAACGGGGGCATTTGCGTGAGGCATAGGGATTTGGAGTCAGGATTGGGGAATTTCTGGAGGAGTGACGGGGTTCATCTGACCGAGGTTGGCATTGATATTTGGAGCTTGGCTATAGCAGAAGGCATAGAAAGGGCGGTGGTGGTGTGGAGGAACTCACAGGCTTAAGGTGGTCAAGGCCTGTTTCGCGGTGGCGGGGGGAGTCCTTGAGGCCAGTCAGTACAAAATGGTGGGGGGGTCGCATCGGGGGTATGCGTCCCCCAAAAAAGGTACATGGTTGAAGACTTCATCGGGTGTTATCCCTTTGAAGTGGTCTTCTGGTAGAAGGTATGTCACTTGAAGGCTTCATCGGGTGTTATCCCTTTGAAGTGGACTTCTAGTGGTCGGTATATCACTTGAGGGCTTCATCGGGTGTTATCCCCTTGAAGTGGACTTCTAGTGGTTGGAGCCATCTGCAGAGGTGAACGGTGCTTCCGAGCTGGTTTACGGCTGGAGGTAATTAGTGGTTTGCAGATGGCTAATTCGGTGTGTTCTTGAAAGGAACATCTGAAGGGGCTTCAAGGACTTCCTCTGCTCGGGTTAATGTTAACGTTTAATTGTTATTTATGATTCTGACCCATGTTGGGTCATGTGAATTATTAGGAGGAATTCTCTGGTGGATTCCTAACTAGTTATCCGAATGTTTCGGATTTAAATTGTTTTTATAAAACTGTGAAATTAATAAACGGCTGCTGTGGCCATTTCACATCCAACCTCGGTGTCATGTGTCGTTACTAAATGGGGGTGGGGGATAGTATGGTTTAAGGTTAACACACGACTCTACCTAGGCAGGTCAAGAAGAGGCTGGACGCAGCTGCAGGCTTAAGGGAAGCCGACATGACCGTCCTGGTAGGGAAAGGGTTAATGTTACGAGGTGAGGGAAAGTTGAAGGAGCTGAAGGAGGGACGGGGAGGAGTTAAGGGGGGCGGGGGGGGCCGTTACTGCGCTTCCCGCTGTTTCTCGGCATTGAGCCGGAAGCAGCGGGAGGAGTAACACACAGTAAGCAAAGCTCCCACCCTCCCACCCTTGTTTTGTTACTCCTTAGGTCTTATGTACGTCTGTCTATGAGCGTTGTGTTTTATTTTGTGTGCTTATTTAACATGTTTTTCTTTTTTCCGGAGTAGGTTCTGTTGTCATGGCAGCTGGCGGGGGGAGTCCTTGAGGCCAGTCAGTACAAAATGGTGGGGGGGTCGCATCGGGGGTATGCGTCCCCCAAAAAAGGTACATGGTTGAAGACTTCATCGGGTGTTATCCCTTTGAAGTGGTCTACTGGTAGAAGGTATGTCACTTGAAGGCTTCATCGGGTGTTATCCCTTTGAAGTGGACTTCTAGTGGTCGGTATATCACTTGAGGGCTTCATCGGGTGTTATCCCCTTGAAGTGGACTTCTAGTGGTTGGAGCCATCTGCAGAGGTGAACGGTGCTTCCGAGCTGGTTTACGGCTGGA